>NC_061112.1:82348481-82425871 GCF_002878395.1 Capsicum annuum
ATATATATATATATATATATACTAATTTGTAAAACATATACACTTGGCTACATTAAATATATACGTTAAATATACATGTGTATAGAAGATATATACAATAATATACAAAATATATACTACTTAATATAATAAATTAATAATACTTGATAGTTAATTAATGAATGTTGAATTTTATTGATTGCAAAATGATCCAAAATTTATAATTTACATGAATTTTAAAATCTACAAACTATGCATCATTTTTTTCAACTCATCCATGTTAATGTTAAAGGGAACTTGCATAGGATAGTCAAAGTCAATGGGGGTGAACCCATGCATTGGACTTGATTCTGCTGAGTTCTTCCGTGAAGTCATAATTTCTTCAAGTTTTTGCTCGTCATTCGGCTCCGGTTCCATTCCTTGATTTCTTCTTTCTGCTCTAATCCAATCTCTGAGACAAACTAGAACATTCATTGCATTGCTTCCCAATGAGTGTCGATTGTCTCCAAGTTATTGTTGTCCCTGACTAAAGGCACTCTCTGATGCAACGGTTGACGTTGGAACATTCAAGATATCTTTAGCTAATCTTGAAAGCACGGGACATTGTGATTCATTATTCCTCCACCAATCCAACGTATTGATCTGTCGTCTGTGATCCTCTGGCGGCGACCGAAGATAATACTTAAGCTCTTCCTGATAAGTTGATGTGTAAGCTCCCTCGTCAACACTGTTCCAACAGGGTAAATCATAAAAGGAATCAGGAAAAACACAATGTGTCGGCCTTTTGGAAAATGATGGCACCTCAGGAAGATGAGGAGCGATAGTTTGACTTATATGTGTCGGTACAGCTAAATCAACTAAATCAGCATAGTGGTTATATAATTTATCTATGTAAGCATTCGCATCACATGTAGCCGTCCATAAATCAGGTTGTACTTGTTCAGAATCATTGTTTGTATTTATTTCTAAGTTACAATAAATAAGAATACTAAAGTGGCACATATTATGGTATTTAATACACGGATTTAGCATAGCACCAACCAAGAAAATAGGGAGAATCGAGAAAAATATTTTTTAAATTTAGTAAACATGGCACCAACAACATTTCCATAACCTTCTTTATTTTTATATTCTTTGAGTAAACCAGAAATATCGGTTATATATCCCAAAATATTACAAACAGTAGGATAATAAGCATCGAAAAATTCAACCGTAGCTACATAAAATTTTTCCAAAAACTTAACAAGATCATTAATTACAACCCAATCAGAATCAAGTAGCATGCAATCGGCAAAATCAGAAAATGAACCACAATGTGGGTTAAAAGCTAATGTAATAGGAACTCTATATTTATAACAAGTTTTTAAAAAAATATACATAGAATTTCATCTAATATCAATTTCCTCAGGCATCAATATCGGTGCAAGTCCATTTTCTTGACATTTAACTTTAAATTTTTAATTCTCAATCTACGATTATTTCCTTGTATAAAACCAACAGCAAGACGAATTTTTTCAATATAAATCTCAAAAAACTCAAGACCATCTTTTACAATTAAATTATATATATGACATGCACACTTAATATGAAAAATTTCAGGTAACGACGGCGATACCTTAGATTTCAGCTTTGTTATAGCAGTTTTGTTGTTAGAAGCGTTATCAAAAGCGATACATAAGATTTTATTTTCGATACCATAAAATGTTGCAACTTTATGTATCAAGTCAGCAATAAATTATCCAGTATGTTTACGCTCTTCATCAAATAAAAAAGCAAGAATACATTTTTGCATCACAAAATTACTATCCATCCAGTGACAAGTAACGGTTAAATAATCATTTTTATTTACAGCACGACCAAGATCAAAAGTTAGGGATATTCTACATTGAATATTTTTTAACAATATAGATAAATAAAAATAATATTGTGAATGAAGTCTAAAAATATCAGACCGACAAGTACTTCTAGGAATACCATTAAACATAGGATTATAAATTGCTTGAATATAATAAATAAAAGCATCAGAAGAAGGAAAACTAAAAGACAAATAACCTACAGCTACCATTTTTGCTATTTCTTCCCGGTCCCTCAATTTATTATACTTCTTCGTTACGTGACCGGTTGTTAGGTCCATTCTAGTTTGTGTGGGTCCATCAATAGTCTCACCACCTTGTGTAATTTTTAACTCTCTTTCATGGTCTTCAGCTAAATGTCTCATTAACGTACCCGTACCCTCTTGCTTGCCTCCTTTTTTATGCTTATATATTTTTTGACAAATATTGCATTGCACCTCAGTATCTGATATACGTTCAAAAAATTTTCATGCAACACTAGTTTGTTTACGAGCTCTTGGGACACGGGGAGGACGGGGTGGGAGATTAACCGATTCAGATCTAATGTTAGCATTTCTTACTTCGGGTGTCTCACCAATATTTTCATCATCTTCATCTAAATCAACCGCATCTACTTTTTTTTCTTCTTCTATACCGTAATTTTTCTGAACTTCTAAAAAATCCATATCGTGAACACCTACACCTATTTCTTCCTCAAAAGGTTGACTAAGTGGTACCGGAGGCGAAGACACACAGGTATATCTAGTACTTGAAGTACCTCTACCGCTAGTAATTCGCTTTTTGCTACCACTACCACTTCCGGAACAAAATTTTTTGACACTTTTACCGAGGTTTCTTAATTTATCCATAGTATAAATCAAACTAAAAAATATTCAAAATACACAAAAAGTAATAAAAATAAATATTCAACAATTAATACACTAATTATAAATTAAAAGTAAGAAATGGACCGGCAATACCAAATTTTGAAAGTATCCGAAGGTTGCGACTTTAGAAACTTCCACTCGTACTTAGTAATTGCAAAATTAAAAAAATTAAAGTGAGCACTTTAGAAATTAAATATATAGAATATTTGAGAATTGAGAAATGAGATTTGAGAGAGAACGAGATTTGAGAGTTGAGAGGATGAAAAATTGTGTGGAAAATGATTTGAAAGTGTAGGGTATTTATAGAAATTTTTTTGGGATTAAAAAATGATTTTAAATAAAAAAAACTTTTTTTTTTATATTTGGGCCCAAACTAGCCGTTATAGCCGTTGGGCCAACGCTAGTTTGGCCCAATTTTCCAAAATCTTAAAAAAATAAAAATAAAATTGGCTTATCTGGGCCGGGCCGAGTCGGTTAACCAGCGGGCCCTAACTGGGTTGAGTCCGATCCGGATTAATAGGGCCCAAATTCAAAACCCAATCGGACCAGAACCCGGGCCCTTAAAGCCCTTGGGCTTACCGGGCCGGGTCAAACCGGTCTGGTTTCCTTTAGTGGGACGGTTCGGACCGGTTAAAACTGGCCCGTTTGACACCCTTACTCTAAAGTCTATAGCGATATTTGATCCAATATAATGACAATCAACTAATGCCGATAAAAGCCCTAGCACTCTTTGTTAAAGTACATACTTATTGCTGCTACAAGTCTTTATTATTGTACTAAATATAACTTAAAATAACAATGTTAAATTCTGCTTTGCTTATATTTAGCCCCTATATGTATATGTCCAACAATTTAATCTAATTTGTGTTGTTTGATTTTCTGGGTAATTCCTCAAAATTCACTATTTTTTTCCTTTTCAAAATGAGCTGCACAAGATAAATGGACGTGTTGCCAAATGCCATAGTACTAATTATCTCTTCAAAGAGAAAGAAAAAAGAGAGATATTGTATCGTAATTGAGACGACTAAATCAAATCACAGGTTGGTAAATGGAGTGTGCTCAGTCTTATTTCAACATTGGTAGGTTGGTGTTGAAATTTCGTTCTCATGACTTTCAATATGAAAAGATATAGCACTAGTAGTTAAAAACCATTTAATGCCAACTCTATTCATGACAAGTTACTCACGCATGATCACATATATAGTTGATAACTAGATTTTTACTTAGTTAAACAAATAATTAATTATATTTTATTTTTTAAATGACAATTATTTTTGAATCAATTATTTTTTGTAAGCACGATAACTAAAATGGATGGGAAGGAGTGTTAATTATTACTGTAACTTTTTATAAAGCTAATTGAATACAGCAGCTTCCGTCTCTTTAAGAACAACACCTATGGCCTGTAACTCTAATCCACTGCTTTTCCTTTTGATGCGTTGAATAGTAGCAGAAATAAACAAAGTGCAAATAGCGTCCAACGAGTTCTTGACCAAGTGAAATGAATAAAGAGATAGTTGGACAAAGTTGTGATACACATACAGGATTAGTATATAAACCACTTGTAATTTGGATAGGCTATAACTAGAGTATATATATCTCATGCTGACTAGTAAGCGTTGTGCTTGATAGATTCAAGATATGCTAGGTAGTAAGATGAATATGTTGCATCTATATCCTAAGAAGAATGGCTAAATATCGTGGCTTATTAAGAATGTTAAAAATATATGTGAGTGTACTTTATTATCGTTTGATTCGATTTCATGAAATTTTGCCAACTGCCATTGTAATAATTTCCAAGCAAACTACAATTTATACTATTATCATTAAAAATAATATTTTTATAAAGATTTATCATTGTTTTAACGATTTTTCAATACTTTGAAAGCAATCAATAATTACATTATTATTTAAAGAAAATTCACTTTACAAATTGAAGAAAAACAAAATGATAAAAGATTGGGGGAAATTGACCTTTGTTCGTACAAAGCTATATACTAGTTTAGGGTACGTTCGTTGCACGTGTATCTCACATCAATTAATAAAATTATATACATAAGAAGAACTATATTATTAAAATGTAGCCGTTGACATTAAAATAAATGCTATGACTATTTTCAATAATATAAATAAATATTGTATCTCAAATATTATTTGTTGTGTCTCACTTGATCTTTTTTCACAAATATTTATTTAGTTTATGTACTTTTTCTTTGCGTTGGTTGGTTGTCTTATCATGATAAAGTCTTTAATACCGACATTGATAATCTTCTTCAAAGTATAATATATATCACAAAGTTGACGATCCATTAACAAAAGTTACATTCTAAGTCATAAAATTTTATAATAAAAAAAATATTTGTAAACCTAAAAAAATGTTGAATCGAAATTACATTATGTCATGCGAAAGATACCAATTGTAAAATTTGGTTGTGATAAATTAAATTACAAAGAAAACTATAATAAAAATCATAATATTCAATGTGATTTGATCAAGTGAACTAATGCTTTAAAATTAATGCTAAACACAAATTAGAGTTCAATATAAGAAAACAAACACTGACATACAATGATATTTAGCTCTCTTCTTCTTTTTTTAATTCATGGGACCTGGTTGTTATTATTTCTGTTTGTATGTCGATCTTGCCATGTTACACAATAATAAATACATTTCATTATATGGAAAAACATGAGATTTAGCTTCGCTCTCAAAACATGATGACGGAGGAGACTATAATTTTGAGTATATCAATCTTGAATTTTAGAAAACATAACTTATCTGTATTATATCTAAATTAGGTAAATTGAGTATAGTAATTAAGTGGATAAATTATGTGTATATATTAACATGGGCAAAGCAAAGTAGGGCCAAGGGACCTTATAATATATGGTATATGTTGAATTCCCTATTGCTTCTTCATGTGTTTTACTTCTTCATATTTTGAGCTCCTTTTTAAAAAATATTGATTTTGTCACTGCATATTAAGTGAATTTTAAATACAAGTATATGATGTATCTTAACCAAATTAAAGCTATTGATTGTGTTGAATCCGTAAGAAGAATTGTAGTTCCGCTCTTAAACATAACACATAAATTAGGAAAAGAAGATATGTCAGAGCATAGTTAATATATTTGATTTGTTTAAGAACTTATATAATCACCATTGTAGTGATGTTGGTATTATATCAGAAGTATAAAGGTCCTTTAGAAATGTTAATTAAACTTTTTGCCTTTCCTAAATCTCATATAGCTAAATAGTTCTTATGTGATGCTGAAGACGAGCTAAAAATAATTGCAATGTCACTGTTCGTTTTCTTTACTATACTAGACACTAATTTGATTTAGTGTTAATTTTTAAGCATATAAGTGACTTTAACGTTTTTTGAGTTGTTAAGAGTAGCATTAAGAGATGACTTCTCTACATCTTGTACTGTTGTATATTATCCATTATATTTACGTTGCCTAGCTACGACAATTTCTTATGTTCTTTCTTTATGTGGTAGTTAGTTGCCGATAAATACTAACACAGGTTGAGTTGAGCTTAACTCTTAGAGGTGGTTTGGTTAGGAATGTAGTTATACTGGAATTACTTATGATGGGATAAGTTATACTGGATTAGTTATGCTGGGATTATTTTTTATTGAGTGTTTGGTTTGTTGTATTCAAAATAATATGTATGGTATAATTTATAAGAATAAATTAATTGATTACCAAAATACCCTCCAATTCATCATCACCATCATCACTACACAACATCCAATATAAATATCCATTAAGACCAACTACAGACCCGCCCTTCGGAATCAAACCACACGAAGTACATCACCTCTCAAGAATCCGAACCCATCAAATAAACCCAAACCTTATCATCACTACTCCCCTTCCTTTTAAATGACAGGACTTTAACAACCTTGTAATTCTCATTCTCAGAAACGTAACCAAACATTATATACGGGAAAAATTATACGACCCCACAAAATTCTAAGCTTAACTCAGTCCGTTAAGGCTTGAGAAGAGGTCCAAGACTTAGAAATTTCAGCTAAGTGTTTGTACTTAGAACTATTTTAGCCTTCATAGGTTGGGAATCTTATTTCACGACCCTCATGACCTTCAAAATATCGATCTTTATGTTGATTCATGATCAGGAATGTCAGTAGGCATTCTCGGGCGAGTTTTGGATTTTTCGAACATCGTTTGAGGTACGTTTGGAAGTCCAAACCAGTGGATCAACGCGATCTAAAAGCATCGCCTATCGTGTTGATAAATTTTTTCCCAGCTCTCAGTGTCAAATTCCAGTGAGCCAACACAGACTCAATGCGGCTGCCAACCATAGCGTCGATCCCATCGATATGGCCATCGGGATACGTGTCACTGGCCATGTTTTCAGTCATTAAAAGCCTACATCTAGAGGGGTAAATGGATCTTTTCTCACCTTATATTAGCCCCCAAAATACAAGATTAAGCCACTTTAGAGGCAAAATTCATTCTCTATTCTCAAAATTACTCAAGAAAAAAACCGTAGGGCTTCCAATTCAAGATTCAAGAAAGCACCATCAATCTTCACTAATTCAAGCAACAAGGTGTGTGAAGTGTTCATCCAAGGGTTTCCTTCCACCCTTGGAGTTCAAGAAACTCTTTTAAACTACAAGTTAATGGATTTCATGAATTCCATGTTGGATTTGTGTGTACTCATGATTATGATATGAAATTGTGTTCTAATCCATGGTTTATTTCAAGTTTAATGTGAAATTAATTATCATGTGTGTAGTATCCTGTGAATTTATGCTAAAAGCCCTTGATTTACAAATTGGAATTTGAAAGTATAATGCCTACATGTTGTTTAGTATCATGCATATAGATTATGATCCCCAGGTGCTTGATAAATTGCTCATGTGAGTTAAAGGTGAAAATCATGACTTGCTAGCATATGTGCAAGCTTATATCTCACAAGTATTTGATGAAATGTCTCTATGAATGAGTTATGAACAAGTGTGCATTATCGTACTATTTAAGTTCATGCTATGTTTTGCTTTTATGCTATCGAGTCCTGAGGGTATTCAATACCCGGAAATCTAGCTGTTTACCTAGAGCTACAGTAGTTATAGAACAGTCTTAGTAGTGCCACGAATAGTAGTACTCAGAAATCAGTCACGATCTCAGTTCAGCAATCAGTTGAGAAAATCAATAAACTTAGCCATCTAGCAGAACTCAGTAATACTTCATTAGTTAATGGAACCAGTGAACTCAGTCCAATTCAGTTAGAAAGCACAATCAGTAAAAATTCAATCCAGTCTAGTAAGGTTTAGAAATTAGTTCAGTGTCTATCTCAGTTGGGAGTAAGATTCAGCACCAAGTGAACCCAAGGATGGGGACTCACCTGCCAGCAGAGGGTGTGATCTTTAAAACCAGTCCTTTTGTTCCAGAACTACATAGCCAGCGTAGGTTGAGACATCAACCTACTATTTGAGGGTTGATGAGGTGTTTTACCTGCCAGTTGAGGGAACTACTGTTCTCATTCAGAGCACTTGCCAGAAAAGGGTGGCTCAGCACTTGTCTTTACTCGTGGCATGGTACTAATACCCTTCCAACTGAGGTTACAGGTTGGACCCCAAATCAGTTCAAAGAAGGGGCATGTCAGTTAGATGATTACTTTCTGCAATTTTAGTTTCAGTCAGTCTCAGTATAGAACTCAATTTAGTTCTACAGAATCAAAATTGTCAGACACATTCACTCACCTCAGTATAGAACTCAGCATAGTTCCACAAAATTAGGACTATCAAAAACAGTCACTCAGTTATCAGTACTGCAGTATCAGTAAACTCAGATATCAATCTTTCAGTTATCAGATCTCAATATCCAGTGTTATCATGATCTAAGCCATAGTATATGTAGATATGTGCACAGTGTTGTATAATTTGTATTTTCATCAGTTTTCAGTTATATATGTATCCTCATTCAGTTAAATTTATATTACTCGGTCAGTTATTTGTTCATGCATATGAACCCATGCATATCAACCTACCTCACTTAGAATAACAGTACATTCAAAGTACTGACACATATTTTTTTTACTCTATGATGTCTTATATCATAGGTTCAGATGCATAAACTCCTGACCGTACTTAGCAGCTCAAAGTATCAGCGACAGATTTAGTGGTGAGTCCTCATAGTTCGAGGACGATGTTATCTTTCAGTAGTTTAATTTTGTTCAGTAGTTGAAGTTAGTTGAGGACTTGTCCCATCAACTCTATATTCAGACAGTTAGAGGCTTTCATACTAGAGTATTTCAGATAGATGTTCAGTTTTCAGTATTCAGTATTTATTTTAGTTATGAACCTTATGGTGATTTTCAGCCTATCTTTTGTATTTATTTTAGTTATATTACCATTGCAGTGTTGTTATTATTCAGTGCTCATAGTAGGTACCAGTCATGGGTTAGTTGGTGGTCTTTTGGGGTCGCTAGTACCGTGTAGTTTTCGGGTTACAGACTCAAGGCATTACAAACTTCGTATCATAGCCTAAGGTTCAACCAAGTCATAGGGAGTCTAAAATTTGCATCAAGTAGAGTCTTGTGCATGGGTGTGTAGTACACTACACTTATGGAAAGGAGGCTACGAGATGTTTTAGGAAAAGTTTCCCTTCTTTCAGTATTTATGTCATGTGAGTGAGTATGAGCTCAATTTATAGTCTCAGTCTAATCCTTTTTTCCTTCACCTTACAGAACATGCCTCCTAAGAAGAACAGAAGAAGAACATGAAATCAGCCAGCCCCTCGGCCCATTCAGGCAGATCCTCTTGATGAGTATGTCTCCCATGCTGAATTCAGAGACTTTTTCACTATCCTAGCCAATTCCATTGTAGTTTAGAATGAATAGCCAGATGCTGTTCAGGCTAACCCAGTGGTCAGTACTGCTGCAGCCAGGATTCGAGACTTCATCCAAATGAATCCTTCATATTTTACAGGGTCTAAGTTAGAGAAGGACCCACAAAAATTTCTTGATCAGGTGCAGAAAGTCATAGATATTATGGGAGTGAAAGCTAGTGAGAGTGCTAAGTTAGCCGCTTATCAGTTGCAAGATGTGGCTCACTCATGGTTCAAGAAGTGGAAGGCAAAGAAGGTCGATGATGTAGGGCCCGTAGAATGGGAGAAGTTTGCCAGTGCTTTTTTGGATAGGTTCTTCCCACTAGTGTTAAGGGAAGCTAATGATTTGGACTTTATTAATCTGAAGTAGGGCAGTATGATAGCAAAAGAGTATTCTCTCAAGTTTACTCAATTAGCCAGATACTCTCCTTATGTGGTAGCCGATAGCAGATCCAAGATGAGTAAGTTTATGTCTGGCATGTCTAACAGTGTTGTCAAGGAGTGTAGGACCATAATGCTAATTAAGGAGATAGATATATCCAGGATCATTGTCCATGCTAAGCAAATAGAAGAGGCTAAGAATAAAGAGAATGCGAGGGAGAACAAGAGAGTCATAACAGGTAGCTTTAAATTCACTCAGCCTAAGTCAGAAGGTGGAAATTGTTCTCAATTCTACCTAAAATCCTCAGTTCCAGCTTCGTCCTCAACCAGTGCTCCAGTGCCAAAATTTAGAGATGGCAACAAAGATAGGGCTCTAGACCTTAAACCCTAGGGTAGTGTTAGCAGTGCCCGAATAAATTCTCTTTGCCAGAAATATGGCAGAAACTATCAGGATGCCTGTAGAGCTAGCAGTGATGTATATTTTGGATTGGCAAGCCAGGCCACAGGGTTAGGTATTGTCATCAGTTAAGTTCCCAGGGTCAGTATAATCATCCCCCAGCTCAGTTCGATCGCCCGAATCAGTAGGGTGCCGCTTCCAAGCCACCAGTGGGCAATGCCTAAACAGAATCTATGTACTTCAGTCCTGATAGAATTAAGAAAGTTCTCCTGATGTGGTCACTGGTACGTACAAGCTTATTATTTACATGTTTATGCTTTGCTAGATCCAGGAGCTTCTTTGTCTTTTGTAAATCCTTATATAGCTGTTGACTTCAGAGTTAGTCCCAAAATCCTAGCAGATTCTTTTTCAGTTTCTACCCCAGTGGGTAAATCTATCATAGTCGGGCGAGGATACAGGAACTGTCCAATTATGGTATCTCAGTAAGTTACTTCAGCAGACTTAGTAGAATTAGATATGACAGATTTTGATGTAATTCTTGGCATGGATTGGCGTCATTCATGTTATAATTTAGTTGACTGCAAAAATAGAATGTCTATTTTCAGTTTCTGAATGAACCTGTCCTTGAGTGGAGGGGCAGTACTTATAGCACTTAGGGGTTAGCTTATTTCTTACCTTAGGGTGAGAAAAATAATATCTAAGAGGTATGCCTATCATCTCGTACGAGTTCAAGACTCTAGTTCAAAAACCCCTAATCTTAAGTCAGTATCAGTAGCATATGAATTCCTAAATGTGTTTCCCAAAGATCTTCCCAGAGTTCATCCCAAAAAGGAAATTGACTTCGGAATTGACCTTCTTCCAGATACTCAGCCCATTTCTACTACGCCATACAGAATGGCTCCAACAGAACTCAGAGAATTAAAAGAATAGTTAAAGGATCTCCTAGATAAGGGATTCATTATACCCATTGTATCACCTTGGGGTGCATTAGTTCTATTCGTGCGTAAGAAATATAGTTCTTTTAGAATGAGTATAGACTACCGTCAGTTAAATAAAGTTACGATCAAGAACAAGTATCCACTTCCTAGAATCGATGACTTTTTTGATCAACTTCAAGGTGCCAGTTAATTTTCTAAGATAGACCTCAGATCAGGCTATCATCAGCTCAGAGTCAGATAATGTGATATTCTAAAAACATCTTTCAAAACTCGGTATGGTCCCTTCAAATTCCTAGTCATATTATTTGGTATTACCAATTCCCCAGCAACTTTCATGGACTTGATGAACTGTGTGTTCAACTAGTACTTGGACATGTTTTCATAGTCTTCATTGATGATATTTTTTTCTATTCCCGCAGTAAACATGACCATGCAAACCATCTCAGAATAGTGTTACAGACCCTCAGAGCCCATCAATTGTTTGCCAAATTTAGTAAGTTCAAATTTTGGCTAAGGTCAGTAGCTTTCCTTGGCCATATAGTTTTCAGTGATGGCATTAGAGTGGATCCTTAAAAGACTGAAGCAGTGAGAAACTGGATCATACCCATCTCTTCGTCAAATATTAGGAGTTTCTTAGGTTTGGCTGGCTAATACCGATGGTTTGTTGAGGGATTCTTGTCCATTGCATATCCCATGTGCAGATTGACTCAAAAGAAAGTCAAATTCCAGTGGTCAGACTTTTGTGAGAAGAGTTTTCAGGAGTTAAAGACTCGACTCACTACAGCCCCTATTTTGGATTTACTAGATAGTTCAGACGGATTTGTGATATATTGTGATACTTTTAGAGTTGGTTTGGGGTGTGTTTTGATGCATAGAGGTAAGTTCATAGCCTATGCTTGTAGACAGCTTAATCCCCATGAAAAGAACTATCTCACTCATAATCTTGAGTTAGCAGTTATAGTATTTGCCTTAAAGATTTAGAGGAACTATTTGTATGGAGTGCACATTGATGTGTTCACTGACCATAAGAGCTTGGAGTATGTGTTCTCTTAGAAAGATCTAAACCTTCATTAGAGAAGGTGATTGGAGTTGTTGAAAGACTATGATATAAGTTTTCTGTATCATCCAGGCAAGGCCAATATAGTGGCTGATGCTCTTAGTAGGATGTCTATGGGTAGTGTTGCTCACGTGAAAGATGATAAAAAGAAGTTAGTTTAGGAAGTTCATCAGCTTGCTTGACTAGGGGTCCATTTAGTCGATTCAGTAGAAGGTAGTGTATGGATGTAGAGTAATTCAGAATTATCTCTAGTTTTTGAGGTGAAGGAAAAACGGGATATGGATCCCAGTCTAGTTAAGTTGAAAGAATTAGTTAGAGATCAGAAGATAAAGGTTTTCTCCTAAGGGGGGGATGGTGTATTGCATTGCCAGGGTCGACTATGGGTGCCAGGTGTAGATGACTTGAGGCAACGAATTCTTGCAAAAGCACATGGTGTGTCCTACTCGATTCATCTAAGGTCCACCAAGATGTAACACAACTTGTTGAAAATCTATCGGTGGAGTGGAATGAAGAGAGACATTACAGAGTTTGTAGCCAAGTGCTCGACGTGTCAGCATGTTAAGATTGAGCACCAAAAGCCTAGTGGGTCCATGCAAGAGTTTAATATTCCCACATGGAAATGGAAAGAAGTGAACATAGACTTTATGATGGGTTTGCCACGTACTCATCGTCAGCATGATTCCATATGGGTTATCATAGACAGGATGACCAGGTCAGCTCATTTCTTACCAGTCCATTCCTCTTATTCAGTCAAGGATTATTCCAAGCTCTATGTTAAAGAGTTGGTTAGATTACATGGAGTTCTATTATCCATCATTTTAGATAAAGGTACGCAATTCACCTCTCATTTTTAGAAAGCCTTCCGGAAGGGTCTGGGTACCCAAGTTCACCTCAGTACAGCCTTCCATTCTCAGACAGATGGTCAAGTAGAAAGGACTATCCAGACTCTAGAAGATATGTTAAGGGCGTGTGCTGTTGACTTTGGCAGTTGGGATGACCATTTCTACTGATTGAATTTGTATATAATAACAGCTATCTTTCCAGCATTCAGATATCTCCATTTGAGGTACTCTATGAGAGGAGATTTAGATCTCTCATTGGTTGGTTTAAAATGGGTAAGTCCGCAGTGGTAGGGCCTAACTTGGTATTTGATACCTTAGAAAAAGTTCAGTTGATCAGGGAAAGGCTCAAGATAGTTCAGAGCTGCCAAAAATTATATGCAGATGTGCGAAGAAAGGACCTCAAGTTTGAGGTTGGTGACTATGTATATTTGAAAATATCTCCTATGAAAAGAGTAAAGAGGTTTGTCAAGAAGGGGAAACTCAGTCCCCGATATGTCGGTCCTTACTGAATTCTTAGCCATTTTGAAAAGGTGGCTTATGAGCTTGAGTTGCCTTCAGACTTAGCTTCTGTACATCTAGTATTTTATGTCTCTTTGCTAAAGAAGTACATAGGAGACCCAACAGTTGTAGTCCTTTTAGAGGGTATAGATTTTCAGAATAGTCTCTCTTATGAAGAGGTTCCAGTCAAAATTCTTGATTATCAGATTCGCAGAATAAGGAACAAATAAGTCCCTTTAGTCAAAGTTCTTTGGTGGAATCAATCCGTTGAGGGAGCTACTTAGAAAGCATAAGTAGATATGCAGACCAAGTATCCTCACCTCTTCTCTACAAACTCAGATTCAGCTCAAGGTAACAAATTTTCTTAAATTTACTCAGTTTCATATTCTGTCTTCCTTTATGAGTTAGATATCAGTTCAGCTGCATAGCATCCTAATATCATGCATACCCTCATGAAATAGCTCAGTCATGTGTTATGTCCTTAGAACTCAGTCATGCTTCAATTATGCATGTTCAGTATGAAAACTCAGTATATCAGTAGTTTCAGTCATGAAAACATGCTTCAGTTGTGCATATCCAGTATGTAAGTTTGGTCTATTAGTATTCTTAGCTTAGTCAGTCTTATTCGAGGACTAATGTTCCCAAGGGGGAGATACTGTAAGACCCCGTAAAATCAGAAGCTTAACTCAGTCCGTTAAATCTTAAGAAGAGGTCCTAAACTTAGAAATTTTAGCTAAGTGTTTATACTTAGAACTATTTTAGCCTTCGTAAGTTGGCGATCTTATTTCACGACCCTCATGAACTTAAAATATTGATTTTTATATTGATTTATGATCAGGAATGTCAGTAGGCATTCTCGAGAGAGTTTTGGATTTTTTTAACATCGTTTGAGGTACATTTGGAAGTCTAAACTAGTGGATAAATGCGATATTGATGCGCCACATCGCCTATCACTTTGATAAATGTTTTTCCCAGCTCCCAGTGTCAAATTCCAGTGAGCCGACACAGACTCAATATGGCGTGCCGGCTATAGCATCGATTTCATTGATGCGATGCATTGGGATGCGCAACACTGGGCATGTTTTTGTCCATTAGAAGCCCGCATCCAGATGGGTAAATGGGTCTTTTCCCACCTTATATCATCCCTCAAAATATTAGATTAAGCCACTTTAGAGGCAAAATCCATTATCTATTCTCAAAATTACTCAAGAACAAAACCCTAGGGCTTCCAATTCAAGATTTAAGCTTCAAGAAAGCACCATCAATCTTCACTAATTCAAGAAACCAGGTATGTGATATGTTTATCCAAGGATTTTCTTCCACCTTTGGAGTTCAAGAAACTCTTTTAAACTATAAGTTAATGGATTTCATGAATTCAATGTTGGATTTGTGTGTATTCATAACTATGATTTGAAATTGTGTTCTAATCCATGGTTTAATTCAAGTTTCATGTGAAATTAATTATCGTGTGTGTAGTATCATGTGAATTTATGCTAAAATCCCTTGATTTACAAATTAGGATTTGAAAGTATGATGCCTACATGTTATTTAGTATCATGTGTATAGATTATGATCCCCAAGTGCTTGATAAACTGCTCATGTGAGTTAAAGGTGAAAATCATGACATGCTAGAATATGTGAAAGTTTATATCTCACAAGTATTTGATGAAATATCTCTATGAATGAGTTATGAACAAGTGTGCATTGTTGTGATTTTCAAGTTCATGCTATGTTTTGATTTTATGCTATAAAGTCCTGGGGCTATTCAATACCCAAAGATCTAGATGTTTACCTAGAGCTACAGTAGCTATAGAAAAAATTCAGTAGTATTACAAATAGTAGTACTCAGAAATCCGTCATAGTCTCAGTTCAGTAATCAATTCAGAAACTCAGTAAACTCAGCCAGCTAGCAGAACTCAGTAGTACTCCGTTAGTTGGTGGAACCCAGTGAAATCATTCCAGTTCAGTTAGACAGCACGATCAATAATAGTTTAGTCCAACCTAGTACAGTTTAGAAATTAGTTCAGTATTTATATCAGTTGGGAGTAAGATTCAGCATCAAGTGAACCCAAGGATAGGGACTCACCTGCCAGCAGAGGGTGTGATCCTTAGAAGCAGTCCTTGTGTTCCAAAACTACATAGCCAGCATAGGTTGAGACATCAACCTGCTAGTTGAGGGTTTATGAGGTGTCTTACCTCCCAGTTGAGGGTAATACCGTTCTCATTCAGAGCACCTGCCAGATGAGGGTGACTCAACACTTGTCTTTACCCATGGCACGGTACTGACACCCTTTCAACTGGGGTTTTAGGTTAGACCGCAAATCAGTTCAGAGAAGGGGCATATCAGTTAGATGATTACTTTTTGCAGATTCAATTTCAGTCAGTCTCAGTATAGAACTTAGTTCAGTTCTACAGAATTAGGACTATCAGACACAGTCACTTAGCTCAGTATGGAACTCAGCATAGTTCCATAGAATTAGAACTGTCAAAAACAGTCACTCAGTTATCAGTACTATAGTATCAGTAAACTTATATATCAGTCTTTCAGTTATCAGAATTTAGTATCCAGTGTTATCATGATCTCAGCTACAATATATGTAGATATATGCACAGTGTTGCATAATCAGTGTTTTCATAAGTTTTCATTTATATATGTATCCTTATTCAATTAAATTCATGTTACTCAGTCAGTTATTTGTTCATGCATATGAACCCATGCATATCAGCCTACCTCACTTAGCATACCAATATATTCAAAGTACTGATGCATACTTTTCTTTTGTGCTATGATGTCTTATATCATAGGTTTAGACGCACGGGCTCCTGACCGCACTAAGCAGCCCAAAGTATGAGCAACAAATTTACTGGTGAGTCCTCATAGTTCGAGGATGATATCATCTTTCATTATTTCAGTAGTTTAATTTTATTCAGTAGTTGGAGTTACTTTGGGACTTATCCCATCAACTCCATATTCAGACAGTTAGAGGCTTTCAGACTAGAGTATTTCATATAGATGTTTAGTTTTCAGTATTTAATTTTTAGTATTCAGTTATCAGTATTCAGTATTTGTTTCAGTTATGAACCTTATGGCGATTTTCAGCCTATTTTTTACATTTATTTCAGATATATTATCATTGCAGTGTTGTTATTATTTAGTCCTCACAGCAGGTACCAGTCATAGGTTAGCTGGTGGTCCTTCGGGGTCGCTAGCACCATGCAGCGTCCGGGGTACAAACTCGGGGCATTACAAAAATGGATCTGAAAAAACAAAAGAGATTCTAGAAACCTATACTTTCTAGTCGTAAGATCCTACAAAACAATACTCGGATTAAGCAGGGTTGTAACATTCTACAAAACAATACTCAGATTAAGCAGAAAACTTGATATGAGCTTGTCTTTTAGCAGATTCCTTCCTCTCATAGCTTTGTTTCAGCTATTGTACGAAACCTTGGTAAGACAAATTATTGGTCGTAAAAATAATTCTTGATGAAGTTGAATCTCATGTTTCATAGAGAAGAATTCATTATGAAATCCAGCGAACATTCTTTGGCAAACATGTGCTGGATGGGGTGAAGATTTGATAGTACTACTAATTTGTCTTTTAGTAATACCCAAACCTTTACTTTATTATTAGTAGAATATAATTACTACTATTATTTGTATTTCTATTATATTCTATTTCTATTCTATTTATTTATTTATTATTATTATTGTATTATTTTTTACTACTATATATTAGTGAAGGTTGGGGTACTATCAAGGGTATTTTGGTAATTTTAGTCACCCCAACCTTCATTATATATAGTAGTAAATAAAATGGTTACACATGCATATGATTTTTTCTTATATTTATTAGTTTTATCGTCGTTTTTATTTTTTATGGTACAATAAAATGGTTACACATGCATATTGCTTTTTTCGTATATTTATAAGTTTTGTCCTCATGTATTATGTTAATAATATTTTTATTTAGACCTTTTTAATTAAATTATACATGGTAGTATTTTTTTTTATAAATATCTTTTTGTTCCTTATCAAATAACTACCAAGGGCATTTCGGTAATTTTATGGTGCAATAAGTGAAGGTTGGGGTGACCACCATGGGTATTTTGATAATTTATGTATTATTTTAATAATATTTTTATTTAGACCTTTGTAATTAAATTATACGTGGTAGTATTTTTTTATAAATATCTTTTTGTTCCTTATTAAATGATTACTAAGGGTATTTTGATAATTTTATGATGCAATAAGTGAAGGTTGGGATGACTAAAATTATCGTAGTAAATAAAATGGTTACACATGCATATGATTTTTTTCTTATATTTATTAGTTTTGTCCTCATTTTTAGTGTGCAATAAAATGGTTACACATGTATATTGCTTTTTTCTTATATTTATTAGTTTTGTTATTTTAATAATATTTTTATTTAGACCTTTATAATTTAATAATCATGCATGGTAGTATTTTTTTTATAAATATCTTTTTGTTCCTTATTAAATGACTATCAAGGGTATTTCAGTAATTTTATGGTGCAATAAAATGGTTACACATACATATTATTTTTTTCTTATATTTATTAGTTTTGTCGTCATTTTTATTGTGCAATAAATGGTTACACATCCATATTTATTTTTCTTATATTTATTAGTTTTGTCCTCATTTATTATGTTAATAATATTTTTATTTAGACTTTCGTAATTGAATTATACATGGTAGTAATTTTTTATAAATGTCTTTTTGTTCCTTATTAAATTACTTGTTTTTTTATACCTCAAGGGTATCTCGGTAATTTTATGGTGCAATTTTATATTTATTAGTTTTGTCCTCTTTTTATGGTGTAATAAAAGGGTTATACATGTATATTGCTTTCTCTTATATTTATTAGTTTTGTCCTCACATATTATTTTAATAATATTTTTATTTTGACCTTCAATTAAATTATACATGGTAGTAATTTTTTATAAATAATTTTTTGTTCCTTATTAAATAACTATCAAGGGTATTTCGGTAAATTTATGGTGCAATGAATATTTTGGAATCGATGTATGTCTCCTCAACTTATATATTTGAAATTTTCAAATGAGACGTGCATCATGTACTTTTTCAGGAATGTCCAAACGAAAGATGTGTCGTTAACTGTAGTTGGGACAATCTAGCTATATTTTTATCCACTTATATAATCACTTTTGTATTGGTTGAACCAGCCTACAAGCTCATTTTTATTCCATACTGAATGTATATATTATGTTAACATCGGTTCATTGTACTACATTTATTTTCTTCTACTCCTATACTAAACAATTAAAACAAGTAGGAGATAATCTTCCCAAAAATTGAATCTCTTTTTCATATTAGTGTTGTCAAAATGTCCGTGCCTTGCACAGGCACGGATATCTAGTATATATATAATAAAGGAGGATAATCTAGCCTAGAATTAAGACAAATGTCATCTTCAGAACTACCCATTTGAATTCTTACAACCAAAAATTATCATTTGATAACAAGCTATTTTGTTGATTATTTAAATATTTAATATTATTTCATATTTCATATTGTAGTAAAAAAACATTTAAGATTCATTTCTGTTGGATGAAACTATTATGATTTAATATTATTTCATATTGTGCTAAAAATCATTTAAGATTCATTTCTATTGGATTAAAATTATTATGATTGTTTAATTATTTCATATTAAGAATAGTAGTTAATTATTTCATATTATTCTATGTTTTTTGATTGTTTATTTATTTAGTTAGTTAATAGTATTTCATATTTCATATTATGATAAAAATACATAATTATTTCATATGATTTAAAAAATAGTATTATAAGAAATTAAATATTAATTATTTCATTACAATTGAGTAAAAGAAATATTAAAAGAAACAAACAATTAAGGGAATAACAAATTAATAAATAGTAACCAATCAATTTATATAGAAAAGATTATAGTCATTCCAAATAAGAAATATTAAAAAAAGTTGTCATCCCTGAAAATATGTAAACAGTATAAATAACGATTTTATAGTTAATTTTTTGTTTATAATTTCATTACAATTGAGTAAATCAAGAAAGTATTACAAGAACATTTTATGAATTAATAATCAATTAGCAACCAAACAACTTATATGAAAAAAGTTTAATTGACATTTTAAAAAATGATATTTCAACTTTAATTGTAATTAAGTTTGACCTATTTTTGTAAAACAATAAATATATGAATATAAGAAAATCTGTAATTAGGAAAAAGAATAATTTTTACCTTATATGAGTTTTTAGCAAATTATAAATAAAATTAAGTAATCAGTTGACTATAATCAAATTATAAATTTATAAGAAATTTTTTAAAAATAAATCAGTAATTAGGAAACAAATAATTGTCACTTTTTAAAAATTCTTTCCAAAATTATAAAGGTAATTAATATTAATTTATTACAATTAAACTATAATTATGATAAATTTATGGGAATGAATTTCTGAAATTATAAAGGTAACTAATATCAATTGTTTTCGTATTTGAGTCCTTTATGTAATTGTAAATTAACTAACTATTATTAAGCTATAAAATTAGGACAGGTTTATGGTAAATAAATATATAATAATTATAATAATTTTTTTGTCATCAAATTAATTAGATTAAATTGAAGTAAAAATCATTTAATATTGATCATTATTTCAACAGAAAATATATTCAAAGTTCTGTAATTGATATACATATATTGGTAAGAAAACAACAAACATTGACTACTACTTTAGCTATAAATATATTTTGAAATTTATAACATTAAATTTAAGGAACTTGAGTCTATATATTGTGATCATAAAATTGATTCTAATTAATTGAAATCAATTAGTTGATTGTGTAGTCTTATTACTATTATGTCGTACATTATTTATGTAATGAAAATACATATAATTAATTAGCTGATTTTGTGCAATCTACTATGATAATTAATTCAAATGAAAAGATTTTTAAATGGTAAGTTTGGACTATAAAAAGAAGGAAATTATTGTATGCATTTTTTATGTATTAAAAGATGATTTAGAGACAAAAAAAAAAAAATATAATGCCACAACATTTTTGGGTTATTTAATTTATTTACCATGTTTCAAAATGTTGTTTATATCAATTTAGTGATGTTTATATGGAAAACTTAAATTTTGAAAAAATAAGTATCTTAAGTTTCATAATTTAAGTTAATTTGTGTACTAATTTTGAAAAGTTAATTTATAGTTTGCATTCGATTTTTATTATATGAGAATTTTGACCTCAGATGGCTATATTCAATAACACAAAAATATTGTTAACTTCTCTTCCTCCTCCCCCTCCTTCTTCTACTCCTCCTCCTTCTCCTTCTCCTTCTTCTTCTCCTCTTTCTCCTCCTTTTTCTTCTCCTTCTTCTTCTCTTTTTTCCTCCTTCTTCTTCTTCTCCTCCTCCTCCTCCTCCTCCTCCTCCTTCTTCTTCTCTCTCTTTTTCTCTCTCTTTGTTATTGTTATTGATCATTAGTATTATTAGTATATCAAGTTTTTCATTATGAATATGTAGAAATAAGAATTGTCAATAGTTTGCTAAATATAACTTTGAATTTTTCTTCATGAATTTCAGGATTTAAATATAAAGGTTTTGACATAATAAGGATCACATATATTGATGTATCAATAATTCAAAATTAGAGTTCAGCAAAAGAATATATGTATGAAGAGGTTGAACAATGTAACATAAGTTTGAAACGAGAAAATCATTTGTTGAAAATAATTTAAATTATTCGTAGTGACTTTTCTTTCTCGAGAAAAATAAGTTTGTTAGCTTTATAATCTCTTTATACAAATATAAATTTGTACTATGAATAATATAATTTCTTAATTATATATTATTTTGAGGTCATGCATAATTATGATATAAAGATGATTAAGTTTTTTTTTTTTAATTTTGCTAATCATTATTTAATATCATATTTTCGTAGAGTAAAAGACCAACATGTTGAAGGAATATTGTCACTAATTAAAAATGAGATTTCAAGAAGAAAAAAACTATGGTAAGGTCACTATACATTCAAAGTTTGGAACAAGAAAATTAATTGTTAAAAATAGTTTAATTATACATAGTGTTTTTGTTTCTTCAAAAAAATAAGTTTGTTACTTTAATGATTTCTTTCTCTAAATATAAATTTTCGGTAACATAGTATCACTAAATAATGAATCTATTAATAAAATTATATATATATATATATATATATATATATATATATATATATCAATTTTTTTGACGCAAATAAAAAATAGAAATTGAAAGATCTTGCTTTAGATTATTATGATTTATATGTTTAAAATTTTAAATTTTTAGAGATAACTTTTATCTCTTTTCTATATTTAGTATTTTTATGATCCTATTTTGGCGTAAATGTGAATGTTATAAATGGTGTAACTAGAATGATAATATTTTTTCTTTATACTTAGTCTCTTTTCAATATTCGTATATATGTAAACATTTTCAAGAAATTCAAATTGATTTTATCTTTTTTTTTTCTTTCACTTTGAAATGATTTATTATGAATTATTTGTTATGAACTATTCAAGAAACTATAATTGATAGGAGATGGTAACTTACATTTCATTAGTCTATGTTGGTTTATCTATTGGTCAATGAAACATTTTCTTATGTTTTTTACTCATTTGATGAATTTTGTAAATCTAAATTACTTTTTTTAAATCTATCTTTATTTAATGATTACTTTTACTTAAGCATTATTTGCACATCGTGCGAGTACTAATACTAGTATTGTTAAAGGCTCTTAAAGAAAGAAGGGTTACAAGAAGATAGAAAATTTGATTATTTAGGAGTTATTATAAGTATATTTGTATTATATTGAATGTTTATTTGTACATTTATCAGGAGAAAGATAACAATCCTAACTTTGGGATCAAGTCAACTTCCCTATAAATAAAGGGTTCTCTTACTTGTATCACAACGTCTCAGTAAAATTTTTCGAGAGAAATAAGAATTACTCTCTCTTTTCTCCCTTATTATTCTTGTAGTTTTTTTATTAGTTTATAAAACCAAAACCAAAGCACAAACCATCATAATTAGGGTCACTCATGAACCATTTGTTAAACTATAACCAACAAGCACCCACATGTACAAGCCATTACCAAAAATATGTAAAAACATAGTTTAAACCAATACCAAACAACATGCATCAAGACCCTCAACATTTTTCAAAACTACCATTTATGATTTCACAAATCAATGTTTAAAACACATTAAATCAATGCCTTTAGTTTGAACTAACAATGAGAAAAGAAGTACATGCCTTATACAAGAAGATCCACGGAAAGTACTTGACCCCTCTTAGCCTCTAGATGAACACTTGAGAAACCCTAGCCTCCGATCTCTAAGAGAGTGTTTAAAGAGTGTTTCTACCTTTCCAAGTGAGTTATGGGAGGCCACCAAGGGTTATTTAACATGGGGACATAAGGGTTTTGGGGTGGAAAATTTCCAAAAGGTTCCCAACTTAAAAGTTGAAAATCCATCCCTAAGAGGGTACGACCCAACTATGTATACCATATCTTGGGGTACGAATGGTACCCTAACTCATACCCTAGACCTCACCAAGACCCTCCACACTAGTCCCAATACAACTACACTACACCAACTAGTACCCTAGGGTACGATTGGTACCCAAAACCGTACCCACATCCGTACCTTGGATAGTTTCAACTAGGTAACTCTATAAGCTTCATACGACTTGGCATTGTACCCCTCGTATACCACCATATGACTCGTATGGTGGTGAGTCGTATCTTGGACAATAACAAGCCAACCTTCTACCCAACATACGAGTGAGCCATCAAGCCTTCCCCCTAACTCATACCTAAGGGTACGAATGGTACCCTTGAGTCGTACCATATCCCGAAAGTTCAAAACCCAAGAATTTTTGCAAGGGCCTAAATCTCGGGGTGTTATAGTTTCCCCCACTAGGATCATTCGTCCTCAAATGATGGGTAAGGGTAAGAATAAGCACGAGATGATGCAATAACACACATTAAACTTTCCTTCCAACCGAATTAGAAAATAAGGACACACAACAAGACAAGAAGATCATCACATACCAAAGAACGATTTATACCCCAACACTTCTATCCTGACCTCTAACTAAGTTAGAAAACAAAGATACTAGATAGATCATTCCTTACCCTTAACCAAGTTAGAAACCAAATATGTGTTCAAGATCACATAGCCTTCGCACGAATTTCCAGAACGAGGAACCAATATGGATCCTTGGACTCCATGTCCCCTTTCGCATCCTATATGGCTTTCTCCAATTTTTGGTTTCATCATGGAACCTTTACAGAAGCCACACCTTTCATTCACAACCGGCGAACTTATCGATCTAGGATCTTCGCTGGGACCTCCTTAAGGAACAAAGAGTCTAAGATACCAATACTATCCAAAGAAACCAACCGATGAAGGACCATCCATACCTTAACCTCCACATAACCACATGGAGTACTGGATGAATGGACTCATGCTAGGGATCAAGTCCAATTCAACTTACAATTTCCCAAGACACATCACTACGAGATCTTGAGTCTAACTATACACCACCACTTCCATGTTCAACCCTATCCAAAGCTAAAAGGAGTTAACTTAGGCCATCGGGCTCTACTTCTTGTATCCATCTCAAAACACTACTCCGGTTCCATCACTATCATATATAAAAGCTATAAGTAAAAGACACAGGAAAACCAAAACCAACCACTATAATTAGAAACCCCAACCTATAATTGGAAACCAAAAACCATAACACAATCATGCCATGAAAATAATAGATAAAACATGCCTTCCTAGGCCTCTTTAAGTACCCAACACAACTATTGGTATACCTACCAATCACAACATTTAAGCATACCACTTATATACCCGTGGTACAATCTATCCTTCCAAGGATCTAGTACCCTTTATAATTTCACAAAGGTTTCCACCACCTATTCCCTTCCTAACTATTTCTCATGACAATAACTTTACCTTGCCCTCTAAAACCTTAGTTCTAGTAGTCACTCTAGACTTTCCCCCACTCAGGGACTCCTACATTCCTTATTTCAAAACCTCACCATGCTTGCCAAGCCACTACCATCCTATAATAAAAAGAGTTATTTAGGAAACCAAATTACAAGAATTATCCATGCCACCTAAGGCAAGATCCCAAAAATAAGACACAGTACTATAAGCACTAAGTACTTCATAACAACCACCTAGGTCATAATAAAGAATCATCCCAACCAAACCATACCATAAAAGGAGTCCTTAGAACTGGACACTAAAAGAAACATAACCACATATACCATAGATAATGTAACATAAGGTCAAGATTCATATCCACAAAACAAGGCGAATACAGAATGCGAACCTTAGGCATATGTTTTAATAAAATGCATACAATGCTAGTAGAGTAATCTCTTAACTGAGGTAGAAGAGAACCACTAGAATGTATAACCCATCCTTCCCTTAAAGTCCACTACTAAAGGCAAAATTGTAGATTAACCACCAACCTTTATCCCATGCCATCTATAAGCACAACACTCCTCTCTAATGGGTATCACCCAGGATGTTCACTAGGGACACTTGGTTTTTCCTATACCAAAATATCATCCCCAAAGACCACCTAGATCCTAGCATAGACATACAAGCTTTATGTCTTATCCTATCCTATGGCTCAACCTCAACCTACCAATTCAGCAAGAACTTCTAGCCTATAAGTCACAACTTTCCCATTATTTTATTTCTCAAGCCATCAACCTTAAATCTTCCACACACCTCATCCAACCCACCAATTTACCTTTACAATTCTCATATTATTATTCCCGAGCTAACATACTTATTTTACCAAGATCAAATATCTAGGCTCAAGACTAGTATCTATCGACCACCATGTACTACTAACAAAGTACCCCATATAGGATGTAAACATACATGCTCTACCCCACCAGGAGGGCTTTCTAAAATTCCTTATTCATCCACTGAAAACCTATGCATTTCCAGGAAACCATTTCCCTTATGCAAGCAAGAACAAAAACACCCCATGGAGAAATACTAGAACAAATGGAACCTTTATCTAAAAGATCCCTTAGTTGCTCTTTTAACCCAACCAAAACCATTCTATAAGGAAAGGACAGAAATTGGACAAGTGTCTGAAACTAGACCAACCTCCCCATTATAAAGACACAACGAGAGTCATTAGAAAAGACCCCAAGAAATTCATGCACTATCAAAACTGAATGTAAAGAAAGACCTTCTGAGTTAGAACGTTTAACCAAGACCAAATGACAATGGAGACACCCTCTTTAGAGGTCTCCAAACTCTAAGATATGATATAACCTTTCCCTTAATAGCTAGGGAATGAAACCATCCTCCAATCCATAACTGACTCACCATAAATTCTAAAGACAACCTGCATGGACCCGATAATTTAATAATGCATAGCTTGAGTATAATCAATCTATCCCCCAAATAATATCAAAATCCACCATATTCAAGTCAAACCAATACACCAAGACCAACAGATACCACACACCCCCATAGACTCTTTTAGCAATCATGGAGTCACTTACTAGGATAGAAATAGAAAAAAAAATCTAAAACAACCATGGGACCAAAAATAAAATACACAACCACAAGTGGGGTTACAAGGAGAGGGGACCCCAAACCAAGTAACCAATACACGCCACAAAAAGAGAGTTTTTAAAATATCAATATTAGCATCAAAAGATGTCTCGAACTCCTGAGGGATAGTTAATTTATTGAGACAATCCTAACCAGTGTCAAAGCTAAAAGTAGTACCCCTTGCTGCAAGATCTAGAGAAGTGGTAACTGGTGTCCTATCTGCCCAAGCATCAATTATTATGGGACACTCATATTGCATATGACTAAATTAGCCATAATTAAAATAAGATTTCTCCTTTTCTTACAACAACCACGGTGCAACCGACCACAAAATATACAAAGAGGATGTGATGACATAGATTGGGGCCCAATAGCCCGAGATTGGGCACCTTGTACCCTAAAAGCATTACCACTCTGAACACGTCTACCTTTCAATGGATTCAGGTAAGGAGCAGGAATATTAGCCATAGAATAGGAGTTAGGACCTACCCAACACTTCTTCTTAAACCACTTACCACCACACCATTGATCTCTTCTTTTGTTTAGAGAATCAAGACCCTCTTACCTTACCTATTTCTCGACCTTTCCTTATTCCTCCCCATACCAATAAAACCAAACCAGCATAATAGAATTATCACTACCTGGGTCAATAGATAATAAAATATTAAAACTCAATATTAGTAACCTTTTTTTGAGGTAACTGAGAATGAGTTCCATCTTTAGAAATAGGGTCAGTGGAGATTGATGGGACTCAACAAGGAAAACCAAAAGCTGCAACCCTTGACCGAGTTTGTGCCCTAAGAGTTAGACTAGATCCATCCATGTCATCCTTGAGTGGGACAGATGAGTTTCCACGAACTTTAGATCATTGTGAGGATATGATCTAAAAAGTGAACCAAAGAAGATTCATGGAAAAGTTCATGACCTTAAACTCCATAGCCCAAAAGTAGATCAACAAGAAAGTGAAACATTTCTAGATGCCTTGTATCCTTCTGATTATAAGTGTGGTGCACAACACGCCCATAAGTAGAACTCTACTTGATATGGATTTGTGGACACCCCATGATACCAAAACCTAAAGCTCTGATACTAACTTGGCATGACCTAAACCAGGGCCTTATTATAATGAGTGATTCAAGCCCAACTAAAATCAGAGACCACCTCCATTACCCAACCCAACCAAGCAATGTATGCCCTAAGTTAGGTAAATTTTGACCATATAACAAGATAGAAAATTTATCCATGAAGTGAATTTAGGATAAGACTACATCTGAGGAAAACCCAACCAAGTCAATCTACCCAAAAACCAATAATACAACCAAATCTAAACCATAAACCAAAACCAAGGCATAATTCTATGTATGTTTATATATATAACATAATCCATCTATACCATATCCAAGTCCATAGTTGTCCATACAAAGCCTTTAAACCAAATCAAAGAGTACCTAGTTGGGATATGCCCCCGACATAGCCATAAACCAACTCAATGGAAGAAAAAAGTGCATAAAGTAATCCATGACATGAAATAGATGTTTCCAAACTATGGAAGTCACCATTTCAATCTAATAGTTGATCCTAAGTTCGATCACTAAGTAGGAGGAGTAGAATGGTCGATTCCTGCATTGCATGGGGATATAGCCGCCCGAAGATGAGTTAGTGGGTGAACGCTAGCATGCACTTAGGATAAAGATAAAATAATGCCAACCAATAAAACCAAGCAAACCAACCATATGTATAAAACCAAACATATATATAAATATACTGGGAAAGTAAACCAAGTTTAGTATGTATTTAAAACCATTAACCTGGTTATGTATAGCTTAACCGTCCTTAAGCACCTATGGGCTATATGTGAAAAACCCTGGAATCTGGACCTTAGAAAATTTCCTGGAATTCTAGTCTCTGGACCCAATATGACTCGAGGGTATGATCCGTATATTGGGGTATAAATGTTATAGTCTAATTTTATGTTGACCAGTATTGGTTGGTGAGATGGATTTTGGTTACTAGAATGGATACGACTTAGGGGTACGAGTCATATTAGTGGTTACGGATCATTTGGTTTATTAACTTAATCTTATACTTAGTTACTTAGGTTAGATATGAGTACAAGTGACTCACCATGAGCCGTAAGATAGGGTACGAGTTATACCTAGGACTCTTATGGTGGACAGTGTCTAAATTTTTCTTGGGTTTAGATCTACCAAGGGTGTGGATAAAGGGTATGGATCGTATGCTTTAGATATAACTTGGTTGGATGATTCGTATGCTAGACAGCATTAGATACAAAGGTTAAGGCTAAGATACAAGTGGATGGTGCCACTCGTATAGAAGGGTACGACTTGTGAGGGTCAGTCGTACCCCTGGGATGGGATTTTATGTAACTTAAGTGGGGGTATTTTAGATATTTTTCCACTTGTCCTAATAAGGTCCCATGACTTCTAACCTACTTGGGAGGTTATTTACCCTATTATTCCATTCATTAACACTTAGGAACTCTTCTAAAACACTTTATAATTCTCTCAAAATCTTTTGGTCAAGGAAAGCTAGGGTTTCAACTAGGGGATTGATTTAGGGCTTGTCTTGGTGATTTCTTTCCATTATCATCTTGGTTTAAGGCATGTTCTCTTCCCTCATTGTTAATTATAACTAGAAGCATGGTTTTTATGAGTGTTTTCATGACTTCATTGATTGTATAATTTTGGTTTTCAAATATGAATTGGGGGTTTTAATATTAAATGGTTGGTTATGGTTCTCTATGGTTTTTATTATGCTTCATGTACATTAATGATGGTTATTAATGGTGGTTTTGGATAACTAGATTGCATGGGAATGGTTTAATGGTAATTGGAATTAGTTTTGGTTATATTATTTTCCTAATGTGTTTGACAAAATGCCTATAAGCATGTTTTAATTGCATTGAGTATTTTAATGAAACTTTTGCTTATTTTAAAACTTGGTAAAGGAATTATGCATGGTTTAAATGGTTTGAAAAGGTAAATGTCTAAATATTTATGCTTGTAAGGTACATAGGATCCCCCAAATGGTTTAATATGGTGAATAGAAGGGCATGTAGAAGTCCTCTTAAACCTATGTATGGTTGGCTATGGATAGTACTTGTAAGTATGGTCAATATGACGATACCACCACTAAATGGCCTTTGTTAATAAATGGTAAATGGATCGATTGATTGGTAATGGTTTTAATTGGAAAATAATGGCGGGATGTGTAACGAAGTTGTGGAAGGTAGAGGTTTCGGGGGACCAAAACTGGAAATTCATATTTGCCGATGTGTGGTTGATCTTGGTAATCATGTGCGTGATGTCACATAATATTTTGGGGATGTACTAGTCATCCTACGTTTTCTTCCCTGTTCATATGGCTTCACGCACTGGGGCCCTTCAGCAGGGAGAGATAAACCAGATAGCCTGTGGGTGGCTTAGGATGACAAAGATACATACCCCAGGTAAAGGTTTCAAAGGCATGCTAAAATCGATCCCTTTTCCCGATATAGTTATATATATGTATGGTTTTATAAATGGCATTATTTTATCCTTATCTTAAAATCATGCTAGCATTCACCCACTAACCCTTCTACTGGCAGTTGTATACCCACGCAATACAGGAATCGGCTATTCTACTCCTCCTACATAGTAATTGACTCAGGGATCATCATTTGTACTGAGTGGTGAGCTTCTATCCTTTTGGAAGGCTCCATTGCATATTATGGATATTTCTATACACTTTAATTTTATTTTGGATATTGGTTTTGGCCATGGTTGGGGCATGTCCCAATCAAATTTTATTACTCTTTTATTTAGAGGCTTTGTGGTACTGCTATGGGTTGGAATGGGCGGGATCGGTATAGGTGTCATCCTTAACATTGGTATTGGTATTGAGGTTGACATCATCAAACATAATTTCTTACTGTTCCATCATATTTTATTTTGGGATTAATCATATTATGTTTTAGAACATCTTTTGTTATGGCCTGGTTTATGGCCCTTATTTCGATGTCGGTTTGGTATAGTTGGATTATTGGGATGGGATGGTTGGACTCAGTTAGGTTGATCACGGTTGTGATATTATCTCAGAGTCTTCATGTGAGTTGTTACACTATATTGTTATATGCTCAAATTTAGCCCACTCAGGGCAGGCGACTAGAGTTTGGGTTGGGTAATGGGGGTGGTATCCAGTCCTAGTTAAACTTGGGATGTCCATTACGATAAAGCCCCTGGTCGGGTCGCATCAAGTTGGTATCAGAGCCTAGGTTCATAGTCAATTGGTATTCCACAAAGCCATGTCAAGTAGAGTCTGTTTTAAGAGTGTGGAGCGCGCCACACTCATAAGGGAGAGGCTACAAGGAATTTAGGAATGTTTCACATTCTTGGTATTCTATTTTTAAGCTTGGAGTCTCAATCCTAGAATCTTCTCTAATCATTATGTGTTTGTCTTTTAAATTATGCCTCATAGATCTGGAACACAAGAAAATTCCTCTATCCTATTTGGAGGTAATGCTTAAGGGGTGGATCCTACTTCTGGAGTTCATCTTCTATCTTAAAATCCTATCCCTAATAATTCTACAGTTCCACTAGTTGCTACTAGTCCTTCTCAAGGCGAGGTGACTAATGCAGAATTTCATTAGTCTATTTTTGTTATTGCTCAAATGGTTACTGCTCAGGATAAGCGAGATATAATTGGTGCTTTGTCTGTTAAGGCCATAAGGGTTGGCCAATTTATGAAGATGGGTCATCCCTCTTTTTTTAGAGTAAAGTTAGTGAAGGATCCACAGGGCTTCTTGGATGAAATAGAAAAGATATTTCTGGTAATGTAGCCTACCAATATGGAGGGGGTAAACTTTACAGCTTATCATCTCAAAGAGCTTGCATAGCAGTGGTATGAAGAGTTAGATAGGGATAAGGGTGATGTGGAAGAATTAGTATTGTGGGATACTTTTTTTAAGGCCTTCTTAGATCATTTCTTTCCCTAAGAGTTGAGAGAAGCAAAGATGGAGGAGTTTGTGAACCTAAAGCAGGGGAGGATGTCTGTAAGGGAATATGCCTTAAAGTTTCACAAATTATCAAGGTATGCCCCTAATTTATCTGCTGACATGCAGGCAAAAATAAGGAAGTTCACTTCTGGGTTGAATCGGGATTTGATTTTAGAGAGCAAGAGTGCCTTGTTGATTAAAGACATGGACATCTCGAGGTTAACTCTTCATATGTAGCAAGTGGAGGATCAAAAGAGGAAGCAAGTAGAGTTTGGGGATAGATAGAGTAAGAGGAACACGTTTTATGACCAGGGAGGTGCTCAGTCTCAGAGTGGTCGAGATGGTGGAAAATAGCAGAAGAAGAAGTGGGGGGAGTTCTGGTTCCTACTCTTCTGCAAGTGCTCCTTACCAGGCGAGCGACAGGCATCATCAAGGTGGTGATAATTTTCGATCACAGGGTATGCAATCTTAGGCAAGTGGAGGTCAGTTAGTTTCTTTATTCCCTCCTTATCTATACTGTGGTCGTCCTCATTGGGGTTATTATGATGAAGGAAGGGACAAATTCTTCAAGAGTGGCCAGGTAGTCCATCGTCTCATGAATTTTCTGGTTAATAAGGTTGCTACGGGGGCGAATAAAATTCATGTGGCTTCATCTTTTGCTCCTACGCCTAGTAGTTTTGCATCTAATTTTGTTACTGCTCCTGGTTCTAGTGTTGGTCGAAATAGGTTGTATGCTTTGGTGTCCCAAAAAGAATTTAAGGCATCACTTAATGTCGTTATTGGTATGTTACAAATTTGCTCTTGTAACGTATATTATTTCCTTGACATAAGGTCCACTCTCTCCTATGTGACTCCTTATGTGGTTGTATCTTTTGGGTTCAATTCAAAAGTAATTTTAGATCCTTCTTTTGTTTCTACCCCAGTAGGTGACTTAGTTTTTACTAAGAAAGTCTATATGGGGTGTGTGATATCTTTTGGTGCCAAGAAAACCTTAGTGGATCTATTTGAGTTGGGTCTAGCTGATTGTGATATCATTTTGGGGATGGATTGGTTGCATTTTTGTTACGCGTCCTTAGATTGTTAGACCCATAGGGTCATCTTTAGGTTTCCTAGTGAGCTGGTTAAGCTTATCTTTATCACTTGGTCTGGGTTAAAGATTCTAACTTGGAAGGTCCTTATTTCCAGTCAGTTCCAGTGGTTAATGAGTTTCCAAAGGTCTTTCTGGATGATCTACCTGGTGTTCCTCTGGATTGGGAAATCAAGTTTGGTATTGATCTAGTTTTGGATAATCGTCTAATTTTTATTCCTCCATATAAAATAACTCCAATCGAGTTGAGGAAACTCAAGGAGCAACTTAAAGATCTTCTGAATAAGGTATTTATTCATCCTAGTATATCTCTATGGGGTGCACCGGTGTTGTTTATGTGCAAGAAGATGGTTTCCTCCGGATATGCATTGACTATAGGCATTTAAACAAGGTGAAGGTAAAGAACAAGTATCCTTTTCTGGGGATAGATAATCTGTTTGACCAGTTGCAAGGTGCCAAGTTCTTTTCTAAGATAGATCTTCGATCTAGTTACCATCAACTAAAGATTAGGGAGGTAGATATCCCTAAGACAGCTTTTTGTACTCGGTATGGGCACTTTTAGTTTTTGGTAATGTCATTTGGGTTGACTAATACTCCAACGACATTTATGGATCTGATGAATAGAGCTTTTCATTAGTATTTGGATCTCTTCGTAATTGTGTTTATTGATGAAATTCTAGTTTATTCGAAGACATGCTAATCACCTCTGTGTGGTGTTGCAGGACTTAAGGGAATGATAGTTGTATGCCAAGTTATCCAAGTGTGAGTTTTGGTTAAACGTTGTAACTTTCTTAGGTCATATTATTTCTAGTGAAGGGATCATGGTGGATTCACAAAAGCTTGTTGTGGTGAAGAGGTGTACAAAACCCAAACTCCATCCGATAATCTGAGCTTCTTAGGTTTAGTCGGGTATTATAGGCGGTTTATGGGAATCTTTTCATCAATAGTTGCTCCTTTGACTAAGTTGACTTAGAAGAAAGTCAAGTTTTATTGGTCGGATGCTTGTGAAGGGAGTTTTGTGAAGTTGAAGGATAAGTTAACTCCAGCTCTGATTCTGACCTTGGTAAAAGGTAATGATGGGTTCGTGGTTTATTGTGATGCATCTCTGGCAGGGCTTGGTTGTGTGTTGATGCAGCATGGAAAGGTGATTTTCTATGCTTCCAGGTAGTTGAAAGTGCATGAGATGAATTATCCTACTCATGATTTGGAGTTGTTGGTGATTGTGTTTGCTTTGAAAATATGGCAGTATTATTTGTATGGTGTGCACATGGATTTCTTTTTTCGTGGATATCTTTTTTGATCATAAGAGTCTACAGTATGTGTTCACTCATAGGGAGCTTAATCTCGGTAGAGGAGATGGCTTAAACTTCTCAAGGACTATGATATGAGTCTTCTCTACTAACCAGGTAAGGCTAACGTGGTTGTTGATGCTCTTAGCAGGTTATCCATGAGAAGTTTGGCTCGTGTGGAGAAAGGAAAGCGGGAATTGGTAAAGGATATTCACCGCTTGGCTAATCTTGAAGTTCACATCTTAGACTCCAAAGATGGTGGTGTGATGGTGCAAAAAGTGGTTTGATTATCGCTTAGTGCGGAGATTAAGGAGAAATAAGTGCTAGATCCTAACTTGATAAAAATTAAGAGTGACATTGGTGGGAAAAAGGTAGTGGTTTTTTATATTGGTGGCGATGGTACTTTATGGTACCAAGGGAGGTTGTGTGTTCCTAATGTCAATAGTTTGTGACAAAGGATTTTGGCTAATGCGCATGAGTCATGCTATGTTGTTCATCCCGGCTTGACTAAGATATATCATGATCTCAAGAAGATCTATTGGTGGAATGGCATGAAGAGGGATACGGCTGATTTTGTGGCCAAGTGCATGGTGTGTCAACAGGTTAAGGTTGAGCACACGAGGCCAGGAGGGTTGTATCAAGAAATTGAATTGCCCAAATGGAAATGGGAAGTGATCAATATGAACTTCGTTATCGGTCTTCCTCGATATAGGAATCAATATGATTGAATTTGTGTCATCATGGATAGGATGACTAAGTATGCCCAGTTTTTGCCAGTGCGGACTACCTTCTCAGCGAAGGATTATGTGAAGTTGTATCTTCATGATATTGTAAAGCTGCATGAGGTGTTTGTTTTGATTATTTTTTATTGTGACACGTATTTTATATCTCACTTATGGAAATCTTTTTAGAAAGGATTGGGAACTAAGGTTAGTCTGAGTATTGCTTTCCACTCGTAGATGGATGGACAAGTGGAGAGAACTATTCAAACATTAGAGGACATGCTTTGGGTTTGTGTGATTAATTATGGTGGCAATTGAGTTGAGTATCTATCTTTGGTAGAGTTTGCTTACAACAATAGCTATCAGTCTAGTATTTGACATGCCCCAAAACTGGGCCATGTCGTAGGTGCACCTCAAGCCCACATAAACCATAGGTAGCCCCAATAACCCGTCATAATCATCATATCAATCACATAGGTCAGGTGAATCCCGACTATATGATGAGATAGCGGAAAACATACAACAATTCATAACTTAAACATGTCTAAAAATTTCATTAGATTCATCAGCTAACCAATATACTCAAGTCCACAGTCATCCACAATACCTTTATACAAATAAAGGTTTAGAAATGTATATGTCGGGACAAGCCCCCGATAATAGCCAAACCAAGTCAAAATAAGACTAAGTCTAAATATAGGAGACCAAGAAAGAATGTCTTTCGAAGTACGGAAGCTCACCACTCCCAAGTCAATGCATGAACCGCTTCGATTTCCTAATCACTGTGAAGGAAGAGAAGATGATGCTCCGGCCCCTATGTCGCATAGGAACATAGCGTCTGGAGAAGGTTAGCGGTTGGAATGCTAGCATGTAACTCAAGGATAAGGATAAAATTGCATCATCATTCAACAAGAGGTCAATATATGTCATGTTCAATCATATTTATAACCTTATCCATACATATAGACATATCACATGCTAACCAAGAGGGCAAGTCTTATCAATACTTTAAAAGCACCCATTCATCATACATAGAATAGAAAACTCCAAACTTCTACCCTTATAGCTTCAAGCATTTCTCATAAGACATAGGACTTTAACCATATTCACATATCATCAAGTAAGGGACTCAAACCACGTACACATCCACTTAAGTGAGGGACTCTAACCACTCACACACATTCATTCAATCAAGGGACTCTAACCTCATGCCATATTTGATATAGGACTCTAACCCCAAGCCAATTCATTTGGTGAGGTACTTCGACCTCATGAGATCTCATTATACAAGGGACTTTAACCACAAACGATTTCATTAGGTAAGGGACTTTAACATCAATCCATCATGACTTTTGTTAGTCGACATTGGGACTATAACTCTTTGTCCATGCATCCATATATATTCGATTCCACACATAAGGACTTTAACCCATTTAGCCAATTTCAATACCAGACATGACCACATGTTCCTCATGGGAGCCTTCATTGCTCAACTATTTCAATAGGTCAATGCCTTAATTCAACTCATCATACAATTAAAACTATGGTCCTTAAGACCCTTACAGGCCATTCACACTTTATTAGCAATTTTATACCATAATTTAGTTCAACACACAATTCAAGTTCATTTTCATGTTAGGGACTTTAACCCCCTTCTTATTCATCAAACTATCAAGGTCATCAATTTTATAGTACATGGCTTATTTTACCTTCACAATATCATTTGTCAAGCATTCATACATATTGGGCCATTTCCCTAATTCAAAGCATCACCATCATATAACTAGACATCTCACTTAGATATTTTCACAAACACCTTGTGTACATGCCTTTACCAACGGCAATTTCATGGTATAACTCATCAAGACTAGGTTTACTCAAGACCACATGTTAGACCATATAAAACAAACATCCACATGTGCAAACTACCATCAATAACATGTATAAACCTACGTCTAAGAAAGAATCATCATTATTCATCATTAGGCAACAAAACCCTTTTCATTTGATTTCAGAACCACCATGTACACTTACTAATCCAAGTGTGAAATACATGGTTTTAGAGTAATTTAGCAAGGGGAAGAGTTACATGCCTTATACAACTTGAATCCCTAAAAATATTGACTTCACTTTGCCTCTTGAAGATCACTCTTAAAACCCTAGCCTTCAATCCTTCAAAGATGAGCTTGAGAGTATTTAAGGTGTTTGATATATTAAAATCAATGTTTAGAAGGCTACAAGAACTTATATAGTGAGAGGACTTAGGGTTTTAGGCATGGAAAATGACCACAAGGTCCTTAGTTAAAAGCTGAAAAATGAACCCGTCCATGGGTACGACTCACTAAGGGAACTGTACTTTAGGGTATGAGTGGTACCCTATCTCGTATCCTAGGCTTGTCCTAGGTTACACACACTTTCAAGGGCACCACCATACACCTTTGAGTCATATCCAAATGGTACGAAGCAGCCCCTAACTCGTATCCATCAACCGTACCCTAAACATCCCACTCCAAGCTTCAAGACATCTCTATACGACTCACCTTGGTACGACTCGTACCCTTTGGGTACGACTAAGGGGAGGCCAAGTGGTATAGTGGACAGTGTGTCCTCGTACAAGGCTTCTCAAGGTACTATAGGGGAGGGAGGGGAGGATACAACTCACACCCCTAGTCGTATCCATCCCAGAGATATCAAATGATGAAATTTGGCATGGTTCAAAGTCTTGGTGTTTCAATTCTCCCCCACTTGGATCATTCGTCTGCGAATGATGATTAAGGAAAGTATACACATAATTCACACACTATCACATATCAATTCAACCTTTAAACAAGTTAGAACAAACATACAACAAGGAAAAAACACACACCATGCTCATAATCAATCAATCATTTACATCATCGTCTTTAGGACTCAAAACCATTATTCATCAATACACTTGTTCATTTCAAAGCTTAGGGACTTAAACCATTTACTTATTAATACTTACTCATTTCACAACTTAGGGAATCGAACCCATCACAACAAAGACACACATAATTTCAAAGCATTAGGGACTTGAACAAATGGTCTAACAAGACATAAAGCAATTCAAAGCTTGGGGAATTTAACCCATTGTCTAATAAAGACATAAATCAAAGCAAGGATATCAACACATACCTCTATCCCAAGTTTTCATAATAGGAAACAAATGGGGATACTTAGACTTCATGTCCTCTTCCGCTTCCCAAGTAGCTTCCTCAGACTTTTGGTTCCTCCATAGAACCTTCACCGAAGCCACTTCTTTCATTCGCAATCGGCAAAATTGTCGGTCTAAGATCCTCATCGGGATCTCCTCATAAAACAAAGAGTCTGAAATACTAACATTCTCCAAAGGAACAACAATGAAGGGTCACCCACACATTTCTACAACATAGAGACATGAAAAATCGAGTAAATAGAGTTCATACTATAAGACAACTCCAATTAATAGAAAACATCGCCAACCCTCTTCACTATCAAATAGGCACCAATATACTGGGGAGTAAACTTTCACTTCTTACCAAATTACATCACTCTCTTCATGGAAGACACTTTCAAGAATACCCAATTGCCAACACTAAGCTCTAAGTCCCTATGCCTCACATCCGCATAGGAATTTTGACGACTTTGAGTGGTTTTTAATCTATCGGCAATCACCTTCACATTCTCTAAGGCTTGGTGGACTAAATTGGGTCCAACCAACTTACCTTCACCAACTTCGTACCACCCAATAGGAGATCAACATCTCCTACCATACAATGCCTCACAATGGGCTATGTCGGTACTAGAGTGGTAACTATTATTATAGGTGAATTCAATTAAAGGCAAATGGTCATACCAACTACCACCATAATCAATCACACAAGCCCGAAACATATCCTCCAATGTTTGGATAGTTCTCTCCACTTTCCCATCCGTTTATGAGTGAAAAGCGATACTAAGGCACACTATAGTACCCAAACACTTTTAGAACGACTTCCAAAAATAGGATGAAAATAGAGGAACACGATCTAAAATGATATATATCGGATCACCATACAACTTCATGATCTTCATAAGATACAACTTAGCATAATCTTCCACTGAATAATTAGTCCTCACGGGAAAGAAGTGAGCAAACTTGGTCATTCTATCAACATTGATCCAAATGTATTCATATTGATTTTGGTATCTCGGAAGACTGGTAAAGAAGTCCATATTAATTACTTCCCACTTCCACTCGAGCAAGGGAATATCTTGGAACAAACCACCGAGCCTCATGTGCTCAACTTTTACTTGTTAATACACCACACACTTGGCCACATAGCTAGCCATATCACGCTTCATATTGTTCCACCAATAAAAATTGCTAAGGTAATGTTACATCTTGGTGGAACCAGGATGAATGGCATAACGGGATCCATGAGCCTCGGCCATGATCCTTTTCCTCAATCCATCGATGTTTGGAACACATAGCCTACCTTGGTATCTCAAGATACAATCACCACCAATCACAAAGTTTGCAACCTTGTATAGACCCATATTACTCTGATTTTCATCAAGTTGGGGTCCAATACTTGTTTTTTCTTTATCTTAACAATAAGGGGCGATTGGGATATCGAATGCACAAATACACCACCATCCTCGGAGTCCGCAATTCAAACTCCAAGATTAGCCAAACAGTGAATATCCTTTACCAATTCACATTTTTCCTCACCACATTGGCCAAACTCCCCATGGACAAATGGCTAAGAGCATCGGCGACTACATTGGGTCTACCGGGGTAGTAATGAAGACTCATATTATAGTATTTCAACAACTCAAGCCACTTTCTTTGTAGTAGATTTAACTCCTTTTAGGTAAACACATATTGGAGGCTCTTATGAATGGAAAATATGTCAACATGAACACCGTAGAGATAATGTCACCAAATTTTCATGGCAAAAAGCATGACTAATAACTCTAAGTCATTGGTAGGGTAGTTCTTCCCATGAACTTTGAATTGCCTAGAAGCATAGGCCATCACCCTACCATGTTGCATTAACACGCAATCTAGACCAACTCGAGACATATCACAATATACCACAAAACCATCATTACCTTCGGACAAGGTCAAAATCAAAGTCAAAGTCAATTAAGTTTTCAACTCTTCAAAAATACCTTCACACGCATCGGACCATAAGAACTTGACCTTCGTTTGGGTCAACAAGACTGTTACAGTAGAGAAACTCTACACAAACCTTCTACAGTAATCGACTAGACCCAAGTAGCTTCAAATATTGGTTGGAGTTATAGGTCTAAGCCGCATCTTAACCGTCGCAACCTTTTGGGGATCTACCATGACCCCTTCACTAGAGATAACATAATCAAAAAAAGCTACGACTTTCAACCAAAACTCACACTTGGAGAACTTGGCATACAAATGATGATCCTTCAAAGTTTGCAACACGGCATGGAGGTGATCGACATGATCCACCTCACTCTTAGAATAGACTAAGATATCATCTATGTAGACAATGACAAACATGTCTAAGAACGAATAGAAGACCCTATTCATAAAATCCATAATTGCCACCGGGGCATTGGTCAACCCAAAAGACATGACAAAAAACTCATATTACCCACACCAGGTTCTAAAAGTTATCTTAGGGATATCTGTACCCCTAATCTTAAGATGATGATAACCCGATCTAAGATCAATCTTAGAAAAACACTTTGCACCCTGAAGTTGATCAAACAAATCATCTATCCTCGGAAGAGGATATTTATACTTTATGATCACTTTGTTCAACTAATGATAATTAATGCACATACAAAGGGAACCATCTTTCTTGCTTACGAATAACACTGGAGCACCCCATGGAGACACGCTAGTGCGGATAAAACCTTTATTTAAGAGGTCTTTTAATTTCTCCTTAAGCTCTTTTAGCATTGTTGGAGCTATTCTATAAGGGGGAATATAAATCAAACGAGTTTCTAAATCAAGATCAATCCCAAAATCAATTTCCTTATCAAGAAGAACACCGATAAGATCATCGAGAAATAGCTTGGAAAACTCATTAACCACGAGAATGGATTCTAGAGAAGGCTCTTCCATGTTAGAATCTTTAACTCAGGCTAAATGATACAAACACCCCTTTGAAATCAACTTTTGGGCCTTTAGATAAGAATAGAACCTTTTCTTAGGCACAACGGAACCACCTTCCTATACAATGATCGAATCATTAGGGAATTTAAACATGACCCTATGAGTTCGACAATCTAAAGAATCATAGCAAGAGTTCAACTAATCCATCCCCAAAATGATATCAAAATCAACCATGTCCAACTCTATCAAGTCGACAAAAGTATCTATACCACCAACAGATATGACGTACCTCTTATATACTCTTTTAACAACCACAGAGTCTCCTATAGGGGTAGAAATAGAAAAAGAAACCGACAAATTCTTAACACCACAATCAAGAGGAACATCAACATACGAGGTCATATAAGAAAGAGTAGACCCTAGATCAACTAAACAATACACATCATGGGAGAAAGGTATCAACATACCCATGACAACATCGGGAGATGCCTCAGAATTCTAGCGAGTAGTAAGTGCATACAAGTAGTTCCAACCAGTGTCGGTGCCAAAAATAGAAACAGAGGAAGACATAGCACCCTTCAATGCAGGAGTAGAAATAGGGGCCCTATTGTCCAAAGAAGCTGCTAGTGAGGGGCACTCACACTGCATGTGTACAACCTGAACATAATGGAAATATTTGTTTCTCTCTTTCTCACACTGACTAAGATAACTCTGACTACAAAATCTGCAAGGGGGCAAGGTGGAGCCTACTGGGCACTACTATCTTGGAATTGGGCACTCTGTGCCCTAGAACCACCACTAAAGTGAGTCTGAAGATCATCCAAAAACTTTACGTAAGGAGAACAAACACTATCTGAGGAGAAAGAACTCAAACTCCCCTACTTATTTCGTGGCCACTTGCCATCATCACTATCACTATGCTCAGAAGAGCTAAATTTCTTTCCTTACCTCTCACTAATTTCAACTTGTTTTTTATTTCTCTTCTTCCACTTGTTGTAAATACATAATCAACATAGAAATATCCATGTTCTCAATCAACAAGGTCACTTTCTCTCAAGGACTAACTCACGGGATAATCCCGAGACAAACTTACGCATTTTAGCCCTTATGCTAGTACCATCTCGTGAGCATACCTTGACAATTGATGAAATTTCAAGGCATACTCTTGAACGGACATCCTCCCTTTCTTCAAGTTCACAAACTCTTCCTCCTTTGCCTCCCTTAACTCTTGACGAAAGAAATGGTCTAAAAAAGCCTCAGAGAAGTCCTCCCATATTGTGAGACCAGTAGCAAAACCTCTAGATAACTCCCATCCCTCATACCATTGGTACGCTATATCTTTCAATTGGTAGAAAGCAAACTTAATGACCTCAATCTCTGAAGCACGCATGATTTGAAGGATCTTCTATATTTTATCAATGAAGCCTTAACAATCTTCCTCAACCTTTGTACTAGAGAATATAAGAGGGCTCAACCTTATAAATTGGCCAATTCTTGTGGCCTCAGAAGAAACGGTAGTCAGAGCACCACGCTCTATTTGAGAAGCCACCAATTGAGTTAAGAGGTTGATAGAGCGACGAAACTCGACATTAGTAGTATCCCTTTGAGGTGACAAAATAGGAGGGTCACTCTTATAGGGTTTGATGGGGACAAAAGGAATCCCACAAAGATGGTCATATACTGCAGCTCTAGCCCGGGTCCAAACTCAAGAAGTTGGATGAGCTTCATCTATAGGGCCTTCAGAAGTGTTTGCCTGAGTCTCAGATCTACTTGGTGGCATGATCTGAAAGATAGAAAATAGAAATCAAAGGAATCCAAGACCTTAGACTCTAGAGCTTGAGAGTGAAACATAAGGAAGGGAAATAATTCCTAAAATGTCTCATAGCTCCTCTTTTATAAGTGTGGCGCGCTTCACATCCATAAAGGAGACTCTACTCGATACGACATTGTGGACACCCAACTAACCATGAACCTAGGCTCTGATACCAACTAGGCACGCCCTAAAACTAGGCCATATCATAGGGGAACCTCAATCTACATGACCTATAGGTTTCCCTAACAACCCATCATAATCATCACATCAATCACATGGGTCGGGTGAATCCCGACCATATAATGAGATAGCAAAAAAATACTATAAGTCATAACTTAAATATTTCTAAACACTTCATTAGATTTATCAACTAACTAATGTACCTAAGTCCACAGTCATCCACAATACCTTTATACAAATCAAATCTTAGAAATATATATGTCGGGATAAGCTCACAACAATAGCCAAACCAAGTCAAAATAAGACTAAGTTTAAAGATAGGAAACCAAGAAGGAATGTCTTCCAAAGTAAGGAAGCTCACCACTCCCAAGTCAATGCACGAACCATTTCGATTACCTAATCACTGTGAAGGAAGAGAAAATGATACTCCAGCCCCTATGTCACATGGGGCATAGTATTTGAAGACGATTAGCAGTTGAAACTCTAGCATATAACTAAAGGATAAGGATAAAATTGCATCATCATTCAACAATAAGTCATTATATGTCATGTTCAATTATATTCATAACATTATCCATACATATAAATATATCACATGCTAACCAAGGGGGCAAGTCTTATCAACACTTTAGAAGCACTCATTCATCATACATATAATGGAAGACTCCAACCTTCCCCACTTATAGATTCAAGCATTTCTCATTAGACATAGGACTTTAACCATATTCACATATCATCAAGAAAAGGACTCTAACCACCTACATATCAATTTAAGTGGACTCAAACCACTCATACAAATTCATATGAGTAAGGGACTCTAACCACTCACACATATTTATTTAAGCAAGGGACTCTAACCACATGTTCATACATTAGGAATGGGACTCTAACCTCATATTAGATAGGGGACTCTAACCCCAAGACAATTTACTTGGCAAGGCACTTCGACCTTATGAGATCTCATTATGCAAGGGACTTTAACCACAAATGATTTCAATAGGCAGGGGACTTTAACCTTAAGCCATCACGACTTTCATTAATCGACATTGGCACTCTAACCCTTTGTCCATGTATCTCCATACATTAAATTCCACATATAATAACTTTAACCCATTTAGCCTATTTCAACACCATACATGACCACATGATCCTCATAGGAGCCTTCATTGCTCAACCATTTGAATAGGCCAATACCTTAATTTAACTCATCATACAATTCAAACTATGGTCCTCAAGACCCTTACAATCCATTCACACTTCATTAGCAATTTTATACCACAATTTAGTTAAACACACAATTCAAGTTCATTTTTATGTAGGGACTTTAACCACCTTCTTATTCATCAAACCATCAAGGTCAGCAATTTCATAATACATGGCTCATTTTACCTTCACGGTATCATTTATCAAGCATTCATACATATTGGGTCATTGCCTAGTTCAAAGTATCATCATTATGTAACTAAATATCTCATTTAAATATTTTCATAAACATCTTTGTGTACATGCCTTTACTAAGGCCAATTTTATGGTAAAAATTATCAAGACTAGGGTTACTCAAGACCCACATGTTAGACCACATACAACAAGAATTCACATATTCAAACTAACATCAATAACATGTATAAACCTACGTCTAAGCAAGAATCATTATTATTCATCATTAGGCAACAAAACCATTTTTATTTGATTTTAAAACCACCATGTACACTTACTAAGAGTTATTTAGAAAGGGGAAGATTTACATGCCTTAGACAACTTGAATCCCCAATAATATTGACTTCGATTTGTCTTTTGAAAATCACCCTTGAAACCCTAGCCTTCAATCCTTCAAAGATGAGCCTTAGATAGTATTTAGGGTGTTTGATCTATCAAAATAGATGTTTAGGAGGCTACAAGCACTTATATAGTAAGAGTACTTAGGGTTTTAGGCATGGGAAATGACCACAAAGTCCTTAGTTAAAAGCTAAAAAATGAACCCGTCCATGGGTATGACTCACTAAGAGAACCATACTCTAGGGTATGAGTGGTACCCTAGATCGTACCCTAGGCTTTTCCTAGGTTACACACACTGTCAAGGGTACGACCAAACACCTTTGAGTCATATCCAAATGGTATGACTCATCCCTAACTTGTATCTATCATCCGTACACCAAATCTCTACTTTAAGCTTTAAGACATCTCTATACGACTCACTTTTGTACAACTCATACCCTTTGGGTATGACTAAGTGGAGGCCAAGTCAAATAGTAGGTAGTGTTTCCTCCTACTAGGCTGCTCAAGGTATGATAAGGAGGAGGGAAAGATACAACTCCTATCCATGGGGTACGACCATACCTCTAGTCGTATCCATTCCAGAGACATCAAATGATGAAAGTTTAGTATGGTTCAAAGTTCAGGTGTTTTAGTATTTGTGTGGTCCCTTTTGAGGCATTGTATGGTAGAAGATGTAGATATTTTATTGGTTGGTTTGAGCTGGGTGAGGTGGATGTATTTGGTCTTGACTTGGTTTACCAGGCTATGGAGAAGTTGAAGGTGATTCGGGAGAGGCTTAAGGCTTCCCAAAGTCGCCAAAAGTCCTACGAGGATATTAGGCATAGAGACTTGGAGTTTGAGGTTGGGGATAAGGTTTTCTTTAAGGTATCTCCCAAAAAGGAAGTAGTGTGATTTGGTAAGAAAAAGAAGCTCGGTTCTCAGTATGTTAGTCCATATGAGGTATTGCGAAGAGTTGTTAATATTTCTTATAAGTTGTAGTTGCCTTCTAGCTTGAGCTTGGTTTATCCAGTATTTTATGTTTCTATGTTGAGGAAGTGCATTAGTGATCTTTCTTCAATTGTTCCTTTGGAGGAGTTAGGTATCATGAATTCTTTATTTTATGAAGAAATCTCAATTGAGATCTTGGATAGGAAGGTTCTTCAGTTACAGACCAGGGATGTGGCTTCATTTAAGGTTCTTTGGTAGAACCATAAGGTGGAAAAGCTACATTGGAAGTGGAGGAGGACATGAATTCCAAGTATCCACATTTGTTTTCTGCTTCTGGGATTCATGCGGAAGGTATGTGTCTTCAACATATCTTTATTTTCAAAGTTTGTTAAAGGAAAGATTAATATCTATGCCTCTTTATTTACAAACATTGTTAAAAGTTAGGAATAGATATAAGATAATACAAATGACCCATGCGTGTGGTTACCCCTACCTTATCCGTTATTCTAGGATGAATGTTCTAGTAGGGGAGACTGAAACACCCTAGTTTCTAGAACTTAGAAAATTTCCTGGAATTCTAGTCTCTAGACCCAATACGACTCGAGGGTACGAGCCGTATGTTGGGGTATGAATGGTATAGTCCAGTCGTATGTTGATCGGTGTTGGTTGGTGGGATGGATTTTGGTTACTGGAACGGATACAACTTAGGGGTACGAGTTGTATTATTGGTTACAAATCATTTGGTTCCTTTACTTGATCTTAGACTTGGTTACTTAGGTTGGATTTGAGTACGAGTAGCTCACCATGAGTCGTAAGCCAGGGTACGAGTCATACCAAGGACTAGTATGGTGGATAGTGTCTAAAGCTTTCTTGGGTTTAAATCTGCCAGAGGTACGGATCGTATGCTTTGGATATGACTTGGTTGGATGAGTCATATGTTGGACAGTATTGGATCCAAAGGCTGAGGCTAGGATACGAGTTGAGGGTACCACTCATATTTTAGTGTACGACTGTGAGGGTCTGTTGTACCCCTGGGATGAGATTTTGTGCAAATTAAATGGGTATATTCTGGACATTTTCTCACATATCCTAATAAGGTACCATGACTCCTAACCAACTGGGATGTTATTTACCCTATTATTACATTCCTTAAAACTTAGGATCTCTTCTAAGATACTCTATAATTCTCTCAAAAGCTTTTGGGCAAAGGAAGCTATGGTTTCAACTAGAGGATTGATTTGGGGCTTGTCTTGGTGATTTCTTTCCATCATCATCTTGGTTTAAGGCATGCTCTCTTCCCTCATTGTTAATTATAACTAGAAGCATGGTTTTTATGAATGTTTTCATGACTTCATTGATTGTATAATTTTGGTTTTCAAATATGAATTGGGGTTTTTGATATTAAATGGTTGGTTATGGTTCTCTATGGTTTTAATTATGCTTTATGTACATTAATGGTGGTTTTGGATAATTGTATTTCATGGAAATGGTTTAATGGTGATTGGACTTGGTTTTTAGTTATATTATGCCCCCAATGTGTTTGACAAAATGCCTATGAGCATGTTTTTATTGCATTGAGTATTTAAATAGAACTCTTGCTTATTTTAAAACTTGGTAAAGGAAATATGCATGGTTTAAATGGTTTGTAAAGTTAAATATTTAAATGGTTATGCTTGTGGGGTACATAGAATCCCTTAAGTGGTTTAACATGGTGAATGGAAGGGCACTTGGAAGTCCCCTTAAACCTATATATGGTTGGCTATGGATAGTCTTGCAAGGATATTCAGTATGACGATACCACCACTAAATGGCATTGGTTAATAAATGGTAAATGGATTGATTGATTGCTTGGTAAAGGTTTTAATTTCTCAATAATGGTGGGATGTGTAGTGAAGTCATGGAAGGTGGAGGTCCTGAAGGGACCAAAATTGGAAACTCATATTTGCCGATGTGAGGTTGGTCTTGGTGACCGTGTGCATGATGTCACACTATATTTAGGGGATGTACTAGTTATCCCAGACTTTCTTCCCTGGTAGTGTGGCTTCACGCACTGGGTCCTTTCTGCAGGGGGATTTGAACCCATATATCTCATTGGTTGTTTAGTACGGCAAAGCTAAACACCCCAGGTAAAGGTTTTAAAGGCATGCTAAACCCGGTCCCCTTTACCGACATGGTTATTTATATATATATGTGTATGTAGGTATGGTTATGTGCATATAGATGGTTTTACTTGATTTTATAAATAGAATTATTTTATCCTTATCCTGAAATCAGGCTAGCGTTTGTAGACACGTAATTTTGTCCCCCTCAAAAGTTTGATTTTATTCATTTCTACCTTATCATATCATGTACACTCACCCACGTGATTACATCCCACAAAAATACAAAAAAATAACTCTCAACAAAATCCCTAACAAACTTTTATTCTTTTAACACTCTAACAACCCTCTCCAATAAGAAAATGATAAATCACCACCTCACCATCCCACACCCTACCCCCTACCCCCTACCTGTAGACCCCACCTACCCTACCTCACCACTACCCACCCTCACAATATATACCCACATACTCTCACAAAAAGGGGAACATTCTTTTTTTGACCATCAGTAACCAAAAAAAGAAAGCAATAGATAGAGTACTCAGCATCTTCTTCATCCTCACAGTCACATACGATACACAGACAAAAAATGGGGACGAACAGTAACAAGAAAGGAACAGAGCACGGATGACCTTCCTTTTTCTTTCATTTTTTTAACAATATTACATCTTCATCTTCATCGGTACTGACGAAGCTTTTAGCGTTGATAAAGTGTTCGAAGGAAAAGATTGCAATGGCTTCAGCCAAACATCAATTTTGGATTTAATTCAAACTAATTTAAGCTTGGGTACATATCACTTTGTGTATTCAACTATCACAAGTGCCATGAATCTAGCCGTTGAAGACTTTTTCATCTTAATCTCATTGAGTTTTAGCAAGAATCGAAAGTTGATTTAGCTCCAAAAGAAGTTAATACCAATGCTCAAAAACTAGATCTAATAGATCCATTAACATTTATCTCGACCAGGCATCCAAAAATCCATGCTTCCACTTCATCGATTTTGTACTTCTTTATAATCTTCGGTCATTGCTGAAGTCGATCGGAGTCACGACGACATAAAAATAGTCCTCTTAACTAGGATTTGTCCTCAATCCCGTCCGTACCCATCAGAATCTTGTTCAGATTGCTCTTATTCTCACGACCTCTAGCTCGAAGTTGAGTGGGTTCTTCGTAATCGGGTAGGGTTTCTCTATTTTTACAGTACTCAGTCCCGAGTTTGGACAGATTTGTTGGAGCTTAAGTCGAGGTTGTCGGAGGCGGGTTTTCTTTATCTCGTCGAATAATATTGGTCAAAGAGCGGTTTAAGGTTCATCCCTCAACTCTATATTCTTTTTATTGTCTAAAATGTATTTAATTGTTGTGATTGTGTATGATGTGATCGTAGTTGTTGAGTTTTATCGACGTTATGATGTCATGATTTTTGTGCTCACGGTGTTGTTGTTTTTTTTTTTTTGATGATGTATGAAACGAATTGGAGTAATTTTGGTGTAATTGGTAAAAAAAAATGAAGCTAGCGGGGGTTTGGAATCGAGAAATTGATAAAAATCAAACGTAGATTAATATTGTTTTGTTGTCTTTTTTGCTCCATTCGGTACAAGTGAAATGTGATAGATTTATGTCATGTTGAAATGGATAGGCAAACGTAGGTCGGGTAGGCAAATTTTAGAATTAAGTGCTTTGTTGGATGTGAACGTGCAGTAAGTGTTGAATGTTTTCTACTTTATCGCATTCGATTCAAAGTGTATTTATTTAACCGGGGAATGCCCCGAGGTAATTTGTATTTACTCATTGGGGAATGCCTTGAAGAATTTTGTACGCAAAGGATGCTCGTGATCAAGGCCCGAGGCATCGGGTAAAGCATAGTTCAGGACTAGTGTAGGTTATTTCAGTATTTTTATTTCGGGTTGTAATAATTGGACCGGACTTTACATTTTTTATTATTTTTTGTTATTGTTTGATTATTTTGCGTGCTTTTGTGTGGTTTATGCATTTGTAACGGCAATTTAACCGATACGCTCTACCAAGCGATCATGGTTGAACCACGGGATAGAGGGGTGCCTAACACCTTCCCCTTGGTCAACAGAATTCCTTAGCCGGAATCTCTATTCGCAAACCAGTTTAAGAGTCAAATGGTTTTCGAAAAGGATTTTCCAAAGGTGACTTGGCACACTGGATTATGCCAAGTGGTGACTCTGAATAAAAAATACAAATAATCCTTTTCCGAAACAAATTTTCATTTCTTGTCACTTAAATAATAAAGCCCTTTCGAACTTTAAAATATAAATTTTTTGGAGTACGTAAAAAAGGAGTGTGACAGCGTTCACCTGTTAACCCGTCTACTGGCAGTTGTATACCTACGCTATGCTGAAACCGGCTGTTCAACTCCTTCTATATAGTGATTGACTCGGGGATTAGTATTTAGACTGAAGTGGTGAGCTTCCATCCTTTAGGAAGGCTCCATTTCATATTATGGATATTTCTAGACACTTTGATTTTAGTTTGGATATTGGTTTTGGCCATGGTTAAGGGCATGTCCCAACCAGATTTTATTATTCTTTTGGTTAGAGGCTTTGTGGTATTGCTATGTGTTGGAATGGTTGAGATTGGTATAGCTGTCAGCCTTAGCATTGGTATTAGTATTTAGGTTGGCATCATCGGACATAATTTCTCACTGTTCCATCATATTTCATTTTGGAATTAATCATATTATGTTTTGGAACATCTTTGGTTATGGCCTGGTTTATAGCCCTTGTTTCTATATCGGTTTGGTATAGTTGGATTGTTGGTATGGGATGGTTGGATTCGGTTGGGTCGGTCACAGTTGGGATCTTATCCCAGAGTCCTCATACGAGTTGTTACACTATATTGTTATATGCTCAAAATTCAGCCAACTCAGGGCAGGCGGGTGGAAGTTAGGTTAAGAGGGTGGTCTCCGATCTCGGTTGGACTTGGGACGCCCATTACTATAAGGCCCTTGGTCAGATCGTGTCAATATGGGTACAGTGTAACCCCCTAAATAGGCTCCGATGCATGTAGCCGCACAAACCGAAGATACCATAAGAGTAGGGGATTCCCATGTACCCTTAACATCCATGATACATATGTACAGTGTACTTAGAGGACTCCCGTGTACCTCATAGTATCATATATGGTCGCCATGACCAACCCCTTATGTCAGCAAACATGAGTTTTCATTGTTTATTCATTGAACTCCCACCTTCACGGTTAGCTATCACACCCCGCCATTATTACTCAATTAAAACCATTTTCAACTAACTAAACCATTATTATTATCTGAGGCTTTACATAGTGGTATTGTCATACTGACTATAATGTCCTTGGCCAAACCTTTAAGAGATCAAGGGATTCCCATGTACCCATAGATCACATTAACTTGGGGGAGTCTTATATACCCCACAAGTGTTCCATTTTGTTTGCTTGGGGGAGTCTCATGTACCCTACAAGTTGTTCATTAATATGTTTACTTGGGGGATTCCTTTGTGCCATGCAAGGATGTTCAATTACGCCATTACCATTATTCGAACCAATTTCATTAGTTCATTCACTTTGGGGATTCTAGTGTACCCTGTAAGGTTTTCATTTAAATCAACCAAAACCACCAAGATCTTACCCTTTAACCATTCTAAACCATCCTCACCATTTAAACCATTTTAGACCATTCCAAATATTTAAAGTATTTATACCATTTAAACCATGCAAAACCATCCAGACCCAATTAGGGTTCTATTACCAAACCATACCATGCAATAGTTCCAATGAAAGTTCAACAATAGAGTGAAAACATTCTTTCAAGCATTTTATCGAACATGTTGAAGGCATACCTTTACCAAGACCAAAACTAAAGCATATTCCATCATAATTAGGGTCACTCATGATCCATTTGTTAAACCATAACCAGCAAGAACCCATATACCTTTACCAAAAACATGTAAAAACATAGTTTAAACCAATACCAAATAACATGCATCAAGACCCTCAACATTATTTCAAAACCACTATTTTTTATTTCACAAATCAATGTTTAAAACACATTAAATCAACACCTTTAGTTGGAACTAACAATAAGGGAAGAAGTGCACGCCTTATACAAGAATATCCATGGAAAGTACTTGATCCCTCTTAGCCTGTAGATGAGCACTTGAGCAACCCTAGCCTCCAATCTTCTAGAGAGTGTTTAAAGAGTATTTTGAGAGTGTTTCTACCTTTCCAAGTGAGTTATGGGAGGCCACCAAGGGTTATATAACATGGAGACATTAGGGTTTTGGGGTGGGAAATGTCCAAAAGGTCCCCAACTTAAAAGTTGAAAATCCATCCCCAGGAAGGTACGACCCAACCATGCAAATTGTATCCTAGGGTACGAGTGGTACCCTAACCCGTACCCTACACCTCACCAAGACCCTCCACACTAGTCCTAATATGACTATACCACACCAACTCGTACCTTAGGATACGACTGGTACCCCAAACCATACCCACATCCATACCTTGGACAGTCTTACTAGGCAACTCAATAAGCTTCATACAACTTGGCATTGTACCCCTCATATACCACCATACGACTCGTATAGTGGTGAGTTATATCTTGGACAGTAACCAAGCCAACCCTATTGCCCAACATACGAGTGAGCCATCAAGCCATCCCATCTAACTCGTATCCAAGGGTACGAATGGTACCCCTGAGTTGTACCAAGTCCCGAAAGTCCAAAACCCAAGAATTTTTGCAAGGGCCCAAATCCTAAGATGTTATATTAATTTAAAAAAGAATAAAAAAGATAATAGTTTTTTAACTACCATTAACTCTTTTTTTGTCAGATTTAGTATTAAATGCCTCCTAAATGAATGTGTGATAATTAAGGTAGGAGTAAAATATGATCAATATCATATATCTCATTTTCTATAATTCTTACCTCTTTAAAAAAGTTACACGTTTTTATAAAATAACTTTATTGGAACAATATTCTTTTGTCTATTCTCATAGCTTCGTTTTTTAATTATACTCATATTTTTATTCATCCGCATAACAAAACATCAAGCTTTTTGAAATATTATTTTTGTATCAACCTTGACATAACTCAAACGATTTTAGTGTTTTCTTTATCAAGCATTTTAGGGAGTTGAATTTCATTTTCTTTATCAACTTTTTTTTTGCATGAATTTCATTATATGCACTACATATGCATTGATTTCATGGTTGTATGAATCATGTTAAGAGAAATTATAAGATAAAAAATATTTTGTGTGAGCACGAATTCGATTTAAATTTTGAAGAAGAAATTTTATCACGCAAATCGAAAAAATTCAAGAATGGAATATATAAAAAGTATAACATAGTATTTGTTGACATCAAGTATCGTTTTGATACTAAAGTTGATATCAAGTGACTGAAATTATTGAATTATTGAATTTATGCTATGATATATGAATTATATTGCACTATATTTGTTAATATCAAGTTGAGGTCATTTTGTATATATATTTCAAATACTAAATATTTTTTTTCTTTTAAATCTACATATTAGTGATTGAAATGGATTTGAATTGTGATCTTCAATTTAGATCATGTATTGAACAAAAATGGATCACACAATTATTTCTTTAAGTTCACATTTGTATTAAATGTGTTTTATGATTGTAAAAATTGATATAAAAAATCGCGTTGACTAATTTTTGTATATAATTTTTTTGAGTGAAACAATATTCAACTGGTTCTAGTTTTAAATTAAAATGTCAAGGTATATAAATGGTGTAATTTGAGTATGTAAACTATATTTTTCAACTATATAGTTACGAGGGATACAGATCCCACCATTAAAAGTATGTAACACATATATCCAAAATATCTAATATAATATTATAATAAAATAAAATAAATTAAGCAATTATTATATCAACATTTGAAAAAATAACAATCATTTTTATTTGTATTATTTAAAAACTAATTCCAGAAATATTATTAATATTATCTTGCATAATCATATTATTCTTTCGAAGTAAAGAAAATTGTGTATTTTCATTAAATTTTGATTAAAAAAAAAAAGAAATATAAATAGGATATTTATATGGAAAGAATCAGTTGATTAATAGTGAAGTAGCAAAATAGAACGAGTCAACAAAATTGGAGAAATTTGGGGATTGATATTTATTACAAACGAATTTTATAGAACATGATTATCCAATTCTTTATTGATTGAGAACTATTTTTTGGATATGAAATCTTTTTTTCCTTTGTAATATGTAATTTAATTTTTTATTAAGACAAAAACATTTTTTTCTTTTCTCTTTTTTATTTAGAAAATTTGTTATATGTTGCAATCTAAAAAGTTTTGTTTTATCTTGCATCAAACCATCTAATGAAGTTTATTTAGATTTTTTTTCCCAAACTTATAAAGTCCATACTTGTAAAGATGGTACTTGTTTATGAATTGGATTTAAAATTTGAGATGTGTAGTAGTAGCATTATTGTTAAGAAAATTTCAAATATATACAAAAAAGTAATTATTCTACAATAAATATAGCCAATTTTTTTTTTTACAACAAAATAGCCAATGGGAAATATGCATGGCTTTCATAATCGTTGTTGACACCCAATTTTAGCTCCCCAAACTTAAAATTAATGTCTTCAGGCTCCCTGATCATTAAAGGGCATAAAATATTTTTTTTTACACATTTCTTATAATTTTTAACAAATTATTTATAATCATTATTATTTTAGGATATTTTTCCAACTTATTGTCATATTTTAAGTTTACATAACTTAGTGATAGTTATTCTTAATTTCATAAATTTTAAAATTTTCATCGGTTTATTATCATTTTAAATAGTTATTAGCATGCGTACACAGCATAGCACGGTAATTTTTACCGTACACTATAATTTTAATTATTTACAGCATAATCTATTTTTAAGATAATTTTATTATATTTGTTGATTGCATTTTTCTGTAATTATATATCAGCATTCATATTTTTGTACATTATTTAATACGATCTACAAACATAAGTCGGTTTAATTATTTTTATACACAGAGCAATAAATTAATCATGTCAAAATCATGTCATCTTTTTTAAAGATGGCAATTGAAATGACTCAATAAATCCTTTATCCTTTGGTTAATAACATATTATTTAATGGTTAAAGGGGATAACTTTATTTTTTGGTTAATAAAAGGGCTCACTTTGTGTTATAAAAGAACTAGTGGAGTAGTAATTTATCAATTTACAGTGTTATCTATTTCTTATGTTTTGATTTGTTCCAGTTAGAGCCAAAGAAATAATGGGAGTAACTTAAGAAAAAGAAAATTACTATAGCCAATTGCCATATTAGGTCCCAGGGACCCTGACCAAGTATCACATGAATTGTTTGAAAAGATATTAATATTTCAAATATTAAAGGCAAGTGTGACGCAAGGGATAAAACAGCTAAACGTCGACAATGTCGTTGAGTTTACAGATAGTATTAGTGAAGCAAATGTGTTACTTGCTTTGAAGTCCAAGCTTAAGAAAAATTCTCGGATTCAAGCAGTTGCACGATCTCAGGGCATTCCTATTTATGTGACAAAGGCATTTGTTAGAGATAACTTGCAATATCTCTTCATTTGAATGGAAGTTCTGAAGAAAAAAGGGAAAAATAATATGAGTTATTTTACTTATTATTTGTTGTCTCACAGGAGTCTAACTTAACTATTCTTGGGCAATTAATGTGAAAGTATCTTATATCTTTTGCAGACAAGCTCCTCAACGCAGCTGACAAAGGATATGCATGCATTAATAAGTGATTTTGTTGATGGCTTTGATTTTCTTGGATCTAAAGCTAAGACTCATGAGTAAGCCAATGTGAAATATTCAGTTGTAGCCCTTGCGTTGAAGGCATTAGCACTACTCCTGCCATGATGAGTGCTCTTGTGTTAGCATGTGATATACCTATAACATCATTTTTCAAAAAGATTATTGTGGAGTTTGAAATTTTTAACACAATATATTTTTAAAGAATAGGTACCAAGAAAGCACCACTTTTGAATAAGGAAGAAAAGAATAGATAAATACATGTTTAAGATTTATAGACTGAAGGAACGGGGGAACAAATCAGCAATAACAACCTACGAATGAGCAGTCGATATGTAAATGTCATCACTTATTGCAACTTTTTTTGTTGTATTATAATTCATTAATGTGCTAACTTTTGCAATTAAATGGATGAAAAGAAAGATATTATTTTTCCCTTCGGCAGGCAGAAGTTGATAGGAAGTTCAAAAAGGTTGTAATGAACTTGATGACAATATATTTTAAGGAACCTTTCTGGGCATTCATTCACACAGATCTATTAATCAATGTTCTAAATTAAGTGAAGCAGTCTAAAGTATCACATACTAATGTCATCGCATTTTATTAAACACACGAAGATATGTTTGCAACAAATCAATTCAACCATATTAAACTTTAAAAAGAGGCCAAGAATAAATTAAGCTTGGATAAATATCAAACAATTCAGATAGGGAAAAAATATTTGAACCTATATATATCATACAATCACACACAAAAGCTCAGAATAGATTTTTCTTATAAATATACCTTATTGACAGGGAGACTTTCTAACGGTAATGTTAAGAACCTTCGTGGACATTCGTATATGTTCCTTAATCCAGAGTTTCTTGTGCTTAGTACCACGGACCTAATCCATACACACTATAAATGAAAACATGAAATTTTAATAGAAATGATATTACTATAAATTTTTTCCACATACCTTCAGATTGATGACAACAACCCTATTAGCTGGGGCCGAAAGTTACTCGCTGATATAGGCTATACTTCAACATGGGCTTTAGTGTGATCCGGGATAGCTGAAACTTATTCTACTATAATCTTTCGGCTACAACCAAGAAAACAGTAAACAATAATTGAAAAATCAAATCCATGACATATCAGCATTAGAAAACATGATAAGTGAAATTAAGCAAAGGCACAGGTGGTCACAAAGGTAAAGGAAGCACACAATCCTGAATTCCAAACTCTACTTTCATGTCAAATTCACCAAATAGGAAGGGAAAAACCAATCTTTAACATACCCCACATCAAATTTACGTACAAATTACAAAACCCATGTGTTTATTTTTTACATAAACAACAACAAAGCATAAAAAGAGAGAATTACAAGAGCAATAGAAGAAATAAGAGTATAAGACGTAGAAAGGGAGTGGAAAATGCCATCTTGCTACTGAACACACTCATTGATGTCGTGCCACCAATTGGTCGCCGGCAACGACCCAAGTGGCAATCTCGGCATTTCACGTCTCCCTCAAGCTTCTCTTCTTCTCTTCAAATAAGTCAAATAATAATTGATACATACAAAGAAGAAAATAACAAAGAAGGAATGTGCTAAGGTTCCATACACATAAAAACACTACCATACAACTGTTTTTAACATAAGTTCTCAGTAATCATTATTCTATTATATTCTTCTTCTTGCTTGAGAATGTTTATAGTAGTCCAATTTACATGCTGGTGAAATTTTTTCAACCATGAGCTGAATAATAGAAAAATGTAGGCCAATAATATTTATGTCTGTAGGTCAAAAAACTCATCATTTTTTTAAACCAGATGGTTTTTCTACCAATATTGACATTTCTATTGGTATTAGGTAATTTTGTAAGGAAAATTCCACCATAATTCTTTTTTGTGAAGGCAGGTCTTTAGATCCCCCTTTGACAGAGAAGAGTACCATGAAAAATAATGAAGACAAAAATAAAGTTGTTCCTAACATTACACAGTTAACTGGACATAAAAATGTACTGTTGCAATACTTGATTATCCCAATTCAACTGTGTCAACTCCATGAATGCTTTGACCTTCTCATTTGTAACCTAAAAAATTGCGTAAATATATTCCAATTTATGATTTATCACTGCAAGCCCCACATTAAAGGGTCAATAATAGCTGCAGTGGTACTGACTAATTCTCTCCATTTATTATGATGTTCACAAAAACGTCCTATCAACCTCTGCAAAATGCTTTTTTGCTTAGATTCCTTCTCAGAATCAGCTTGTGAGAGCTCTCCAATTAATTTCTTTAAGATTGGATTAAAGTACCTGAAATAACCCTACAGGGAAAATAGAAGATCGACAAAGGCACATGGCTGGAAATATTGCTTCTACGACCCATTAAACCAGTTTCAGCACTTCTAAAAACAAAGCAGGTGCATAGCTACTACTTAAGTTCTGGGAAGGATAAAATTTCATTCCTACTTTTATGTGTTGGTGGTGAGGTTAAAGAAACTTTTTGATAAACCCTCGAACGAAGATGTCTGAAGTTAGAGGAAGGTATAGGATAAGTGTAACTTTTGAATGAGGGAGTAGGATCTCTTTCCATAACATTATGGCTCTAATTTTTCATTCTCAAGCACTATATGTCAATCAATGTAGCAATTAGTGTAAGCTATAAAAAAACCTACCTTCATTGGATTGGTTTGGGTCAGAAAATATTTGGTTAAATATACTGCTTTTACTTTTGGTTTGTCTTGTTTGGTTTTCCTCTGAGTGTTTGTATTTGCTATTTCAGAGAACTGATTCATAGTATTTTATTGATACAAAATAGTTGTTTTATGTTATGGTTGTTTTTTTGCTTTCCCTCTTTTGTTATTTTTCTTCCGATGATCTGGTAGACAAGTTTACCGTGTATGCCTCTCAACTATCCTGTTACCTCCCATCATCACAAGTATTGAGTCTTTCATCAAACAGTTCACCTGCAATTTCAACTCATTCCTCTCATTTACCATTTAACCCCCAAAATCTAAATATGTAGAATTAAATTGGTGGACAAATGAAAATCAACCAAACTTATCACCATTTAAGCTATTTCACATTACATTTATGACCTAAGTGCAGTCATATACAACTAAAAATGTAAAATTCATCAACCAAATCAGTTAGATAAGTTGTAGCAGTCAGTAGAACACAACTGAAGATGCAAAATAAATGGAAAATCCATCTACCAAATTAAAATAGTAAGGTACAAATTGTAAATTAACCACGACAAACGCAGAAGAGCATGACAATAATGAAGATGTTAATCAGCTACACCGATACAGCCATGGATGAAATTGACAAAAATAAGAGAAAGATCTGATAAAATTTATGGATATATGAATGCAATCAACATGTCATCGCCAGAAAATGACACATCTTAGACAAATAAGAAATAACGAAAATGCCCCTCCCTAGTGAAGCAATCATGTTGACGGGGAGGAGCTTGCTTACTCCAACTCCCTCTTATATAATAAGGGAATGCAAGGGGGGTGTAAATTTGATATAAAAAAATATACACACAAAAAAAAAATATGCATATGCATGCACAAAACCAGTTTTGCTTCCTCTCCTTTTTTGCTCCATGTTCACTGCCGCCCTCCACCACCGGAGCTCCAGTTATTTCACACAGAAGCTACCGCCAAACGCCCCTTCTCTCTCTTATTTCCTCTTTCCTTTTCTCCTATTATGTCGTGCCTCTCCGAAGTCGATCACTGGCGGGCAGGCTTAGAGTTCCGACTCCTAATGAACGTTGAACCATCAACTACAGATCTGTAGTTTTTCTCCCTTGCTTCCTCCAGTCTCTCCTGTGGTTTTGTCAGTGAATTTGGTCAGAAAATCCACTGCTCCGACATTCCATCATCGTCGAAGTAGCGGCGTTGATTGATTTCTTTGTCTATTTCAATGCTTGATAATATTTGTATTATGTTTGGTCTTGCATAAATTACTTTCAAATATGATCGGAGGTGGATTTTCTTGATGAACTTCCATTGAAATCGGCAACCATCTTTTTTAGTTGTTTTATAAATATTTTATCTATGTGTGTGTACATTCTACTGCTTTTGTATTTTTACTCTCAATAGTTGGACTGATTTTGGCAAATCATACTGTTACTTCTAATTGATTATTGTTAGTTTTGTGTGGTTTATCATAATTATGTTGCTTGTCAATTGAGAACTATTGTTAGAATAATTTTGCACTATCTTGCTACGTTGTTGGACTGCTCGTGGATTTTTCGATACTAACTGAGTGGTTTTCAGTGAACTCTTTTGTTTTTCCGGTCACTGTTATTTTGCCACTATTTTGGGTAAATCTTTTGGACATGTTTTGTCTTTGAATAATTTACTGCATCTTCGACCAATGAAAAAAAAAATCAGCGAATTTTGAGGCATCAACAAATAAAAAAATGAATGTTACGTATACAAATGCGTAATAAAATGAATAAATTCCGGTGATGACAAAATTTTTATAACAACACAAAAATTTTACGATTCGTATCTTGGTAGGGTGATTAGGATGGTTAATAAATCAAGCAATCACTTCGTAGCCATGACGTATCTAAAATCTAATCCGAGCCCACTTTTAATGAAGATTTTTTTTTTATATAGAAATATTTATATAAATATACACACATAGTTTTCATTTTATTTTGATAATCCTTTATTTGTCACTAACATTTTTTTAACCCCAAGTGTTTATACATGTTCTTGAAAATATTTGACGAAAGTGGCATTTAAAGGAGAGTTTAGATTTTATGTTTGTATTTTTACATTTTTTACCCTTGTAAAAAATATTAATTATAGTGAAAACTTTATTTTTGGGGTGTTGGGCGGGAATATTTTTACTTACACAATCTTCATCACGCGTTTAGACAAATTTAAGTCATTAATACTTATATTAAATTGATTTAGATATCTAATAAAATAATTCACACTTTCTACGCTAAAATACTACGTAATCTTTTTCCTTAAAATAATTTTTTCTTTATTCAATCTTTTTTTTTTTTCATACATATTCTTATATACTTTTGTTTATCTCCACATACTTTTTATATACATATTTTTACGATAATTTATGTAATTTATATATTTTTTACATGTAAATTTTTTATATTATTTTAATACATATTTTATATTTGTATTTATAAACATTGATTTTTTTCTCTATCTTTTAATAAACCTAAGTTTAGTTGGAAATCACATTTGTGGATTCTAAAGGATGTCTAACTCCTTTTCTTTGAAATAATTTAAACCCTTACCTAGAATGTAAATTAGTTTCGCAGATTAAAATAAAGTCATACTTGTTAATAAATAAATAAATAGCTTTCCTTATTTTCTTTAAAAATTAGGTGGTGACTCTGTATAAAATTAATTCTTTTAGAATTCATCATGTCGTGCTTATTTTAACCTCGGTAAAAAAAAGTTATGACAGTTTGGCGACTCGGCTGGGGACTTGGAGGTTCTAAGCATTACAGACTTAGGTAACTATTTATGTTTTTCGTACACTGTTATTTGATTTTTATTGACTTGGGTAACTATTTATGTTTTTCATACACTGTTATTTATTTATTTTTCTAATTGTCTTGATTTATCTTGTTTGTATGACATAAATTATTTATTTTTTATTATTTTGTATAGTTTATTTATTTGTTTATCGGTTTATTAAATTGGCATTCCATTCATTCCTCCACTTCAAAAAACTGATACTCACACACATTGTATGCGCGGATTGTATATTATACTTTCCCAAAATTCTTTCAAATCACCTTACTTTAGAGAGTTGTCACATACATGGAGTGAGCGGAATTTTTACTTCCAAGGAATCACGTGTCTTCTCATATAGGAAATCTTAGTTTGTGTCTACCCACTTTTAGTCAACATAGGATAGAACTAAAAAAAACATTACCTTTTAGATACATGCATCATTAGGCAACTTTATTCAAATGTCCGAATAATTCACAACCCAAGTGATACATTCTTAATCTCTGTACATATTTGAAGGATGATCGTGCTTATATGTTAGCTACTTGATTTAAATTGGATATACTTCAGTAGGGAAGGTATAAGTTAACCTTTGTTCTATAGGACGGATTAGTTAAAAGCTTCATCTTTATAATATCGTCGGTATAGGCTTGAGCTACGTTTTGACTTGATTCTTATCCTGACAAGATATGTAGGCAACCCTGCATTAGCGTTTTGTCTCTTTACTATTTTAGAATAATTTCTCTGATATTTAAATTGGGGAAATTTTGTGAAACAATTCAAAGACGCGCTTCAAAATTCTTTAAGAGTGCAAATTAAAAGCTCCTCAAATCCAAATCTCAATTACATTAGTGCCTAACCAGCCTACCTCCAGAACCTCACCTGATTTTTATGCGAGAATACCTAGATTCTTCTTTCGAACGTCATAAATCATTAAATTTATGATGTATCGACCCTCACTTTTAAAATCAAGAGTTCTATATTTTTTTAGTTATAATAATTCTTTCAACTACGGCGAAATAATATCATAATTCCTCAATGTATGACTTTTCTTAATGTTGTCAGCATACTGAAGTTGTGTCAAAGCTCTTCCCATGCTTGACATCTATCCTCTCGATCTTATGATCGAAATAATTTTGAGGCTAAAAGTAGTTATTTCCTAGATGTCTTTCACATTATTTTCAAGGATGACCATCACTTTCTTATAATTTTACTTGTCAAATATAAATTCATAAACTTTCTTGAACTACGCAGACCTGATTCTTGTTTTTACAAGATACGTAGGCAACCTCATTTGAATTTGATCCCATTCTTTAAAACAAATAGAATTTTGACTTGGTTGATATCAATATAGTTAGGAGTGTGCATGAAAAAGAACAAAAATGGTATGATGAAAAAGACCAACTTTATAGTAAATCATAGGTTCTTTGGTACCTTTTATCACACCTCAGTAACGCTTGAGAAATTCTCTTGCATACATTTAAGACAAAAATATAGTCAACCTCATAATTTAATGTGCATCGTGTGGTGAGCTTTAGATTAATTCTTTACATTGTATTGTTGATCCATAACTTGGTCTAAATGTATGTAGAGGCAAAATGTTGAGTTACACTTGATTTAGGAAAGGATCGTATGCTTTTTTTAACCCGAATGTGCCTTCACAGTCCACCAAATGACATTAATTCCTAGCATTTTCTCTTTTGAGCCTAAAACCTTTTCTATGGACAATCACATCTAAGCCAATACCTTTTGAGTGCTTGAATGCACTATTTCTCTCTTGGCCTTACCTCCTGGAGCATACTAAATACGTACAAATTGAGGGTGAACATTCAAGATCAAAGATGCAAAATGCAAAGGTTATACTATCCCAAATGAACAAAAATGGAAAAAACGACTTCCAAAAGAGCAAAAACCCCTAAGAAAAGAGAGAAAAGAAGAAAAAGAACCCCCCCAAAAAAATATTTTCTTGAAAAAAAGGGGGGAAACTCCAACACAAGATTCAAAAGAAGTTGAAACAAATACAAAATAACGGACAATGAAGTACAACTAAGAAGATCACGCATCAAAGCGCAACAAATGCCTAAAACACAAATACAGTGTAATGCTCATTGAGGAATTAGTCATATTTATCCCAAATATTATCCTACCTATCCCCAATCCAACATTAAAGTTGATAACAAGTCCTGCAAGATCCTATTCTAAGTGTCCTCACATTAATGGATACTTATATAAAGGTCAAGTCTATGGTATCACGATTGCATTCATTGAATTTCTTTTTGAGTGTGAGCGTATTTCTCTAGATGTCCCCAAATTCATAAAGAAAATTACTCAAATATGTGTGAAATGAAACTTTTATTCTAGGAAAGAGAGCTTGAAACATGAGGCTAGGTGTAGTTCGAAACCTTTGTTTGAGGCAAGATGAACAAATCTTGTCGATACTTAGGTATGTCTGAAGTACCACTTGAAACTATAGGATTTACCTTGAAGGCGATCTCGGTTAGTTGGGAGGAAGATGGGGGAATTCTTATACACACTACTAATTATTGGTATCAACTGAAGTCGGGACACTATCGTGTCTTCTTCATCTTTTAGCACTTTTTATTGAGAAAATGCAAAATTCTTTCTTTCTTTTTTTTCAAGACGCCCACTTTCACATATGAACATTTTTTTTACTTTTCATTCAAGGTGCCCACTTTCACATACGTACATTTCTACTTTTTATTTAAGATGCTCAGTTTTAAACTACAGACATTTGACTTTTCCTTTCAAGCACATACTTTTAAATACTGATATTTTATTTCTCAGTCAACACCCATCTTTGAGTATTTTTATATTTTTTATAGTCTCGTCATTCAAGAGGTTATTACATTTGTTCTCCTAGTCAAGAGTCTTTTGCATTTCAATAACTCCGCCAGTCGAAAGGCTATTAGATTTCAGCTAACTCACTAGTTGAGGGCCTCAGTCTTCGTAGACAATTAAAGATGATAATAAACATCAGTCTCAATAAACAATAAGAGATATCATGCACCTTTTCATTTGGAAATACAATCCGCAACAAGACATTGTTTCTTTTCAAGAAAGATAGTGTTAGCCATAAATCATACATTGGCAAATTCTGAGAACCACCTCAAAATTTATTCTCTTTTCTTATTGCGAACTACATTAACCTGATTCTCGTGACATTCAAGATATGTAGGAAGCTCTATTTAGAGTTCGATCGTCACAATCCTATAATCATTATTTCTCCCCAGCAAGTACACAATCTTGCACCCCTAGCATCCCATAGATCGACATTAGGACAACTCTGAAAGGAGCATGAAAATATGTGAACACTTCCATTCCCAAATAGTCATTTTATCAATAACCATTTTACGTGGATCTATCCACCCTAAAATAGAACAATTTGGTTAGTCTTTCCACCGCCAAGATAGTTATGCATGTTTACCTTTAATTAGATACTTATGCTTGTTTGTCTTTACTTGCACATATTGCAACACATTTATTTTATCATTTAAACTTTGTATGTTATCTTTACCTTTACTTTCACACATTACAACACATTTATTTTATCATTTAAGCACCGTATGCTTTCTTTGTCTTTACTTGCATATATCGCAATGCATTTATTTTATCATTTAAGATCTGCATTCCTCTTTGCATTTATTTGTACATATTGTAATGCATTTATTTTATTATTTACGCACCGTATCTATATTTGGCTTTACTTACACATATCGCAAATGCATTTATTTTATCATTTAAGCTCCGCTTGCTTTCTTTGCATTTACTTGCAACATATCGCAATGTATTTATTTTAATATTTAAGCACTGCATACTTTTTTTGCCTTTACTCGCATATATCTCAATGTATTTATTTTATCATTTAAGCACTGCTTGCTTTCTGTGTCTCTACTCACAACATATCGTAATGCATTCATTTCATCATTTAAACATTGCATGTCATGTTTGTCATTACCTGCACTTATCGCAATGGATTTATTTTATCATTTAAGCATTTTATGCAATTTTTGCCTTTATCTTACTTGCACATATCGCAATGCATTTACTTTATTATTTAAGCATTATATGCTTTCTTTTCCTTTAATTGCAACATATCGCAATGCATTTATTTTATCATTTAGCACTGCATACTTTTTTTATTTTTGCTCGCAACATATTGCAATGCATTTATTTTATCATTGAAGCACTGCATGACATTTTTGCGTTTACTGACACATGTTGCAATGCATTTATTTTAGCATTGGAACACCATATATCATCTTTGTCTTTACTGACACATGTTATAATGCATTTATTTTAGCATTTAAGCACTGCATGCAATCTTTGCATTTACTTGCACATCTAGTAAATGCATTTATTTTATCATTTAAGCATTGTATATTATCTTTGTCTTTGCTTGAGCGTATCACAATGCATTTATCTTATTATTTAAGTACTGCATGTCATCTTTGCCTTTATTTGCACACATAGCAATATATTTATCATGTAAGTACTGCATGTCATCTTTGTCTTTACCTGCACCCATCGCAATGCATTTATTTTATCATTTACGCACTGCATGTCATTTTTGTCTTTACTTGCACTTATCGCAATGCATTTATTTTACTACATGTCATCTTTTCCTTTACCTGTACTTATCGTAATGCATTTATTTCATCATTTAAGCACTGCATGTTATCTTTTCATTTATTTACATACATCGCAATGCATCTATTTTATTAGTTACTATTTTCTTATTAGTTAAGTACTACATGCCGCCTTTTAAATTTTTTGAAAGAAAAATAATCCAACTTAATTTTTTAAAATTTTTGCAAGTATGAATTGAGTTTGTCCACCCTAAAATAGGACATGTTGGGTTAGTTTGCTCACAAATAAGACCTGTTATGCATGTCTGTCTTCAATTAAATATTTTATTTTCCTTTAGCTAAAATCTATATTGTCTTTATTTATTTATCTTTAAATTAGTTAAGTAATACATGTCATTTTTGAATTTCTTGAAAAAATCAAGCTTAGTTACTCATTTGTCTTTTTTAAATACTGTTTTTCAATTTTATAAATTTTGCAGACATAAAATTTGATAATGCATTGGGTTTGTTCACCCCAAAATAGGACATGTCGGGATAGATTTTGAACTATATGTAATCTGATCCTTATGCAACTCGAAATATGTAGGCAACTCTAAATTGAAATTTGCTTGAATTTGTCATGACCCAAAAACGAGGGTCATGATGGCACTTGTCGGGCAAACCTTGACAAGTAAACCTGTTACCCAAACTGATACGAAAAAAGAAAAGACAGAAATATCTTAAGGTAAGGCTTCTAGAACGAAGCCGAACCATGTAAATAATCATAACAATGCCGAAAGAACTTATCCAAAATACCAATCATGCCCAAAACCAGGTGTTAATAGTGTAAGAACTACTAATACAATCCAAGAGTCAAATACATAGGAAAAATAACCAAAGATGAATAATATCTATCTCCGAATACTAATAAAAACATAACTACTGTAGAAAGATAGAGGTGAACTTTGATGCATGAATGTCCAACCGCTACCTTGAAAGCTCTAACAATCGCCCGAGTCAAGTAAGCTGAGGCGCACTCCAGCTAGGACCTGCACCGAAAGGGCGCAGTAGGTATGAGTACGGTCCACTTATACTCAGTAGGTATCATAGGCTGACCAAGCAAAGTAGTAAATAAAGCATACAAAATATACACTAAGGGCACGTCACCTGCAATCAGAAAATATCCGACAATAGTAGCACACATTGCTTGCACTAACAGTTCTAATATATCTCACATATAGAGTAACATCACACCAACATAGAACAAAAGTACGTATTATATCACATATAAAAAGAACAAGGGGAACATGCATATACAAGATCATCAAATACAAGTAAAAGAAGATACGATAAATACATAGATGACAAGTCAATAGGCCAATACAACACAACATAACACAATAAAGTTAGTGCAATGTATATGATGATGATGATGATGATGCACGAGGTCATCATACAACCTCTGTAATCATCGCACATTCCCTGTATACACCTATGGAGGCAGGCCTCCCAATGTAGGACCCATGGGGGGTTCGTCAATCCATATACAATCCATATATCTCATGTCTCCTTCCTAGCACATCCCTTGGAGGGTTTATAAGGTGTTACAATATCTTTTAAAAAGGTATTGTCAGTGTTTCTCAGATATTGCCATGGTGGTACCAATGTTTCACGAATGAGTATGATATGAAGATGTAATGCTCACAACCAATCACAATGAGTATTTCCACAAACAACCACATGATATACTTCCACAACCAACCACAATGATACTTTTTCACAACCACATGAGCCAATATCCACTCATTATTTTCATGTCATCCATGAATTTTCACATGTCTCATTTGCCAATAAAGTAAGAATATAATCACAATTTACTAATGGTACCACATTAAATATTTTAACAAAACAATATAATTATTCATATGTATTCATGACTATCAATATTACATAGGACTCCACCCGGTCACACATATCACATAATATCTCAATTTCAATAATTACATCACATATAAGCCCTCACACGGGCGCAACACATAGATAGCCATTTTTCATGATTAGTTCCCACCCTTAACATGCATTTTGTATCATCATTTACTACCCAGACCAATATAAAAGAGTTAAGTCATAACCTACCTAGAAAGCCGAAATCGATCCGCTACACTTGAATCCGCGACCTTACTTTTCACGAACAATCTCTAACTCCACTAAAAATATCAAATATTAAATCTACGCGTCATGACAAAATCAACGACACCCATATTGACTACTTTTGGTTCGGGATCAAAACGGATCCCCAAAATGGATTTTCGAAAAAAAAGGGCAAAATCGAAACTTTACTTCAAAAACATGTGCCCATATTTTTAGGAACCTACAGCTAAAAACCCAAGTTAAATTGAGTCAAAAGGGGGGGTTTAAATTGAAGAAAACCCATTTTTGAGCTTACCAGGTAAAATCTTGGAAATCCAGGTTAAAATCAAGAATCAGCATTGTTTTGAAGGTTAAATTGATGAAAAATTAGTAATTATAAGATAAAAATATTATTCAAGTGAAAAGGAGTGAAATTTGGATTTAAAATTATGCCCTAAGATTTTTGAGGTTTTGAGGAATTTATCAAGAAATTACTAAGAAAATGGGAGAATTCTTACCTTAAATCCGTAATAAAACGAAGAAATGGGTGTTAATTTAGCTTCCCAAGTTCCCACAAACTTTACTTTTAAGCTCCCACACTATTTTAGGGTTTAACTCTCAAGAGATAAGATGAAAAGTGAAGAAGAATGGGCCCAAAATTGGTTTAATGGTCCAGCAAAAATCTATACCAGCAATTAAAAGAGAAAAAGCTGCAGTTTTTTTTATTTTAAAGTCCATTTCGGACTTTGATGGGGTGCCTGAAATTCGTTCGGAGTCCGATACATACAAAAAAACTATGCAACCATTCTAAATTCAACATTTCAGATGCGTTGGCAATATCATATTTTTTTTAAAAAAACATATCGTTTTCACAAAGTTGACCCCCGAAACTCGAAATTATAATTTTTCAAACCGAGGGTCGAAATGAGATTTAAAAGCCGTAAAATCATACCAAACATTCTAACACCCTAAAATCAACATTCCGGACTGCTGGCAAAGTTGGATTTTCCATCTGAGGTCATTTCGATCAAATATGGATCCCACACCCATATTTCCAATTTTCCAACTTTCCAACCAATAGGTCGAAATGAGCTCGAGTGCACCGAGGCCCAAACCAAAGGGCTACATAGCCTAAAATCGATATTTCAAAGCTTCTGGCGCAGTCCGTTCGGCCATTCATTGCACGGATCAAAGGATATCCACATAAGTCCAAAATAAGACTCTCAAAACCATCAAAAATCATAATATTGCATAAATGACATCAAAATGCATCAAAAATCATGTCAATCACTCCCACACCCCAAAAATATCATAATGCAACTACGAGAAGGGGTAAAATAGTCAAATCACACAAATTTCACATATTTCATCAAAAATTTTTATCGTTACATCATCCACCACTAAAAATCTAGTTCATCCTCAAACTAAGACAAAGAAATACCTGAATCTATGAAGAGCTAAGGATAAGAACTACGCATATCAGACCCAATCAACCCAGTAGCTTTATCTACAAGTCGATGTCGCTACTGGACCTTAACCATAGGGATCACTCTAGAGCGCAACCGTCTAACATCCCTAGCTAAAATGAAAACCGGTTCCTCAACAAAGGACAACTGCTCATCTAACTGAACCGAATCCTAATGAATGACATAAGAATTATCAGGAATATAGCAACGAAACATAGAAATATGAAAAGTTGGATGAACAGCTGATAGATTAGGAGGCAAAGCCAACTCATAAGCTACATCACCAATAGTCTAAAGAATCTCAAATGGACCAATATACCTGGGGCTAAGCTTGCCCTTCTTCCCAAACCTCATCACACCCTTCATGGGTAAAACTCAAAGGAAAACACGATCACCAACACCAAATCCCAAGGCATGAAGTATATGATCAATATTGCACTTTTGCATACTTTGAGCCGCTCTAAGTCTATCCTGAAAGACCCGGACTCTATCCAAAGACTCGCGAAGCAAGTATGTATCTTGATGTCTCACCTCCGAAACATCAAACCAACCCACTGGGGAGTGAAAATGCCTATCATACAACGCCTCAAAAGAAGTCAAATCAATACTGGAATGGTAGCTATTACTATATACAAACAATGCTAAAGCCAAATGTTGTTTCCACTGTCCACCAAAATCCATCATGCCTGCGCAGAGCATATCCTCTAAAAACTGGATAGTCCGCTCTGTCTGGCCATCAATCTGGAGGTGAAATGCTATGCTCAGATCAACCCAAGTACCCAACTCATTCTGAAAAGCCTTCCAAAAGTGAGATGTGAACATAAAACCTCAATCTGAAATATTGGACACCGACGCACCATGCAGACCCATAATCTCACAAATTAAGATATGGGCTAACCTCTCAGCATCGAATGAGACCTGAACCAGAATAAAATAAGCTAACTTGATCAATCTATCCACAATGACCCAAACACTATCAGAACCACGAGAAGTATAAAGCAACCCAGTCACGAAGTCTATAGTGATCCGTTCCCACTTTCACTTAGGAATAGGTAACCACTGAAGCAAACCACCAGGTTTCATATGCTTGGCCTTCACCTGCTGGAAAAATAGGTAACGAGCCACAAAATCCGCTATATCTCGCCTAATACCACCCCACCAATAGTGTTTTCTTAAATCACGATACATCTTAATTACACCAGGATGGATAGAATATCTGGAACAATGGGCCTCCTCCAAGATCAACCTAATCCAATCACCACTTTCGGCATACAAACTCAGCCCCCAATCCTCAAAACTCTATTTGAACCAAGTGAGGCTTTCTTAGACTCCCCATTCAACATCTTATTGTGAATTAACCTCAATCCAACATTGTCAAACTGATGAGCTCAAACCTGCTCTATCAAAGAAGATCTAGCCTCTATAAATGCCAAAACATGTCTCGGTGTCGAAATATCAAGTCTAGCCATCTTGTTAGCTAAAGACTAAACCTCTAAGGCTAAAGGCCTCTCCTGGATCAAAAGATGCCCCAAGCTACCCATGCTAGTCAACTTTTGGCTCAAGGTATCTGTAACCATATTAGCCTTGCCCGGATAGAAGAGAATAGTCAAGTCATAATCCTTAAGCAACTCAAGCCAACGACGCTGCCTCATATGAATATCTCACTGGGTAAAGAGGTACTGAAGGCTACGATGATCTAAGAAGATCTCACAACGAACGCCATACAAGTAGTGCCTCTACAACTTCAAGGCAAACACAACTATATACAACTCCAAATCATGGGTAGGATAATTCCTCTTATGAGGCTTCAATTGTCGAGATGCATACGCAATTACCTTGCCCTCCTGCATCAATACAAGACCTAACCTAATACCTGAAGCATCATAAAAGATAGTAAAGCCCACACCCTCCTTAGTCAAAGCTAATATAGGAGATGAAGTCAACAAATCCTTGACCTTTTGGAAGCTTGTCTCACAAGCATCAGACCACTAAATAGAAATCTTTTTCTGAGTCAACTTAGTCAAATGAGCTGCAATAGAAGAGAAACCATCAATAAAACATCGATAATACCCTACCAAGCTAACAAAATTTTGAATATCGATGGGCGAAGTAGGTCTATCCCAATCACGAACCACAACAACCTTGGCTGAATCAACCATAATACCTTCCTTGGCTAGATCAACCATAATACCTTTCTTTGTCACCATATGACCCAAGAAAGAAACAGACTCCAACCAAAACTCGCACCTAGAGAACTTAGTATACAACTTCTCATCCCTTAATCTCTAAAGCACAATTCATAAATGTTCTTCATGCTCAACCTCACTCTTGGAATACACTAAGAAATCATCCGTAAACACAATAAAAAAGGAGTCGAGACATGGTCAAAACACCCGATTCATCAACTCCATAAACGAGGCAGGGGAATCGGTCAACCCAAAAGACATGACCAAGAACTCATAATGACCATATCAAATCCAAAAAGCAGTTTTCAGAATATCCAAAGCTCTAATCCTCAACTAGTGATAACCGAGCCTCAAATTAATCGCTGAAAAAATCGTAGAACCCTGAAGATGATCAAATAAATCATCGATGCGAGAAAGAGGATACTTATTCTTAACCATCACCTTGTTCAACTACCGATAATCAATACACATCTGCATAGACCCATTATTTTTCTTCACAAACAAGATAGGCGCACCCCAAGGTAAAACACTAGGTTAAAAAAATTCCTTATCCAACAACTCCTGCAACTGATCCTTCAATTTTTTCAACTCTGTTGGAGCTATTCTATAAGGAGGAATAGAAATAGGCTTGGTGCCCGGCTCAACATTAATAATAAAATCAATATCTCAATTTGAAGGCATACTAGGCAAGTCCATAGGGAACACCTCCATAAACTCATGGACAATACGGACAGAATCCAAGGAAAGAGGCGAAACAACACTTGTGTCATAAATATGGGCTAAGTAATATAAACATCCCCTCTCAACCAAGTACAAGTCTGAACATAAGATATGACTCTCTTAGGACCCGAATGAAGTGTACCCTCCCAAGCTATCCTTGGCACACCCGACGAAGCTAAAGTCACAGTCTTGGCAAAATAATCTAAGACATCATAATAAGGAGCCAACTAATTCATGCCTAAAATAACATCAAAATCGACTGTATCTAATACAAGTAAATCTACCAAAATCTCATGCCCAGTAAACGTCACATCACAAGATCGTTACGTCCAATCCACCACTAAGGAATCATCTACCGGGTAGATACAAGAATAAGCATGCCAAGAGCATCACTAATAGAATCAAAAACCAAAGTAAAATATACAGATACATAGGAGAAAGTTGATTAGGGATCAAATAATACAGATGTAGGTCTAAAATAAATGGGGACGATACCTGTTATCACAATATTTGAAGTCTCTACCTCTAGTCTGACTGGTATGGCATAACACTGACCACGACCACTGGCTGGCTGAATAGTCCCGCGACCCTCGCCTTGGGTTCCACTACCTCTGCCTCTCGCATCTCTAAAAGTACTCATACCTCTCACAGCTAAAATAGGAGTAGCTCTAAGCACTCGGTGAGGACAGTCCTTAGCCATATAGCCAGTCTCATCACATCCATAGCAAACTTTAAACTTGCCCTGACGACCACCCTGCACTGTTGAACTAGAAAACCCATGAGAACCTCTAAAATCTATGCCTCATGGAGTCTGACCTTAAAACTTTCCAAAATAGCGCACCCTCTTGGCGCCTCCTTGAGATACCCGAGGAATATCCTCTGTCACCTTAACATAATCCACAATTCTTTAAAAGAAACCCCAACCACAACCATCTGATACGTGAATCGCTGAAGAGTATGAGGCATCAAAATTCCAGATGGTTAAGATCCCACTTGATAAGGTAACACAGATGACGGCTGAACTGCTGATCTCAAAACCCTATAGTCAGATATCGGCACAGAAGGCGGAATAATACTCGGGGTTTGAAGAGTACCCAAACTAGAAGTAGGTGCAACAGGAGGATCCACACTCTGAACTGGAGAAACACCCAGCATAACCAAATAAGAACCCTCTAAACGGGTCAGCAAATACATCAATAATCCCTCCAACACTGGGGCAGACAAACTCTAAAGATCTAGAGTAGGACCCATAGGTCCAACCTACTCAATATGAGGCTCAGGAGAGAGTCCCCTAGCACTCTTCCTAGACGGGGCTACACCACAGGACCATCCACTTCTTTGAGTCCATCCACGACTCGAGGTTCTTCATCTGGAAGAAGGCTCTTCCCCACTACTATCGCAAGACCTAGACGACACCATCTGCACAGAAAGAGTGAAACATGACTCAAAATACAAGGTATCAAAGAACTTTGAATGATAAAGAGTAAAATGAGGGAAATTTCCTAAAGACAGCCTGTAGTCTCTCGAAGATAGATACGGATGTCTACGTATCAATCCATGAGACTATTAGATATACAGTTCTTACACCATTGAGACCAATGAAATCTGGCTGCTCTGATACTAATTTATCACGACACAAAAATGAGAGTCATGATGGCACTTGTCGCGACATACCTTGACAAGTAAGCCGATCACCCAAACTGATACAAAAAAAGGAAAATACATAAATATCCAAAGATAAGGCTTCTAGAATGAAGCCGAGCCATGTAAATAATCATAACAATGTGGAAAGAACTTATCCAAAATACCAATCATGCCCAAAATTAGGTGTCAATAGTGTAAGAACTACTAATACAATCCAAGAGTCAAATACATCAAAAAAATAACCAAAAATGAATAATATCTATATCTGAATACTAATAAAGACATAACTACTATAAAAAGATAGAGGTCAACGTCGGATACATGAATGTCCAACCGCTACTTTGGAAGCTCCAACAATCTCCCAAGTCAAGCAAGCTAAAGCGCACTCGAGCTAGGACCTGCACCAAAAGGGCGCAGTAGGCATGAGTACGGTCTACTTGTACTCAGTAGGTATCATAGGCCGACCAATAAAAGTAGTAAATAAGGCATACAAAATATACACTAAGGACACGTAACTTGCAATTAGAAAATGCCCCACAATGGTAGCCCACACTGCTTGCACTAACAATTCTAATATATTGCAAAAACACACCAAGATAGAACAAAAGTACGTATTATATCACATATAAAAAAATCAAGGGGAACATGCATATACAAGCTCATCAAATACAAGTAAAAGAATATAAGATAAATACATAGATGACAAGTCAATATGCCAATACACCACAACATAACACAATAAAGTAAATGCAATGTATATTATGATGATGATAATGATGATGATGATGATACACAAGGTCGTCGCACAACCTCCGAGATCATTGTACAATCCCCATATACACCTACGGAGGCAATCCTCCCAATGCAGGACCTATGAGGGGTTCGTCAACCCATATACAATCCACATATCTCATATCTCATTCCCAATAAATTTCTTGGAAAGGGTTTTATAAGGTGTTACAATATCTTTTAAAAAAGTGTTGTCAGTGTTTCTCAGATATTGCCACGGTGGTACCAATGTTTCATGAATGAGTATGATATGAAGATGTAATGCTCACAACCAATCACAATAATTATTTCCACAAACAACAATATGATATATTTCCACAACCAACCACAATGATACTTTTCCACAACCACATGAGCCAATATCCACTCATTATTTTTACATCATCCATGAATTTTCACATGTCTCATTTACCAATAAAGTATGAATATAATTACAATATACCAATGGTACCACATTAAGTATTTTAACAACATAATACAATTATTCATATGTATTCAGGGCTATCAATATCACATAGGACCCCACACGGTCACACATATCACATAATATCTTAATTTCGATAATTACATCACATATAAGTCTCCACACGGGCACAACACATAGCTAGCCATTTTTCATGATTAGTTCCCACTCTTAACATGTATTTTGTATCATTATTTACTATTCATCCCAGTCTAAAAGACTTAAGCCAAAACCTACCTTGAAAGACGAAATCAGTTCGCTACACTTGAATCCATGACCTTACTTTTTACGAACAATCTTGAACTCCACTAAAAGCATCAAATATGAAATCTACGCGTCAAGACAAAACCAACGACACTCATATTGACTACTTTTGGTTCGGGGTCGAAACGAATTCCCAAAATAGGTTTCCAAAAAAGAAGGTCAAAATCAAAACTTTACTTCAAAAATATGCTCTTATATTTTTAGTAACCTACAACTGAAAACCCAAGTTAAATTGAGTCAAAAATGGGGTTCAAATTGAAGAGAAAATATTTTTAAGCTTTATCGGGTAAAATCTTAGAAATCTGTGTTAAAATCAAGAATAAGACTTGTTTTGAAGGTTAAATTGATGAAAAACTTGTAATTATAAGATTAAAATATTATTCAAGTGAAAAGGAGTGAAATTTGGATTTAAAATCATGCCCAAAAATTGGGGTTTTGAGAAATTTATCAAGAAATTACTAAGAAAAGGGGTGAATTCTTACCTTAAATTCATCATAAAACCAAGAAATGGGTGTTAATCTAGCTTCCCAAACTCCCACAAACTTTACTTTTAAGCTCCCACGCTATTTTAGGGTTTAACTCTGAAGAGGCAAGATGAAAAGTGAAGAAAAATGGGCCCAAAATAGGTTTAATGTTGTAATAAAAATCTGCATCAGCAATCAAAAGAGAAAAAGCTGCAGTTTTTTTTATTTTAAAGTCCACTCCGATCTTCGATGGGGTGCCCGGGATTCGTTCGAAGTCCGATACATGCAAATGAACTATGAAACCATACTAAATTTGACGTTCCAGACGCGTTGACAATATCAGAGTTTTTTTTTTAATATCATTTTTACGAAGTTGACCCCCGAAACCTCAAAATTATAATTTTTCAAATTGAGGGTTAAAAGCCATAAAATCATATCAAACATGCTAACACCCTACAATCGACATTCTGAATCTATTGGCAAAGTCGAATTTTCCATCCGAGGTTATTTCGATCAAATGTGTGTCTCACACGCATATTTCCAGTTTTCCAAATTTCCGACCAATAGGTCGAAATGAGCTCGGGTGCATTAGGACCCGAATCAAAGGGCTACCTAGCCTAAAATCGATATTCCAGAGCTGCTGGCACAGTCCATTTGGCCATCCATCACACTGATCAAAAGATATCCATATAAGTCAAAAATAAGGCTCTCACAGCCATCAAAAATCACAATATTGCATAAATGATACCAAAATGCATCAAATATATGCCAATCACTCCCCCCTCCCCCCCCATAAATATCATAATGCAACTATGGGGAGGGGTAAAACAGTCAAATCACATAATCATAATTTTCACATATTTCATCAATTTTTTTGCTCGTTACAGATTTTTATTCAAAATATATTTTTTTTATCAAAAAAAATTGGCTACATGTCAATGTTTTTGTCTGACGACTTCTATATCGTATTCAAACAAAAAGGGAAAAACTATTGATACCCAATTTTGGCTCTTCAAACTCAAAATTAACGCTTTCAGGCTCCCTGGCCGTTAAAGGACACAAAATATTTTTTTTTATATACATTTCTTAGAATTTTTAACAAATTATTGATAATCATCATTATTTTAGGATGTTTTGCCAACTTATTGTCATATTTTAACTTTGTATAATTTATTGATAATTATTATTAACTTCGTAAATTTTAGAATTTTTATCATTTTATTATTATTTTAAATAGTCCTTTTCATGTGTACACAGCATAGCACTGCAATTTTTTACCGCACACTGTAATTTTAATTATTTATAGCATAATATATTTCTTAAAATAATTTTATTATATTTGTTTATTACATTTTTTTGTAATTATTTATCAACATTCGTATTTTTGTATTTTAGTTAATATGATATGCAAATGTAAGCCGAATTAATTATTTTTAGACACAGAGCAATGAACCAATTAAGTTAAAATCATGTCAATTTTTTTAAAGATGACAATTGAGATGACTAGTTGATTATTTACCCTTTGGCTAATAAGATATTATTTAATGATTGAAGGGGACAACTTTATTTCTTAGTTAATAAAAGGGCACACTTTTTATTATAAAAGAACGGAAGAGGGGGTGTAAATATCTCTATATATAAAAGAAAAACTAAAGGTAAGACAAGAAGCCATGTGATAAGCTGTTGAGAAGCCACGTGGTAATTATAGGACAAAGGTTAACATTGTTGTACTAAAATTTTTGAATTAAAGGATAAAATATTGAATTTGAAAATGTATTATCCTTTTAAAAATAAAAAACGTCATTAACTTAAAAATAGAAAAATATGATTAAAGAGTCCTAAATAAACTCTTACTATTTCAAAAATTTATTCCTTTTATATACTATAAAATATATTTAAATATATTTAATAATAATAGCAGTAATAATAATAATAAATAGTAGTACGTAGTAAAATTGCTAACATAAAAAAGGTGTGTAATAATAGTATTAATGTGGTGATGATGAAGATAATAATAATAATAATGATGATGATGATGATGATGATGATGATGATGATGATGATGATGAT
>NC_061112.1:82428871-82540131 GCF_002878395.1 Capsicum annuum
TTATTTTGCGTGCTTTTGTGTGGTTTATGCATTTGTAACGGCAATTTAACCGATACGCTCTACCAAGCGATCATGGTTGAACCACGGGATAGAGGGGTGCCTAACACCTTCCCCTTGGTCAACAGAATTCCTTAGCCGGAATCTCTATTCGCAAACCAGTTTAAGAGTCAAATGGTTTTCGAAAAGGATTTTCCAAAGGTGACTTGGCACACCGGATTATGCCAAGTGGCGAATCTGAATAAAAAATGCAAATAATCCTTTTGCGAAACAAATTTTCATTTCGTGTCACTTAAATAATAAAGCCCTTTCGAACTTTAAAATATAAATCTTTTGGAGTACGTAAAAAAGGGGTGTGACAATTTCTGGCGACTCTGCTGGGGAACTATATGACAAGTTTTCAAAATTCGAGCTATTTTTGGAGTCGTATCAGCTTTGTTTGGCATTACGAGTGTATAAGCATTGTTTGTGATTTTGTTTGTGTTATTGTTTTCACTTTTGTGCATTTTTGTCCTCTTTGTTTATAGTATTTATCCTATGTGTTACCGCTTTATATCTGTCATCATGTGTCCACCCCCCGGCTTTCTTTCTGCAACAAGTCCGTAGTACACGTGTTGTACACAACCTCTAGTTGAGTCACCCTTATTTTAGGGGGGGGAGCCGTCGGTGTTATGGAGTAGGTGGAAAGCAAAGCAAACACTATCGACCATACGCTCCCCCGGACAACCTTGTTAGTGAACCACAACGTAGGTCAGCCTTTAGGTCATGCTTATGTGCATCATACGGAGACCTAGCGGGACCCACGTGGCCCTTTGTAGGAGACTCACCTCTAAAGCATCCCTACGTGCTAACTGTTGCATTTTTAAGGGTAATGTGGTCATTTGACGGACTGATTTTTGAAAAAAAATTAGGAGTAAGGTGCGTAGGTAAAAAAACTAAAAAGAAAAAAAAATAGAAAAGTGAGTCGAAAGAATGAAAAAAAAAAGAGGAATTTCGTAGTTTATTTTAGAATTCTTTATGGCTTTTGTTCTTCACAATCCAAAAAGAACTCAAAAGATTTTTTTACGTTTGTCTTCTCAAAGTACCGTAAATTCAAAAAAAAAAAAGTTTTTCTTGCTTTTTCTACTTAATTGTCAAAAAAAAGAAATACCAAAAAGTTTTTTTTCTGTATAATTGGTGGTGTCAGTCTTGGTTAAAGCGTCTAGCTGAAAATCCAAAAAAAGTTTTTTTTGGTTTGTTTTTGGTAGTGTCTCTTAAATTAGGGTCAATTTATTATTTAATCGTTAATTGTCCAATCTAGACGAACTACGCGCCCCAGATTCTCCTTTTTCGGGAGTGAGATACGTAGGCAGCCTATTGTTGGTTCGGGAATCTTATTTAAAAAATCTAAAAAAAAATAAAAATATATAAATAAATTTCTTCACTTTTCATCTATAGTAGGTGTTTCATACATGTCTTGAAAATGAAAATACAAAAAAAAATAAAAATAAAAGAATCCTTAATAGTCGTAGGTTTTATTTTTGGTTGATCTTATTCCAAAAAATTCAAAAAAAGATTTTCTTCACTCTTTATTTAGAGTAGGTGTTTCATATACATCTTCAAGAGAAAACTACAAAAAGATTTTCCTTTAATAGTTTCAAGTTTCATTTTCATATGAAATTCAAAATTGAAAACCCTAAAAGATTTTTCTTTGGTAATCATAGGTTTCGTTTTGTATAGGTATTTTAAAAGTAAAAAAAAATGCAAAAGATGTTCGTCAATTCTTTTGACAAACTGTTATTTTCTTTTCTTCTTAAAGTTTTAAGCAAAAGAATGAAAAAAGAGTTTAATTGGCCATTTTGGCAAGACCGCCCAAACTACGCAAGATCTGATTCATGTACAACATGATACATAGGCAACCCACTTTTGGGTTCGATCTAATCATTTTGTTTCATTATTTTTCATTATTTTTCCTCTTTTAAAGAAAAACAAAGTCATAAAGAATGATAAAATAAAGGTAGATAACGAGAGAAAGGAAAAGAACAGAGATTGATACGGGAAAAGAAGAAAAAGAAAAGAGAGGGAAAGAAAAAATAATAATAATAGTAGGTGTAGATAAAAATCGGGATGCTGTTAAAATGACCTCACTACCCTCAAAAGCTGGTAGAAATGAACATGAATTTAGGGCAATTTTACCAATATGATTCCCATGCTTGTTGTATGCCCTAATCCTAACGGATGTCGTCTTTGATGAGCATGTTCTTTCAGATAACAGTGGTAGGTTTGCAGCACTCTAGCTAGTCACCCATACTTCACTAGATCCAAAGCAAAGCTCGCCATGGCTATCAGGGAGATTGAAAATTCGCTCATTGACCCAAATCAGGATCATAGGGAAGAAAGTTCTGAACATAATGATGAGGTAGTAAGGCTCAGGCAACAATTGATAGATTTACACCGGGCATGGGCCAGCGAAATGCCTCCTCCTCCGCTCCCTGAAGGTCTTGGGAATATCTCTAATTGTCCACCGCTCTCTCAGGCGCAATTCTCTGCTCCTACTGAATCACCTGAGCACGCGCCAGGATTCACTCTGCGACATTATTATCCTGGCAGTTCTAGTGTGCCCTTGGTAGCTCCCCAATCAAGACCAGTTGCTCATCCAGCACCACCAATCACAGCGGTATTCGTGGCTCCGCCACCACATGAAACTCCATATATGTTGCGCGTCCCACGATGAGGCTTCCCAGGTCTTCCAGTGAGCCAGTACTGAAGGTTTCAGATGGTCAGTATTATGCCCCAGAGCCTACTTTGCAAATGTATGAACCGTATGGGTACACTCAGCCGCCTGTATTTCCATTTGATACGGACAAACCTGTCGCAGCAGAGGAACGGGATATCATAGCCCAAAAACTGAAGAGCTTAGAGCAGGCTATGAGGAATTTGCAAGGGATCGGAGATTATAGGAGTGTTTCCTATAAAGATCTTTGCATGTTTCCAGACATCAGTCTTCCCCCCGATTTTAAGATGCCTAAGTTCAAGAAGTATGCAGGACACGGTGATCCCATTGCACACTTGAGATGTTATTGCAACCAGTTGAGGGCTGCAGGAGGGAAGGAAGAACTACTCATGGCCTTCTTTGGCAAGAGTCTTTCAGATTTGGCCTTAGAATGGTTTATCGATCGAGATATCGATAAATGGAACAGCTGGAATAATTTGGCTTCTGAATTTGTTCAACATTTTCAGTACAACATCAACCTGATTTCGGACGAAAAATCTTTGGTCAACATAAAGAAAAAGAGCACTAAAGGTTTTAGGGAATACGCGATAAGGTGGCGTGAACAAGCCGCCAGGGTAAAGCCTCCAATGAAAGAAAGTAAGTTGGTAGAAGTTTTCATTCTGGCACAGGATAAGACCTATTTTCAGTATTTACTTCCGGCAATGGGAAAATCTTTTATGGAAGTTCTCAAAATGGGGGAGATGATAGAGGACGGAATTAAGACCGGCCGAATAGTGAGTTTTGCCACATTAAAAGCTACCACACAAGAGATTCAAGGTGGATCTGGCGCATTTGGAGGTAGAAAGAAGAAAGAGGATGTGGCGACTGTCGTAGCTGGAACCCATTCCTATCCCAAAAGACCACCTCGCCCGTATCCCCAATCCCAAGCCCAAGTCTACACCCAAGCTCCATATATTCCTCTCCACCATTACTACCATCCACAAAACCCTTTATATTCCATTCCACCACCACCGTACCCAGTATATAGCGCACAACCATATGACCAAACCCCTTCTTACCCGCAATGGCGCGCGCAAGCTCCACAAAATCGCCCATTCGCTCCACCAAATTACGAAAACCCCTCCAGACCCAGTGTTCAACCTAGGCCCGAGTATAAGAAAGAGAAGGCGGTCAAAAATCAATTCACACCTCTTGGGGAGTCGTATGCTAGCTTGTTTAATAGGTTGAGAAAGTTGAAGGTTTTAAGCCCAATTCAAGGAAGGCTTTCAAACCCACTGCCGAGGAATCTCTATTATTCTTTAAGGTGTGCGTACTATTCTGATATGCCAGGCCATGACATCGAGAAATGCTGGCATTTAAAGAGAGCTGTCCAAGATTTAATTGACACAAATCAGATGCTGGTCCAGGCCCCGGAGGTTCCAAACATTAACCAAAATCCACTGCTAACCCATGCTGAAGCCAATATATTAGAATTGATATATGATGGGAAAGAGTCTTCAAGGAGTTATAAGCCTATTGTCAAGATACAGACCATTGAGGAGAAATCAGTAAATATAGCAGAGTCTTTGAAGGCAATGTCATTAAACCGGGAAGGAATGAGAGAAGATAAAGCCCAATAAAGCACAAAGAAACCCCTGATCACAGTACAAGGTGCCAGAAGGTATGTTGATTCAAGTCAGGATAAACCTAAGTTGACGGTGGTGGAAGCTCTGAGTCAGCCCATCTTAACAGTGAAAGGAGCACTGGCAGCACCTATTGTCCTCAAATCGGTGACCCAACCTTCGATAGTTGATACGAAAAGGATTCCTTGGAATTATGGGCGAACTGTGATGACCTATCACAGGAAAGAAGTTGTGGAAGATGTAGATGAGGTAGGAGGTTTGGCTAGGTCAGGAAGATGCTTCGTGCCTGAAAGCTTAAGAAAGTCCAAGCCAATGGTGAGTGGACCGTCATCTATCAAAAAGCCTATCACTAAAGAAGAAGCCAAAGAATTTTTGAAAAAGATGAAATTGCCAGAGTATTCAATATTAGACCAGTTGAAGAAAACCCCTGCTCAAATTTCCCTTTTAACTTTGTTGTTGCACTCCAAGGAGCATCGTGATGTTTTACTAAAGGTATTAAATGAAACATATGCTCCAAGGGTGATTACAACCAACCAACTTGAGAAAATGGTTTGAAAAATCTTTGAGGTCAATCGGATCAGCTTTTCTGACGATGAATTGCCTGTTGAAGGTACAGGGCATAACTGGGGCCTTTACATTACAGTGAAGTGTGAAGATTTCTACGTCACTTATGTTATGATTGATGGAGGTTCAGGTGCAAATATTTATACTATTTCTACTTTGCAAAAGTTGAATATTGGTGCTAACAAGATCAGGCCCAACAATATATGTGTTAGGGCTTTCGATGGTGCAAAATCAAATTCCATTGGCGAAATAGAACTAATGCTGACTATAGGGCCTGTTGAGTTCGCCATAGAGTTTCAAGTATTGAATGTAGACTCCTCTTACAATCTGTTATTGGGAAGGACGTGGATTCACAAGGCCAAGGCGGTTGCGTCTACACTGCACCAAATGATTAAGTTTGAGCATGACAGGCAAGAAGTGGTTATTCACGGTGAAGGAGATTTGTCAGCCTATGAAGATTCTCCCTTGTCTCTTATTGAAGCAAATAACGTAGAGGAGATATTCGTCTATCAAATTTTTGATACAGTGCCAGTGAATCATATCCTTGAATGGCAGGCTATACCGGGACCGCAATTGTCTTCTGCTTCTATCATGATGTTGAGTGAACTTTGGAAATACGAATTTGAGCCAGGAAAGAGTTTGGGAGCATCTCTGCACAATATAGTTCATCCCATATGTCCGAACGAGAACGTAGGCAAGTTTGGTCTGGGATTTGAGCCTACAGCTGAAGATCTGAAGAAAGCCAAGGGAAGGAAAAAGGAAATATGGTCACTCCCTCGCCCAATGCCACTACTCAGTGAATCATTTGTTAAGAGCGGTGTCACAAAACATGTTGAATTTGAGGTTGAATTGGTTGATGACTTCCAGAACCTTTGTATTGAAGTTGACATGGTCGAAGCAAGAGAAGGTACCAGTATGGCAGACGTGCAATTCATAGGTCCAGCTATCCGGCTCAATAATTGGGAAGTTACTCCTCTCCTCATTAGGAGGGAGTTTTGATAGTTTATTTTATTTTTCTTTCTATTTATCCGAGTTATTTCAGGGTTGGAATTCGGATTTTAGTTTGTTTATGTTATGTTGGCATCTATGTTTAAACCCTTCTATCTTTTATTTAATGAAATGCAATGTCCCTTTTGTTTCGTGTCTAATATATTTTGTTTTTCTTTCTTACACAGTTCTCTTTATGCTGATTCTAATGACATGACATGCATGCGGAATTTTTAGCCTGATCTTAAAATTCAAACTAATCAAGATGTAATGAAGCAAGATGGGGAATATGATGAAGAAGAAGTACTAGAAGAAATAAGCAAAGAGTTGGAACAATTTGAAGACAAACAGAATCCTAATTTGAATGAGACTGAGCTAATAAATCTAGGGGATCAAGAAGATGTTAGGGAAACTAAAATTAGTGTACTTGCTTTTCCACAGCTAAAAGATGGAATGATTCAAGCGTTAATTGATTACAAAGATGTTGTTGCATGGTCTTATGACGATATGCCTGGTTTAAGCACTGAATTAGTGGCTCACAAATTACCGACTGATCCCGCGTTCCCTCCGGTCAAACAGAAGTTGAGGAAGTTTAAAACGGATGTAAGTATTAAAATCAAAGAGGAAATCATGAAACAACTTGAAGCCAAAGTAATTCGAGTGGCTCATTACCCCATGTGGTTAGCTAATGTTGTTCCCATACCAAAGAAAGATGGCAAAATTTGAGTGTGTGTTGATTACAGTGATTTGAACAGAGCCAGTCCGAAAGATGATTTTTCACTACCCAACATCCATATTTTGTTAGACAACTGTGCCAAACACGAGGTTGCCTCTTTTGTGGATTGTTATGCTGGATATCACCAGATCATTATGGATGATGAAGACGCGGAGAAAACATCTTTTATCACACCATGAGGAACTTATTGTTATCGAGTGATGCCGTTTGGTTTGAAGAATGCTGGAGCAACATACATGAGAGTCATGACCACTATGTTTCATGATATGATGCATAAGGGGATTGAGGTCTACGTGGATGATGTGATTATTAAGTCAAAAAATCAGGCCGATCATGTTAAAGATTTAAGAAAGTTCTTTGAAAGGCTTCACAGGTATAATCTCAAACTCAACCCGACAAAATGTGTATTTGGAGTTCCATCTGGAAAGCTGTTGGGGTTTGTAGTTAGCCGTCGAGGAATTGAATTGGAACCCTCAAAAATCAAAGCCATTCAGGATTTCCCCCCCACCTAAGAATAGAACGGAGGTGATGAGTTTGCTTGGTAGACTGAACTACATTAGCAGGTTTATTGCTCAACTTACGACCACTTGTGAGCCCATATTCAAGTTGCTGAAAAAGAGTGATGCAGTAAAATGGAATGAAGAATGTCAGGAAGCGTTCGACCGAATCAAGAGATATTTGTCAAATCCGCCCGTGCTGGTACCCTCGAAGCGTGGTAGGCCTTTGATCTTATATTTATCAGTCATGGACAATTCTTTCGGTTGTGTCCTGGTTCAACATGATGTCACAGGCAAAACGGAGCAGGCTATTTATTATCTTAGCAAGAAGTTCACCGCATATGAGGCCAGGTATACTCTTCTTGAAAGGACGTGTTGTGCCCTAACTTGGGTAGAATAGAAGTTGAAGCATTATCTCTCATCCTATACTACCTATCTCATCTCCCGCATGGATCCTTTGAAGTATATCTTTCAGAAGCCTATGCTGACAGGTCGATTGGCAAAGTGGCAAATATTGCTTACCGAGTTCGACATTGTATATGTGACTCAAACATGAAAGCCTAAGCTTTGGCAGATCATCCTGCTGAAAATCCCATCGATGAAGAGTACGAGCCATTAAAGACATATTTTCCTGACGAAGAAGTGTCGTGTGTCGATGAAGTTGTTGTAGATCCTGATCCAAGTTGGAGGTTATTCTTCAATAGAGCTGTCAATATGAAAAGAGCCGGAATAGGTGCAGTTCTTATCTCTGAATTAGGACAATATTTTCTGGTAACAGCACAACTTCGATTCTACTGTACTAACAATATGGCAGAGTATGAAGCCTGCATTCTTGGTTTGAGGTTAGCTGTTGATATGGGAGTCCAGGAATTATTAGTGTTGGGAGATTCGGAGTTGCTCATCCATCAAATTCAAGGTGATTGGGAGACGCGAGATTTGAAGCTCATCCCATATCGACAATGCTTGCAGGAGCTATGTTAACGATTTGTGTTAGTAAAATTTAGGCATATTCCAAGGATTCATAATGAAATTACTGATGCTTTAGCCACTCTGTCTTCAATGCTCCAATATCCTGATAAAGCCTACATCGATCCAGTGCATATACAGAGTCGTGATCAGCATGCTTACTATAATGAGGTTAAAAAAGAGCTCGATAGAGAACCTTGGTTCTTAGATATTAAACGGTACATTCAGTCAGAAGAATACCCATCATATGCCACCAATGATCAAAAGAGGACTATTAGGCGTTTGGCTAGTGGATTTTTCTTAAGTGGGGAAATCTTGTATAAGAGAACCCCAGATCTCGGACTTTTGAGGTGTGTAGATGCAAAAGAAGCCTCGGCAATCATGGTTGAAATACACTCTGCAGTATGTGGGTCACACATGAACGGTCATGTCTTGTCAAAGAAGATTCTTCGAGCAGGTTATTATTGGCTCACTATGGAAAGGGATTCTATTCAATTTGTTCGAAAGTATCATCAATGTCAGGTACACGGTGATCTGATATGATCTCCTCCTGTTGAGTTGCATGCAATGGCCGCTCCATGGCCGTTCATGGCTTGGGGAATGGATGTGATTGGACCGATTGAGCCAAAGGCATCAAATGGGCATAGATTTATTTTGGTAGCCATTGACTACTTCACAAAGTGGGTAGAAGCAGTAACTTTCAAGTCAGTGACAAGGAAAGCGGTGGTAGATTTTGTTCGTGCCAATATTATTTGTAGATTTAAAATTCCTAAGATGATTATTACAGACAATGCTGCCAATCTCAATAGTCATTTGATGCCAGAAGTATGTCAACAGTTTAAGATCGCGCATCGAAATTCTACTCCATATCGCCCAAAGGCCAATGGTACTGTAGAAGCCTCCAATAAGAATATAAAAAAGATACTGCAAAAAATGGTACAAGGGTCTAGACAGTGGCATGAAAAGTTGTCGTTTGCATTTCTAGGTTACCGCACACTGTTTGCACTTCAACAAGGGCAACTCCTATTTATTGGTGTATGGGACAGAAGCAGTCATTCCTGCAGAAGTTGAAATTCCCTCTCTTCGAGGTATTGTAGAAGCAGAGATTGATGATGACGAATGGGTAAAAACCCGACTGGAATATTTGAGTTTGATTGAGGAAAAAAGACTAACGTCTGTGTGTCATGGCCAGTTGTATCAGAGGAGGATGGCTCGAGCGTATAACAAAAAGGTCCGTCCCAGAAATTTTGAAGTTGGTCAGTTGGCATTGAGACGTATCCTTCCTCACCAGGTTGAAGCGAAAGGCAAGTTCTCCCCTAACTGGCAAGGTCCTTTTGTTGTGAAGAAAGTGTTGCCCAATGGAGTCTTATATTTGACAGATATTAAAGGCAAAATGGCGGAAATGGCTATCAACGCTGATGCGGTCAAAAGATACTATGTATGATATTTGATCCTTTGTTGAGTTTATTGCATGTTTAGTACTTGCATTTTTGAAGATTGATATGATGAAGGCATTTTATTCTTCTATCCAAACATTGTGCCATCCCTTGTTTACCCGTTTGAGCTTCGTTTATTTTTCTTTCATATCCCTCTTTTGGAATCAAAATAGAGTCAAAGATAAATGTCAAAAAATAAGAATAAAAGAAAGAGTTCGAAAATAAAAAAAATAATAAAAAAATATAAAAGAAAAATCAAATCAAATCAAAACAAAGAACAAGTTGATGGAACTACGTGCAACTTGATTCTCCTCTCTCGGGAGTGAGATATGTAGGTTGCCCTATTTCGGGCTCGGTCCAACCAAATAAAGATCTAAGATTCACCCACTCAACAAAACTGGGGCATGAGTTAATGAGTTGTTTGAGTCGATTCCAAAAGTTGTAAGTCCCACCCCCACTTCAAGTATCGTTTGAGCCCCTTACCATCTTTTCTAACCTTAACCAAAAGCCAAGTTACAACCAAAGAAAGTCCTTCAGATTAATTTTTGATAATTTTAAGGCTAAGCATGTAATGGATATAATGATACATTATGAGGTACCACTTGTCTCCCTCAGCATAAGAAATCAGGAAAGAAATACAAAAATGAGAGAGTCTTATTGGTGAAAACTCCCGTGGGCATCATAAGGCGATGGTGAGTTGAGAGAAATGAAAATGAGAAAGTCTTATTGGCGAAAACCCTTGCAGGCACCATAAGGCGATGGTGAGTGGAGAGAAATAAAAATGAGAGAGTCTTATTGGTGAAAACCCTCACGGGCACCGTAAGGCGATGGCGAGTTCAAGAGAAAAGTGAAAAGTGAAAAGAAAGAGATTTGTTGGCGAAAGTCTTTTAAGATGTCGACAATCGAATGTGATGAATGAGTCCAATGGATTTGGAGAAGTGACTCAGCGGCAAAGCCACGAACTCAACAACAAATGGAGAGTTTGGATAGGAAGATCAGGCAGCTCAATCCAAAATGCATGTCATATTCATTGGAGTTGGTTGTCGTATTCAGATAAGTTTTTATTTTGAATATGGGACATTGCCCTTTTCTTTCATTTACATATTCATGCTTTTGTCTTTTTATGTCATTTATCAAAATAAAAGTCACCATCATTTCTTTACATCTTAAGTCAAGTCTGTGTCAAAACAAGCGAGAAAGGATTTCAAAATTTACTACCAGTCTTTCCAATTATATGAGGAAAAGCCAAGGAACAGCACAGGAAGAAATATGATCGTAATTCAATACGAAGCAAAGGATGTCCATCAACCGACAGGCTATTGGATTCGTAGAAATATTCAGATTTGAAAAAAGTGCACCTCAGGGGCATGGTAAAATGGAAACTCGTTGTTTGAGTCAGAACTCATTTCCCTCAATTTGGATTCGGGTCAATGATGCGGCAAGACAGGGCAAGTGTTAGCGATTTGAAACAAAGATGAAAGGAACGAGTGCTGGGCAAATACCTGAAAAACCAAGATCTGCAAGCCACCACTAAGTTTTTAACTGACAAATTTTCTTTGTTGAAACAGGGGAAAATTCGTTTCACTTGATTCAGCTACCATTGGAAATGCACATCCATGGGATTTTACTTTATGTTTAGGACCCTCCTGAAAAATGGGATTTTACTTTCTGCTTAGGACCCTCCTGAAAAATGGGGTTTTACTTTCTGCTCAGGACCCTCCTGAAAAATGGGGTTTTACTTTATGTTCAGGACCCTCCTGAAAAATGAGATTTTACTTTCTATTCAGGAACCTCCTAAAAAATAGGATTTTACTTTATGTTCAGGACCCTCCTGAAAAATGGGGTTTTACTTTATGTTCGGGACCCTCCTGAAAAATGGGATTTTACTTTCTGTTCAGGACCCTCCTGAAAAATGGGATTTTACTTTATGTTCAGGACTCTCTTGAAAAATGAGATTTTATTTTCTGTTCAGGACCCTCCTGAAAAATGAGATTTTACTTTATGTTCAGGACCCTCCTGAAAAAGGGGATTTTACTTTCTGTTCAGGACCCTCATGAAAGATGGGAATTACTTTCAATTCAGGACCCTCCTGGAAAATGGGACAACCTTTCAAAAATGAAAGACTACTTTACTATAATTTTTGTTTGGGATAATGTTCGTTCTAGTTTTAATTTTGGGTTTCAGGAGCCCTCCTGAAGAACAGGGTGATAAAATAGAAAGTCAGGAGCCCGCCTGAAGAACAGGGTGATGAAATAGCAAGTCAGGAGCTCGCCTGGAGAATAGGGTAAAGAAATGAAAAGTCAAGCAACAAAGCAAAGTAATTGAAAGCCAAGCAACAAGGTGAAAGAAATTGCAAGTCAGGAGCCCGCCTGAAGAATAGGGTGATAAAAGTCGAGTCAAGAGCCAACAGAAGCTGTATAGATAGGATTTTTGTAATTTTATTTATGTTTTAACTTGTAATTTTCATTTTGATGTAATGACAGAGCCGCGGACCGGAACCTCGACGGAACCTCACTCGACTTTCCAACTCGGTATAGTCCACCTCTTCTAATCCTTTGAAATACCTGTCACTTGATCCCCTCATAACTTGGGTGGGTAGGCTGTCCTAATTCAAGAACCGGTAGTCCTTCTTTCTTCTGTTTCTTCCTTTGAATAATGGTCGGGACAAAATTCTGTCTCGTTGTCTACTTCTTTGTCTGAAAATACTGCGTGTTTACATTCAAAGGGGGCATGATGTAGACACGTAATTTTGTCCCCCTCAAAAGTTTGATTTTATTCATTTCTACCTTATCATATCATGTAACCTAACCCACGTAATTACATCCCACAAAAATTCAAAAAAATAACTCTCAACAAAATCCCTAACAAACTTTTATTCTTTTAACACCCTAACAAGCCTCTCCAATAAGAAAATGACAAATCACCACCTCACCACCCCACACCCTACCCCCTACCCATGGACCCTACCTACCCTACCTCACCACTACCCACCCTCACAATATATACCCACATACTCTTACAAAAAGGGGAACATTCTTTTTTTACCATCAGTAACCAAAAAAAAAAAAGCAATAGATAGAGTACTCAACATCTTCTTTATCCTCACAGTCACATACGATACATAGACAGAAAATGGGGACGAACAGTAACAAGAAAGAAACAGAGCATGGATGATCTTCCTTTTTCTTTCATTTTTTTTTACAATATTACATCTTCATCTTCATCTTTATCTTCATCGATACTGACTCCATACCAACCACGAAGCTTCTGGCGTTGATAAAGTGTTCGAAGGAAAAGATTGCAATGGCTCCAGCCAAACATCAATTTTGGATTTAATTCAAACTAATTTAAGCTTGGGTACATATCACTTTGTGTATTCAACTATCACAAGTGCCATGAATCTAGCCGTTGAAGACTTTTTCATCTTAATGTCGTTGAGTTTTAGCAAGAATTGAAAGTTGATTTAGCTCCAAAAGAAGTTAATACCAATGCTCATAAACTAGATCTAATAGATCCATTAACATTTATCACGACCAGGCGTCCAAAAATCCATGCTTCCACTTCATCGATTTTGTACTTCTTTATAGTCTTCGGTCATTGCTGAAGTCGATCGGAGTCACGACGACATAAAAACAGTCTGCTGAACTAGGATTTGTCCTCAATCCCGTCCGTACCCGTCAGAATCTGGTTCAGATTGCTCTTATTCTCACGACCTCTAGCTCGAAGTTGGGTGGGTTCTTCGTAATCGGGTCGGGTTTCTCTATTTTTGCGGTACTCAGTCCCGAGTTTGGACAGATTCGTTGGAGCTTAAGTCGAGGTTGTTGGAGATGGGTTTTCTTTATCTCATCGAATAATATTGGTCAAAGAGCGGTTTAAGGTTCATCCCTCAACTCTATATTCTTTTTATTGTCTAAAATGTGATTAATTGTTGTGATTGTGTATGATGTGATCGTAGTTGTTGAGTTTTGTCGACGTTATGATGTCATGATTTTTGTGCTCACGGTGTTTTTTTTTTTTTATGATGTATGAAATGAATTGGAGTAATTTTGGTGTAATTGGTAAAAAAAAATGAAGCTAGCGGGGGTTTGGAATCGAGAAATTGATAAAAGTCAAACATAGATTAATATTGTTTTGTTATCTTTTTTGCTACATTCGGTACAAGTGAAATGTGATATATTTATGTCATGTTGAAATGGATAGGCAAACGTAAGTCGGGTAGGCAAATTTTAGAATTAAGTGCTTTGTTAGATGTGAACGTGGAGTAAGTGTTGAATGTTTTCTACTTTATCGCATTCGATTCAAAGTGTATTTATTTAACCGAGGAATGCCCCGAGGTAATTTGTATTTACTCATTGGGGAATGTCCCGAAGAATTTTGTACGCAAAGGATGCTCGTGATCAAGGCCCGAGGCATCGGGTAAAGCATAGTTCAGGACTAGTGTAGGTTATTTCAGTATTTTTATTTTGGGTTGTAATAATTGGACTGGACTTTACATTTTTTATTATTTTTTGTTATTGTTTGATTATTTTGCGTGCTTTTGTGTGGTTTATGCATTTGTAACGGCAATTTTGCCGATACGCTCTGCCAAGTGACCGTGGTTGAACCACGGGATCAAGGGGTGCCTAAAACCTTCCCCTCGATCAATAGAATTCCTTAGCCGGAATCTCTGTTCGCAAACCAGTTTAAGAGTCAAATGGTTTTCGAAAAGGATTTTCCAAAGGTGACTTGGCACACTGGATTATGCCAAGTGGTGACTCTGAATAAAAAATACAAATAATCCTTTTCCGAAACAAATTTTCATTTCTTGTCACTTAAATAATAAAGCCCTTTCGAACTTTAAAATATAAATTTTTTGGAGTACGTAAAAAAGGAGTGTGACAGCGTTCACCTGTTAACCCGTCTACTGGCAGTTGTATACCTACGCTATGCTGAAACCGGCTGTTCAACTCCTTCTATATAGTGATTGACTCGGGGATTAGTATTTAGACTGAAGTGGTGAGCTTCCATCCTTTAGGAAGGCTCCATTTCATATTATGGATATTTCTAGACACTTTGATTTTAGTTTGGATATTGGTTTTGGCCATGGTTAAGGGCATGTCCCAACCAGATTTTATTATTCTTTTGGTTAGAGGCTTTGTGGTATTGCTATGTGTTGGAATGGTTGAGATTGGTATAGCTGTCAGCCTTAGCATTGGTATTAGTATTTAGGTTGGCATCATCGGACATAATTTCTCACTGTTCCATCATATTTCATTTTGGAATTAATCATATTATGTTTTGGAACATCTTTGGTTATGGCCTGGTTTATAGCCCTTGTTTCTATATCGGTTTGGTATAGTTGGATTGTTGGTATGGGATGGTTGGATTCGGTTGGGTCGGTCACAGTTGGGATCTTATCCCAGAGTCCTCATACGAGTTGTTACACTATATTGTTATATGCTCAAAATTCAGCCAACTCAGGGCAGGCGGGTGGAAGTTAGGTTAAGAGGGTGGTCTCCGATCTCGGTTGGACTTGGGACGCCCATTACTATAAGGCCCTTGGTCAGATCGTGTCAATATGGGTACAGTGTAACCCCCTAAATAGGCTCCGATGCATGTAGCCGCACAAACCGAAGATACCATAAGAGTAGGGGATTCCCATGTACCCTTAACATCCATGATACATATGTACAGTGTACTTAGAGGACTCCCGTGTACCTCATAGTATCATATATGGTCGCCATGACCAACCCCTTATGTCAGCAAACATGAGTTTTCATTGTTTATTCATTGAACTCCCACCTTCACGGTTAGCTATCACACCCCGCCATTATTACTCAATTAAAACCATTTTCAACTAACTAAACCATTATTATTATCTGAGGCTTTACATAGTGGTATTGTCATACTGACTATAATGTCCTTGGCCAAACCTTTAAGAGATCAAGGGATTCCCATGTACCCATAGATCACATTAACTTGGGGGAGTCTTATATACCCCACAAGTGTTCCATTTTGTTTGCTTGGGGGAGTCTCATGTACCCTACAAGTTGTTCATTAATATGTTTACTTGGGGGATTCCTTTGTGCCATGCAAGGATGTTCAATTACGCCATTACCATTATTCGAACCAATTTCATTAGTTCATTCACTTTGGGGATTCTAGTGTACCCTGTAAGGTTTTCATTTAAATCAACCAAAACCACCAAGATCTTACCCTTTAACCATTCTAAACCATCCTCACCATTTAAACCATTTTAGACCATTCCAAATATTTAAAGTATTTATACCATTTAAACCATGCAAAACCATCCAGACCCAATTAGGGTTCTATTACCAAACCATACCATGCAATAGTTCCAATGAAAGTTCAACAATAGAGTGAAAACATTCTTTCAAGCATTTTATCGAACATGTTGAAGGCATACCTTTACCAAGACCAAAACTAAAGCATATTCCATCATAATTAGGGTCACTCATGATCCATTTGTTAAACCATAACCAGCAAGAACCCATATACCTTTACCAAAAACATGTAAAAACATAGTTTAAACCAATACCAAATAACATGCATCAAGACCCTCAACATTATTTCAAAACCACTATTTTTTATTTCACAAATCAATGTTTAAAACACATTAAATCAACACCTTTAGTTGGAACTAACAATAAGGGAAGAAGTGCACGCCTTATACAAGAATATCCATGGAAAGTACTTGATCCCTCTTAGCCTGTAGATGAGCACTTGAGCAACCCTAGCCTCCAATCTTCTAGAGAGTGTTTAAAGAGTATTTTGAGAGTGTTTCTACCTTTCCAAGTGAGTTATGGGAGGCCACCAAGGGTTATATAACATGGAGACATTAGGGTTTTGGGGTGGGAAATGTCCAAAAGGTCCCCAACTTAAAAGTTGAAAATCCATCCCCAGGAAGGTACGACCCAACCATGCAAATTGTATCCTAGGGTACGAGTGGTACCCTAACCCGTACCCTACACCTCACCAAGACCCTCCACACTAGTCCTAATATGACTATACCACACCAACTCGTACCTTAGGATACGACTGGTACCCCAAACCATACCCACATCCATACCTTGGACAGTCTTACTAGGCAACTCAATAAGCTTCATACAACTTGGCATTGTACCCCTCATATACCACCATACGACTCGTATAGTGGTGAGTTATATCTTGGACAGTAACCAAGCCAACCCTATTGCCCAACATACGAGTGAGCCATCAAGCCATCCCATCTAACTCGTATCCAAGGGTACGAATGGTACCCCTGAGTTGTACCAAGTCCCGAAAGTCCAAAACCCAAGAATTTTTGCAAGGGCCCAAATCCTAAGATGTTATATTAATTTAAAAAAGAATAAAAAAGATAATAGTTTTTTAACTACCATTAACTCTTTTTTTGTCAGATTTAGTATTAAATGCCTCCTAAATGAATGTGTGATAATTAAGGTAGGAGTAAAATATGATCAATATCATATATCTCATTTTCTATAATTCTTACCTCTTTAAAAAAGTTACACGTTTTTATAAAATAACTTTATTGGAACAATATTCTTTTGTCTATTCTCATAGCTTCGTTTTTTAATTATACTCATATTTTTATTCATCCGCATAACAAAACATCAAGCTTTTTGAAATATTATTTTTGTATCAACCTTGACATAACTCAAACGATTTTAGTGTTTTCTTTATCAAGCATTTTAGGGAGTTGAATTTCATTTTCTTTATCAACTTTTTTTTTGCATGAATTTCATTATATGCACTACATATGCATTGATTTCATGGTTGTATGAATCATGTTAAGAGAAATTATAAGATAAAAAATATTTTGTGTGAGCACGAATTCGATTTAAATTTTGAAGAAGAAATTTTATCACGCAAATCGAAAAAATTCAAGAATGGAATATATAAAAAGTATAACATAGTATTTGTTGACATCAAGTATCGTTTTGATACTAAAGTTGATATCAAGTGACTGAAATTATTGAATTATTGAATTTATGCTATGATATATGAATTATATTGCACTATATTTGTTAATATCAAGTTGAGGTCATTTTGTATATATATTTCAAATACTAAATATTTTTTTTCTTTTAAATCTACATATTAGTGATTGAAATGGATTTGAATTGTGATCTTCAATTTAGATCATGTATTGAACAAAAATGGATCACACAATTATTTCTTTAAGTTCACATTTGTATTAAATGTGTTTTATGATTGTAAAAATTGATATAAAAAATCGCGTTGACTAATTTTTGTATATAATTTTTTTGAGTGAAACAATATTCAACTGGTTCTAGTTTTAAATTAAAATGTCAAGGTATATAAATGGTGTAATTTGAGTATGTAAACTATATTTTTCAACTATATAGTTACGAGGGATACAGATCCCACCATTAAAAGTATGTAACACATATATCCAAAATATCTAATATAATATTATAATAAAATAAAATAAATTAAGCAATTATTATATCAACATTTGAAAAAATAACAATCATTTTTATTTGTATTATTTAAAAACTAATTCCAGAAATATTATTAATATTATCTTGCATAATCATATTATTCTTTCGAAGTAAAGAAAATTGTGTATTTTCATTAAATTTTGATTAAAAAAAAAAAGAAATATAAATAGGATATTTATATGGAAAGAATCAGTTGATTAATAGTGAAGTAGCAAAATAGAACGAGTCAACAAAATTGGAGAAATTTGGGGATTGATATTTATTACAAACGAATTTTATAGAACATGATTATCCAATTCTTTATTGATTGAGAACTATTTTTTGGATATGAAATCTTTTTTTCCTTTGTAATATGTAATTTAATTTTTTATTAAGACAAAAACATTTTTTTCTTTTCTCTTTTTTATTTAGAAAATTTGTTATATGTTGCAATCTAAAAAGTTTTGTTTTATCTTGCATCAAACCATCTAATGAAGTTTATTTAGATTTTTTTTCCCAAACTTATAAAGTCCATACTTGTAAAGATGGTACTTGTTTATGAATTGGATTTAAAATTTGAGATGTGTAGTAGTAGCATTATTGTTAAGAAAATTTCAAATATATACAAAAAAGTAATTATTCTACAATAAATATAGCCAATTTTTTTTTTTACAACAAAATAGCCAATGGGAAATATGCATGGCTTTCATAATCGTTGTTGACACCCAATTTTAGCTCCCCAAACTTAAAATTAATGTCTTCAGGCTCCCTGATCATTAAAGGGCATAAAATATTTTTTTTTACACATTTCTTATAATTTTTAACAAATTATTTATAATCATTATTATTTTAGGATATTTTTCCAACTTATTGTCATATTTTAAGTTTACATAACTTAGTGATAGTTATTCTTAATTTCATAAATTTTAAAATTTTCATCGGTTTATTATCATTTTAAATAGTTATTAGCATGCGTACACAGCATAGCACGGTAATTTTTACCGTACACTATAATTTTAATTATTTACAGCATAATCTATTTTTAAGATAATTTTATTATATTTGTTGATTGCATTTTTCTGTAATTATATATCAGCATTCATATTTTTGTACATTATTTAATACGATCTACAAACATAAGTCGGTTTAATTATTTTTATACACAGAGCAATAAATTAATCATGTCAAAATCATGTCATCTTTTTTAAAGATGGCAATTGAAATGACTCAATAAATCCTTTATCCTTTGGTTAATAACATATTATTTAATGGTTAAAGGGGATAACTTTATTTTTTGGTTAATAAAAGGGCTCACTTTGTGTTATAAAAGAACTAGTGGAGTAGTAATTTATCAATTTACAGTGTTATCTATTTCTTATGTTTTGATTTGTTCCAGTTAGAGCCAAAGAAATAATGGGAGTAACTTAAGAAAAAGAAAATTACTATAGCCAATTGCCATATTAGGTCCCAGGGACCCTGACCAAGTATCACATGAATTGTTTGAAAAGATATTAATATTTCAAATATTAAAGGCAAGTGTGACGCAAGGGATAAAACAGCTAAACGTCGACAATGTCGTTGAGTTTACAGATAGTATTAGTGAAGCAAATGTGTTACTTGCTTTGAAGTCCAAGCTTAAGAAAAATTCTCGGATTCAAGCAGTTGCACGATCTCAGGGCATTCCTATTTATGTGACAAAGGCATTTGTTAGAGATAACTTGCAATATCTCTTCATTTGAATGGAAGTTCTGAAGAAAAAAGGGAAAAATAATATGAGTTATTTTACTTATTATTTGTTGTCTCACAGGAGTCTAACTTAACTATTCTTGGGCAATTAATGTGAAAGTATCTTATATCTTTTGCAGACAAGCTCCTCAACGCAGCTGACAAAGGATATGCATGCATTAATAAGTGATTTTGTTGATGGCTTTGATTTTCTTGGATCTAAAGCTAAGACTCATGAGTAAGCCAATGTGAAATATTCAGTTGTAGCCCTTGCGTTGAAGGCATTAGCACTACTCCTGCCATGATGAGTGCTCTTGTGTTAGCATGTGATATACCTATAACATCATTTTTCAAAAAGATTATTGTGGAGTTTGAAATTTTTAACACAATATATTTTTAAAGAATAGGTACCAAGAAAGCACCACTTTTGAATAAGGAAGAAAAGAATAGATAAATACATGTTTAAGATTTATAGACTGAAGGAACGGGGGAACAAATCAGCAATAACAACCTACGAATGAGCAGTCGATATGTAAATGTCATCACTTATTGCAACTTTTTTTGTTGTATTATAATTCATTAATGTGCTAACTTTTGCAATTAAATGGATGAAAAGAAAGATATTATTTTTCCCTTCGGCAGGCAGAAGTTGATAGGAAGTTCAAAAAGGTTGTAATGAACTTGATGACAATATATTTTAAGGAACCTTTCTGGGCATTCATTCACACAGATCTATTAATCAATGTTCTAAATTAAGTGAAGCAGTCTAAAGTATCACATACTAATGTCATCGCATTTTATTAAACACACGAAGATATGTTTGCAACAAATCAATTCAACCATATTAAACTTTAAAAAGAGGCCAAGAATAAATTAAGCTTGGATAAATATCAAACAATTCAGATAGGGAAAAAATATTTGAACCTATATATATCATACAATCACACACAAAAGCTCAGAATAGATTTTTCTTATAAATATACCTTATTGACAGGGAGACTTTCTAACGGTAATGTTAAGAACCTTCGTGGACATTCGTATATGTTCCTTAATCCAGAGTTTCTTGTGCTTAGTACCACGGACCTAATCCATACACACTATAAATGAAAACATGAAATTTTAATAGAAATGATATTACTATAAATTTTTTCCACATACCTTCAGATTGATGACAACAACCCTATTAGCTGGGGCCGAAAGTTACTCGCTGATATAGGCTATACTTCAACATGGGCTTTAGTGTGATCCGGGATAGCTGAAACTTATTCTACTATAATCTTTCGGCTACAACCAAGAAAACAGTAAACAATAATTGAAAAATCAAATCCATGACATATCAGCATTAGAAAACATGATAAGTGAAATTAAGCAAAGGCACAGGTGGTCACAAAGGTAAAGGAAGCACACAATCCTGAATTCCAAACTCTACTTTCATGTCAAATTCACCAAATAGGAAGGGAAAAACCAATCTTTAACATACCCCACATCAAATTTACGTACAAATTACAAAACCCATGTGTTTATTTTTTACATAAACAACAACAAAGCATAAAAAGAGAGAATTACAAGAGCAATAGAAGAAATAAGAGTATAAGACGTAGAAAGGGAGTGGAAAATGCCATCTTGCTACTGAACACACTCATTGATGTCGTGCCACCAATTGGTCGCCGGCAACGACCCAAGTGGCAATCTCGGCATTTCACGTCTCCCTCAAGCTTCTCTTCTTCTCTTCAAATAAGTCAAATAATAATTGATACATACAAAGAAGAAAATAACAAAGAAGGAATGTGCTAAGGTTCCATACACATAAAAACACTACCATACAACTGTTTTTAACATAAGTTCTCAGTAATCATTATTCTATTATATTCTTCTTCTTGCTTGAGAATGTTTATAGTAGTCCAATTTACATGCTGGTGAAATTTTTTCAACCATGAGCTGAATAATAGAAAAATGTAGGCCAATAATATTTATGTCTGTAGGTCAAAAAACTCATCATTTTTTTAAACCAGATGGTTTTTCTACCAATATTGACATTTCTATTGGTATTAGGTAATTTTGTAAGGAAAATTCCACCATAATTCTTTTTTGTGAAGGCAGGTCTTTAGATCCCCCTTTGACAGAGAAGAGTACCATGAAAAATAATGAAGACAAAAATAAAGTTGTTCCTAACATTACACAGTTAACTGGACATAAAAATGTACTGTTGCAATACTTGATTATCCCAATTCAACTGTGTCAACTCCATGAATGCTTTGACCTTCTCATTTGTAACCTAAAAAATTGCGTAAATATATTCCAATTTATGATTTATCACTGCAAGCCCCACATTAAAGGGTCAATAATAGCTGCAGTGGTACTGACTAATTCTCTCCATTTATTATGATGTTCACAAAAACGTCCTATCAACCTCTGCAAAATGCTTTTTTGCTTAGATTCCTTCTCAGAATCAGCTTGTGAGAGCTCTCCAATTAATTTCTTTAAGATTGGATTAAAGTACCTGAAATAACCCTACAGGGAAAATAGAAGATCGACAAAGGCACATGGCTGGAAATATTGCTTCTACGACCCATTAAACCAGTTTCAGCACTTCTAAAAACAAAGCAGGTGCATAGCTACTACTTAAGTTCTGGGAAGGATAAAATTTCATTCCTACTTTTATGTGTTGGTGGTGAGGTTAAAGAAACTTTTTGATAAACCCTCGAACGAAGATGTCTGAAGTTAGAGGAAGGTATAGGATAAGTGTAACTTTTGAATGAGGGAGTAGGATCTCTTTCCATAACATTATGGCTCTAATTTTTCATTCTCAAGCACTATATGTCAATCAATGTAGCAATTAGTGTAAGCTATAAAAAAACCTACCTTCATTGGATTGGTTTGGGTCAGAAAATATTTGGTTAAATATACTGCTTTTACTTTTGGTTTGTCTTGTTTGGTTTTCCTCTGAGTGTTTGTATTTGCTATTTCAGAGAACTGATTCATAGTATTTTATTGATACAAAATAGTTGTTTTATGTTATGGTTGTTTTTTTGCTTTCCCTCTTTTGTTATTTTTCTTCCGATGATCTGGTAGACAAGTTTACCGTGTATGCCTCTCAACTATCCTGTTACCTCCCATCATCACAAGTATTGAGTCTTTCATCAAACAGTTCACCTGCAATTTCAACTCATTCCTCTCATTTACCATTTAACCCCCAAAATCTAAATATGTAGAATTAAATTGGTGGACAAATGAAAATCAACCAAACTTATCACCATTTAAGCTATTTCACATTACATTTATGACCTAAGTGCAGTCATATACAACTAAAAATGTAAAATTCATCAACCAAATCAGTTAGATAAGTTGTAGCAGTCAGTAGAACACAACTGAAGATGCAAAATAAATGGAAAATCCATCTACCAAATTAAAATAGTAAGGTACAAATTGTAAATTAACCACGACAAACGCAGAAGAGCATGACAATAATGAAGATGTTAATCAGCTACACCGATACAGCCATGGATGAAATTGACAAAAATAAGAGAAAGATCTGATAAAATTTATGGATATATGAATGCAATCAACATGTCATCGCCAGAAAATGACACATCTTAGACAAATAAGAAATAACGAAAATGCCCCTCCCTAGTGAAGCAATCATGTTGACGGGGAGGAGCTTGCTTACTCCAACTCCCTCTTATATAATAAGGGAATGCAAGGGGGGTGTAAATTTGATATAAAAAAATATACACACAAAAAAAAAATATGCATATGCATGCACAAAACCAGTTTTGCTTCCTCTCCTTTTTTGCTCCATGTTCACTGCCGCCCTCCACCACCGGAGCTCCAGTTATTTCACACAGAAGCTACCGCCAAACGCCCCTTCTCTCTCTTATTTCCTCTTTCCTTTTCTCCTATTATGTCGTGCCTCTCCGAAGTCGATCACTGGCGGGCAGGCTTAGAGTTCCGACTCCTAATGAACGTTGAACCATCAACTACAGATCTGTAGTTTTTCTCCCTTGCTTCCTCCAGTCTCTCCTGTGGTTTTGTCAGTGAATTTGGTCAGAAAATCCACTGCTCCGACATTCCATCATCGTCGAAGTAGCGGCGTTGATTGATTTCTTTGTCTATTTCAATGCTTGATAATATTTGTATTATGTTTGGTCTTGCATAAATTACTTTCAAATATGATCGGAGGTGGATTTTCTTGATGAACTTCCATTGAAATCGGCAACCATCTTTTTTAGTTGTTTTATAAATATTTTATCTATGTGTGTGTACATTCTACTGCTTTTGTATTTTTACTCTCAATAGTTGGACTGATTTTGGCAAATCATACTGTTACTTCTAATTGATTATTGTTAGTTTTGTGTGGTTTATCATAATTATGTTGCTTGTCAATTGAGAACTATTGTTAGAATAATTTTGCACTATCTTGCTACGTTGTTGGACTGCTCGTGGATTTTTCGATACTAACTGAGTGGTTTTCAGTGAACTCTTTTGTTTTTCCGGTCACTGTTATTTTGCCACTATTTTGGGTAAATCTTTTGGACATGTTTTGTCTTTGAATAATTTACTGCATCTTCGACCAATGAAAAAAAAAATCAGCGAATTTTGAGGCATCAACAAATAAAAAAATGAATGTTACGTATACAAATGCGTAATAAAATGAATAAATTCCGGTGATGACAAAATTTTTATAACAACACAAAAATTTTACGATTCGTATCTTGGTAGGGTGATTAGGATGGTTAATAAATCAAGCAATCACTTCGTAGCCATGACGTATCTAAAATCTAATCCGAGCCCACTTTTAATGAAGATTTTTTTTTTATATAGAAATATTTATATAAATATACACACATAGTTTTCATTTTATTTTGATAATCCTTTATTTGTCACTAACATTTTTTTAACCCCAAGTGTTTATACATGTTCTTGAAAATATTTGACGAAAGTGGCATTTAAAGGAGAGTTTAGATTTTATGTTTGTATTTTTACATTTTTTACCCTTGTAAAAAATATTAATTATAGTGAAAACTTTATTTTTGGGGTGTTGGGCGGGAATATTTTTACTTACACAATCTTCATCACGCGTTTAGACAAATTTAAGTCATTAATACTTATATTAAATTGATTTAGATATCTAATAAAATAATTCACACTTTCTACGCTAAAATACTACGTAATCTTTTTCCTTAAAATAATTTTTTCTTTATTCAATCTTTTTTTTTTTTTCATACATATTCTTATATACTTTTGTTTATCTCCACATACTTTTTATATACATATTTTTACGATAATTTATGTAATTTATATATTTTTTACATGTAAATTTTTTATATTATTTTAATACATATTTTATATTTGTATTTATAAACATTGATTTTTTTCTCTATCTTTTAATAAACCTAAGTTTAGTTGGAAATCACATTTGTGGATTCTAAAGGATGTCTAACTCCTTTTCTTTGAAATAATTTAAACCCTTACCTAGAATGTAAATTAGTTTCGCAGATTAAAATAAAGTCATACTTGTTAATAAATAAATAAATAGCTTTCCTTATTTTCTTTAAAAATTAGGTGGTGACTCTGTATAAAATTAATTCTTTTAGAATTCATCATGTCGTGCTTATTTTAACCTCGGTAAAAAAAAGTTATGACAGTTTGGCGACTCGGCTGGGGACTTGGAGGTTCTAAGCATTACAGACTTAGGTAACTATTTATGTTTTTCGTACACTGTTATTTGATTTTTATTGACTTGGGTAACTATTTATGTTTTTCATACACTGTTATTTATTTATTTTTCTAATTGTCTTGATTTATCTTGTTTGTATGACATAAATTATTTATTTTTTATTATTTTGTATAGTTTATTTATTTGTTTATCGGTTTATTAAATTGGCATTCCATTCATTCCTCCACTTCAAAAAACTGATACTCACACACATTGTATGCGCGGATTGTATATTATACTTTCCCAAAATTCTTTCAAATCACCTTACTTTAGAGAGTTGTCACATACATGGAGTGAGCGGAATTTTTACTTCCAAGGAATCACGTGTCTTCTCATATAGGAAATCTTAGTTTGTGTCTACCCACTTTTAGTCAACATAGGATAGAACTAAAAAAAACATTACCTTTTAGATACATGCATCATTAGGCAACTTTATTCAAATGTCCGAATAATTCACAACCCAAGTGATACATTCTTAATCTCTGTACATATTTGAAGGATGATCGTGCTTATATGTTAGCTACTTGATTTAAATTGGATATACTTCAGTAGGGAAGGTATAAGTTAACCTTTGTTCTATAGGACGGATTAGTTAAAAGCTTCATCTTTATAATATCGTCGGTATAGGCTTGAGCTACGTTTTGACTTGATTCTTATCCTGACAAGATATGTAGGCAACCCTGCATTAGCGTTTTGTCTCTTTACTATTTTAGAATAATTTCTCTGATATTTAAATTGGGGAAATTTTGTGAAACAATTCAAAGACGCGCTTCAAAATTCTTTAAGAGTGCAAATTAAAAGCTCCTCAAATCCAAATCTCAATTACATTAGTGCCTAACCAGCCTACCTCCAGAACCTCACCTGATTTTTATGCGAGAATACCTAGATTCTTCTTTCGAACGTCATAAATCATTAAATTTATGATGTATCGACCCTCACTTTTAAAATCAAGAGTTCTATATTTTTTTAGTTATAATAATTCTTTCAACTACGGCGAAATAATATCATAATTCCTCAATGTATGACTTTTCTTAATGTTGTCAGCATACTGAAGTTGTGTCAAAGCTCTTCCCATGCTTGACATCTATCCTCTCGATCTTATGATCGAAATAATTTTGAGGCTAAAAGTAGTTATTTCCTAGATGTCTTTCACATTATTTTCAAGGATGACCATCACTTTCTTATAATTTTACTTGTCAAATATAAATTCATAAACTTTCTTGAACTACGCAGACCTGATTCTTGTTTTTACAAGATACGTAGGCAACCTCATTTGAATTTGATCCCATTCTTTAAAACAAATAGAATTTTGACTTGGTTGATATCAATATAGTTAGGAGTGTGCATGAAAAAGAACAAAAATGGTATGATGAAAAAGACCAACTTTATAGTAAATCATAGGTTCTTTGGTACCTTTTATCACACCTCAGTAACGCTTGAGAAATTCTCTTGCATACATTTAAGACAAAAATATAGTCAACCTCATAATTTAATGTGCATCGTGTGGTGAGCTTTAGATTAATTCTTTACATTGTATTGTTGATCCATAACTTGGTCTAAATGTATGTAGAGGCAAAATGTTGAGTTACACTTGATTTAGGAAAGGATCGTATGCTTTTTTTAACCCGAATGTGCCTTCACAGTCCACCAAATGACATTAATTCCTAGCATTTTCTCTTTTGAGCCTAAAACCTTTTCTATGGACAATCACATCTAAGCCAATACCTTTTGAGTGCTTGAATGCACTATTTCTCTCTTGGCCTTACCTCCTGGAGCATACTAAATACGTACAAATTGAGGGTGAACATTCAAGATCAAAGATGCAAAATGCAAAGGTTATACTATCCCAAATGAACAAAAATGGAAAAAACGACTTCCAAAAGAGCAAAAACCCCTAAGAAAAGAGAGAAAAGAAGAAAAAGAACCCCCCCAAAAAAATATTTTCTTGAAAAAAAGGGGGGAAACTCCAACACAAGATTCAAAAGAAGTTGAAACAAATACAAAATAACGGACAATGAAGTACAACTAAGAAGATCACGCATCAAAGCGCAACAAATGCCTAAAACACAAATACAGTGTAATGCTCATTGAGGAATTAGTCATATTTATCCCAAATATTATCCTACCTATCCCCAATCCAACATTAAAGTTGATAACAAGTCCTGCAAGATCCTATTCTAAGTGTCCTCACATTAATGGATACTTATATAAAGGTCAAGTCTATGGTATCACGATTGCATTCATTGAATTTCTTTTTGAGTGTGAGCGTATTTCTCTAGATGTCCCCAAATTCATAAAGAAAATTACTCAAATATGTGTGAAATGAAACTTTTATTCTAGGAAAGAGAGCTTGAAACATGAGGCTAGGTGTAGTTCGAAACCTTTGTTTGAGGCAAGATGAACAAATCTTGTCGATACTTAGGTATGTCTGAAGTACCACTTGAAACTATAGGATTTACCTTGAAGGCGATCTCGGTTAGTTGGGAGGAAGATGGGGGAATTCTTATACACACTACTAATTATTGGTATCAACTGAAGTCGGGACACTATCGTGTCTTCTTCATCTTTTAGCACTTTTTATTGAGAAAATGCAAAATTCTTTCTTTCTTTTTTTTCAAGACGCCCACTTTCACATATGAACATTTTTTTTACTTTTCATTCAAGGTGCCCACTTTCACATACGTACATTTCTACTTTTTATTTAAGATGCTCAGTTTTAAACTACAGACATTTGACTTTTCCTTTCAAGCACATACTTTTAAATACTGATATTTTATTTCTCAGTCAACACCCATCTTTGAGTATTTTTATATTTTTTATAGTCTCGTCATTCAAGAGGTTATTACATTTGTTCTCCTAGTCAAGAGTCTTTTGCATTTCAATAACTCCGCCAGTCGAAAGGCTATTAGATTTCAGCTAACTCACTAGTTGAGGGCCTCAGTCTTCGTAGACAATTAAAGATGATAATAAACATCAGTCTCAATAAACAATAAGAGATATCATGCACCTTTTCATTTGGAAATACAATCCGCAACAAGACATTGTTTCTTTTCAAGAAAGATAGTGTTAGCCATAAATCATACATTGGCAAATTCTGAGAACCACCTCAAAATTTATTCTCTTTTCTTATTGCGAACTACATTAACCTGATTCTCGTGACATTCAAGATATGTAGGAAGCTCTATTTAGAGTTCGATCGTCACAATCCTATAATCATTATTTCTCCCCAGCAAGTACACAATCTTGCACCCCTAGCATCCCATAGATCGACATTAGGACAACTCTGAAAGGAGCATGAAAATATGTGAACACTTCCATTCCCAAATAGTCATTTTATCAATAACCATTTTACGTGGATCTATCCACCCTAAAATAGAACAATTTGGTTAGTCTTTCCACCGCCAAGATAGTTATGCATGTTTACCTTTAATTAGATACTTATGCTTGTTTGTCTTTACTTGCACATATTGCAACACATTTATTTTATCATTTAAACTTTGTATGTTATCTTTACCTTTACTTTCACACATTACAACACATTTATTTTATCATTTAAGCACCGTATGCTTTCTTTGTCTTTACTTGCATATATCGCAATGCATTTATTTTATCATTTAAGAACTGCATTCCTCTTTGCATTTATTTGTACATATTGTAATGCATTTATTTTATTATTTACGCACCGTATCTATATTTGGCTTTACTTACACATATCGCAAATGCATTTATTTTATCATTTAAGCTCCGCTTGCTTTCTTTGCATTTACTTGCAACATATCGCAATGTATTTATTTTAATATTTAAGCACTGCATACTTTTTTTGCCTTTACTCGCATATATCTCAATGTATTTATTTTATCATTTAAGCACTGCTTGCTTTCTGTGTCTCTACTCACAACATATCGTAATGCATTCATTTCATCATTTAAACATTGCATGTCATGTTTGTCATTACCTGCACTTATCGCAATGGATTTATTTTATCATTTAAGCATTTTATGCAATTTTTGCCTTTATCTTACTTGCACATATCGCAATGCATTTACTTTATTATTTAAGCATTATATGCTTTCTTTTCCTTTAATTGCAACATATCGCAATGCATTTATTTTATCATTTAGCACTGCATACTTTTTTTATTTTTGCTCGCAACATATTGCAATGCATTTATTTTATCATTGAAGCACTGCATGACATTTTTGCGTTTACTGACACATGTTGCAATGCATTTATTTTAGCATTGGAACACCATATATCATCTTTGTCTTTACTGACACATGTTATAATGCATTTATTTTAGCATTTAAGCACTGCATGCAATCTTTGCATTTACTTGCACATCTAGTAAATGCATTTATTTTATCATTTAAGCATTGTATATTATCTTTGTCTTTGCTTGAGCGTATCACAATGCATTTATCTTATTATTTAAGTACTGCATGTCATCTTTGCCTTTATTTGCACACATAGCAATATATTTATCATGTAAGTACTGCATGTCATCTTTGTCTTTACCTGCACCCATCGCAATGCATTTATTTTATCATTTACGCACTGCATGTCATTTTTGTCTTTACTTGCACTTATCGCAATGCATTTATTTTACTACATGTCATCTTTTCCTTTACCTGTACTTATCGTAATGCATTTATTTCATCATTTAAGCACTGCATGTTATCTTTTCATTTATTTACATACATCGCAATGCATCTATTTTATTAGTTACTATTTTCTTATTAGTTAAGTACTACATGCCGCCTTTTAAATTTTTTGAAAGAAAAATAATCCAACTTAATTTTTTAAAATTTTTGCAAGTATGAATTGAGTTTGTCCACCCTAAAATAGGACATGTTGGGTTAGTTTGCTCACAAATAAGACCTGTTATGCATGTCTGTCTTCAATTAAATATTTTATTTTCCTTTAGCTAAAATCTATATTGTCTTTATTTATTTATCTTTAAATTAGTTAAGTAATACATGTCATTTTTGAATTTCTTGAAAAAATCAAGCTTAGTTACTCATTTGTCTTTTTTAAATACTGTTTTTCAATTTTATAAATTTTGCAGACATAAAATTTGATAATGCATTGGGTTTGTTCACCCCAAAATAGGACATGTCGGGATAGATTTTGAACTATATGTAATCCGATCCTTATGCAACTCGAAATATGTAGGCAACTCTAAATTGAAATTTGCTTGAATTTGTCATGACCCAAAAACGAGGGTCATGATGGCACTTGTCGGGCAAACCTTGACAAGTAAACCTGTTACCCAAACTGATACGAAAAAAGAAAAGACAGAAATATCTTAAGGTAAGGCTTCTAGAACGAAGCCGAACCATGTAAATAATCATAACAATGCCGAAAGAACTTATCCAAAATACCAATCATGCCCAAAACCAGGTGTTAATAGTGTAAGAACTACTAATACAATCCAAGAGTCAAATACATAGGAAAAATAACCAAAGATGAATAATATCTATCTCCGAATACTAATAAAAACATAACTACTGTAGAAAGATAGAGGTGAACTTTGATGCATGAATGTCCAACCGCTACCTTGAAAGCTCTAACAATCGCCCGAGTCAAGTAAGCTGAGGCGCACTCCAGCTAGGACCTGCACCGAAAGGGCGCAGTAGGTATGAGTACGGTCCACTTATACTCAGTAGGTATCATAGGCTGACCAAGCAAAGTAGTAAATAAAGCATACAAAATATACACTAAGGGCACGTCACCTGCAATCAGAAAATATCCGACAATAGTAGCACACATTGCTTGCACTAACAGTTCTAATATATCTCACATATAGAGTAACATCACACCAACATAGAACAAAAGTACGTATTATATCACATATAAAAAGAACAAGGGGAACATGCATATACAAGATCATCAAATACAAGTAAAAGAAGATACGATAAATACATAGATGACAAGTCAATAGGCCAATACAACACAACATAACACAATAAAGTTAGTGCAATGTATATGATGATGATGATGATGATGCACGAGGTCATCATACAACCTCTGTAATCATCGCACATTCCCTGTATACACCTATGGAGGCAGGCCTCCCAATGTAGGACCCATGGGGGGTTCGTCAATCCATATACAATCCATATATCTCATGTCTCCTTCCTAGCACATCCCTTGGAGGGTTTATAAGGTGTTACAATATCTTTTAAAAAGGTATTGTCAGTGTTTCTCAGATATTGCCATGGTGGTACCAATGTTTCACGAATGAGTATGATATGAAGATGTAATGCTCACAACCAATCACAATGAGTATTTCCACAAACAACCACATGATATACTTCCACAACCAACCACAATGATACTTTTTCACAACCACATGAGCCAATATCCACTCATTATTTTCATGTCATCCATGAATTTTCACATGTCTCATTTGCCAATAAAGTAAGAATATAATCACAATTTACTAATGGTACCACATTAAATATTTTAACAAAACAATATAATTATTCATATGTATTCATGACTATCAATATTACATAGGACTCCACCCGGTCACACATATCACATAATATCTCAATTTCAATAATTACATCACATATAAGCCCTCACACGGGCGCAACACATAGATAGCCATTTTTCATGATTAGTTCCCACCCTTAACATGCATTTTGTATCATCATTTACTACCCAGACCAATATAAAAGAGTTAAGTCATAACCTACCTAGAAAGCCGAAATCGATCCGCTACACTTGAATCCGCGACCTTACTTTTCACGAACAATCTCTAACTCCACTAAAAATATCAAATATTAAATCTACGCGTCATGACAAAATCAACGACACCCATATTGACTACTTTTGGTTCGGGATCAAAACGGATCCCCAAAATGGATTTTCGAAAAAAAAGGGCAAAATCGAAACTTTACTTCAAAAACATGTGCCCATATTTTTAGGAACCTACAGCTAAAAACCCAAGTTAAATTGAGTCAAAAGGGGGGGTTTAAATTGAAGAAAACCCATTTTTGAGCTTACCAGGTAAAATCTTGGAAATCCAGGTTAAAATCAAGAATCAGCATTGTTTTGAAGGTTAAATTGATGAAAAATTAGTAATTATAAGATAAAAATATTATTCAAGTGAAAAGGAGTGAAATTTGGATTTAAAATTATGCCCTAAGATTTTTGAGGTTTTGAGGAATTTATCAAGAAATTACTAAGAAAATGGGAGAATTCTTACCTTAAATCCGTAATAAAACGAAGAAATGGGTGTTAATTTAGCTTCCCAAGTTCCCACAAACTTTACTTTTAAGCTCCCACACTATTTTAGGGTTTAACTCTCAAGAGATAAGATGAAAAGTGAAGAAGAATGGGCCCAAAATTGGTTTAATGGTCCAGCAAAAATCTATACCAGCAATTAAAAGAGAAAAAGCTGCAGTTTTTTTTATTTTAAAGTCCATTTCGGACTTTGATGGGGTGCCTGAAATTCGTTCGGAGTCCGATACATACAAAAAAACTATGCAACCATTCTAAATTCAACATTTCAGATGCGTTGGCAATATCATATTTTTTTTAAAAAAACATATCGTTTTCACAAAGTTGACCCCCGAAACTCGAAATTATAATTTTTCAAACCGAGGGTCGAAATGAGATTTAAAAGCCGTAAAATCATACCAAACATTCTAACACCCTAAAATCAACATTCCGGACTGCTGGCAAAGTTGGATTTTCCATCTGAGGTCATTTCGATCAAATATGGATCCCACACCCATATTTCCAATTTTCCAACTTTCCAACCAATAGGTCGAAATGAGCTCGAGTGCACCGAGGCCCAAACCAAAGGGCTACATAGCCTAAAATCGATATTTCAAAGCTTCTGGCGCAGTCCGTTCGGCCATTCATTGCACGGATCAAAGGATATCCACATAAGTCCAAAATAAGACTCTCAAAACCATCAAAAATCATAATATTGCATAAATGACATCAAAATGCATCAAAAATCATGTCAATCACTCCCACACCCCAAAAATATCATAATGCAACTACGAGAAGGGGTAAAATAGTCAAATCACACAAATTTCACATATTTCATCAAAAATTTTTATCGTTACATCATCCACCACTAAAAATCTAGTTCATCCTCAAACTAAGACAAAGAAATACCTGAATCTATGAAGAGCTAAGGATAAGAACTACGCATATCAGACCCAATCAACCCAGTAGCTTTATCTACAAGTCGATGTCGCTACTGGACCTTAACCATAGGGATCACTCTAGAGCGCAACCGTCTAACATCCCTAGCTAAAATGAAAACCGGTTCCTCAACAAAGGACAACTGCTCATCTAACTGAACCGAATCCTAATGAATGACATAAGAATTATCAGGAATATAGCAACGAAACATAGAAATATGAAAAGTTGGATGAACAGCTGATAGATTAGGAGGCAAAGCCAACTCATAAGCTACATCACCAATAGTCTAAAGAATCTCAAATGGACCAATATACCTGGGGCTAAGCTTGCCCTTCTTCCCAAACCTCATCACACCCTTCATGGGTAAAACTCAAAGGAAAACACGATCACCAACACCAAATCCCAAGGCATGAAGTATATGATCAATATTGCACTTTTGCATACTTTGAGCCGCTCTAAGTCTATCCTGAAAGACCCGGACTCTATCCAAAGACTCGCGAAGCAAGTATGTATCTTGATGTCTCACCTCCGAAACATCAAACCAACCCACTGGGGAGTGAAAATGCCTATCATACAACGCCTCAAAAGAAGTCAAATCAATACTGGAATGGTAGCTATTACTATATACAAACAATGCTAAAGCCAAATGTTGTTTCCACTGTCCACCAAAATCCATCATGCCTGCGCAGAGCATATCCTCTAAAAACTGGATAGTCCGCTCTGTCTGGCCATCAATCTGGAGGTGAAATGCTATGCTCAGATCAACCCAAGTACCCAACTCATTCTGAAAAGCCTTCCAAAAGTGAGATGTGAACATAAAACCTCAATCTGAAATATTGGACACCGACGCACCATGCAGACCCATAATCTCACAAATTAAGATATGGGCTAACCTCTCAGCATCGAATGAGACCTGAACCAGAATAAAATAAGCTAACTTGATCAATCTATCCACAATGACCCAAACACTATCAGAACCACGAGAAGTATAAAGCAACCCAGTCACGAAGTCTATAGTGATCCGTTCCCACTTTCACTTAGGAATAGGTAACCACTGAAGCAAACCACCAGGTTTCATATGCTTGGCCTTCACCTGCTGGAAAAATAGGTAACGAGCCACAAAATCCGCTATATCTCGCCTAATACCACCCCACCAATAGTGTTTTCTTAAATCACGATACATCTTAATTACACCAGGATGGATAGAATATCTGGAACAATGGGCCTCCTCCAAGATCAACCTAATCCAATCACCACTTTCGGCATACAAACTCAGCCCCCAATCCTCAAAACTCTATTTGAACCAAGTGAGGCTTTCTTAGACTCCCCATTCAACATCTTATTGTGAATTAACCTCAATCCAACATTGTCAAACTGATGAGCTCAAACCTGCTCTATCAAAGAAGATCTAGCCTCTATAAATGCCAAAACATGTCTCGGTGTCGAAATATCAAGTCTAGCCATCTTGTTAGCTAAAGACTAAACCTCTAAGGCTAAAGGCCTCTCCTGGATCAAAAGATGCCCCAAGCTACCCATGCTAGTCAACTTTTGGCTCAAGGTATCTGTAACCATATTAGCCTTGCCCGGATAGAAGAGAATAGTCAAGTCATAATCCTTAAGCAACTCAAGCCAACGACGCTGCCTCATATGAATATCTCACTGGGTAAAGAGGTACTGAAGGCTACGATGATCTAAGAAGATCTCACAACGAACGCCATACAAGTAGTGCCTCTACAACTTCAAGGCAAACACAACTATATACAACTCCAAATCATGGGTAGGATAATTCCTCTTATGAGGCTTCAATTGTCGAGATGCATACGCAATTACCTTGCCCTCCTGCATCAATACAAGACCTAACCTAATACCTGAAGCATCATAAAAGATAGTAAAGCCCACACCCTCCTTAGTCAAAGCTAATATAGGAGATGAAGTCAACAAATCCTTGACCTTTTGGAAGCTTGTCTCACAAGCATCAGACCACTAAATAGAAATCTTTTTCTGAGTCAACTTAGTCAAATGAGCTGCAATAGAAGAGAAACCATCAATAAAACATCGATAATACCCTACCAAGCTAACAAAATTTTGAATATCGATGGGCGAAGTAGGTCTATCCCAATCACGAACCACAACAACCTTGGCTGAATCAACCATAATACCTTCCTTGGCTAGATCAACCATAATACCTTTCTTTGTCACCATATGACCCAAGAAAGAAACAGACTCCAACCAAAACTCGCACCTAGAGAACTTAGTATACAACTTCTCATCCCTTAATCTCTAAAGCACAATTCATAAATGTTCTTCATGCTCAACCTCACTCTTGGAATACACTAAGAAATCATCCGTAAACACAATAAAAAAGGAGTCGAGACATGGTCAAAACACCCGATTCATCAACTCCATAAACGAGGCAGGGGAATCGGTCAACCCAAAAGACATGACCAAGAACTCATAATGACCATATCAAATCCAAAAAGCAGTTTTCAGAATATCCAAAGCTCTAATCCTCAACTAGTGATAACCGAGCCTCAAATTAATCGCTGAAAAAATCGTAGAACCCTGAAGATGATCAAATAAATCATCGATGCGAGAAAGAGGATACTTATTCTTAACCATCACCTTGTTCAACTACCGATAATCAATACACATCTGCATAGACCCATTATTTTTCTTCACAAACAAGATAGGCGCACCCCAAGGTAAAACACTAGGTTAAAAAAATTCCTTATCCAACAACTCCTGCAACTGATCCTTCAATTTTTTCAACTCTGTTGGAGCTATTCTATAAGGAGGAATAGAAATAGGCTTGGTGCCCGGCTCAACATTAATAATAAAATCAATATCTCAATTTGAAGGCATACTAGGCAAGTCCATAGGGAACACCTCCATAAACTCATGGACAATACGGACAGAATCCAAGGAAAGAGGCGAAACAACACTTGTGTCATAAATATGGGCTAAGTAATATAAACATCCCCTCTCAACCAAGTACAAGTCTGAACATAAGATATGACTCTCTTAGGACCCGAATGAAGTGTACCCTCCCAAGCTATCCTTGGCACACCCGACGAAGCTAAAGTCACAGTCTTGGCAAAATAATCTAAGACATCATAATAAGGAGCCAACTAATTCATGCCTAAAATAACATCAAAATCGACTGTATCTAATACAAGTAAATCTACCAAAATCTCATGCCCAGTAAACGTCACATCACAAGATCGTTACGTCCAATCCACCACTAAGGAATCATCTACCGGGTAGATACAAGAATAAGCATGGCAAGAGCATCACTAATAGAATCAAAAACCAAAGTAAAATATACAGATACATAGGAGAAAGTTGATTAGGGATCAAATAATACAGATGTAGGTCTAAAATAAATGGGGACGATACCTGTTATCACAATATTTGAAGTCTCTACCTCTAGTCTGACTGGTATGGCATAACACTGACCACGACCACTGGCTGGCTGAATAGTCCCGCGACCCTCGCCTTGGGTTCCACTACCTCTGCCTCTCGCATCTCTAAAAGTACTCATACCTCTCACAGCTAAAATAGGAGTAGCTCTAAGCACTCGGTGAGGACAGTCCTTAGCCATATAGCCAGTCTCATCACATCCATAGCAAACTTTAAACTTGCCCTGACGACCACCCTGCACTGTTGAACTAGAAAACCCATGAGAACCTCTAAAATCTATGCCTCATGGAGTCTGACCTTAAAACTTTCCAAAATAGCGCACCCTCTTGGCGCCTCCTTGAGATACCCGAGGAATATCCTCTGTCACCTTAACATAATCCACAATTCTTTAAAAGAAACCCCAACCACAACCATCTGATACGTGAATCGCTGAAGAGTATGAGGCATCAAAATTCCAGATGGTTAAGATCCCACTTGATAAGGTAACACAGATGACGGCTGAACTGCTGATCTCAAAACCCTATAGTCAGATATCGGCACAGAAGGCGGAATAATACTCGGGGTTTGAAGAGTACCCAAACTAGAAGTAGGTGCAACAGGAGGATCCACACTCTGAACTGGAGAAACACCCAGCATAACCAAATAAGAACCCTCTAAACGGGTCAGCAAATACATCAATAATCCCTCCAACACTGGGGCAGACAAACTCTAAAGATCTAGAGTAGGACCCATAGGTCCAACCTACTCAATATGAGGCTCAGGAGAGAGTCCCCTAGCACTCTTCCTAGACGGGGCTACACCACAGGACCATCCACTTCTTTGAGTCCATCCACGACTCGAGGTTCTTCATCTGGAAGAAGGCTCTTCCCCACTACTATCGCAAGACCTAGACGACACCATCTGCACAGAAAGAGTGAAACATGACTCAAAATACAAGGTATCAAAGAACTTTGAATGATAAAGAGTAAAATGAGGGAAATTTCCTAAAGACAGCCTGTAGTCTCTCGAAGATAGATACGGATGTCTACGTATCAATCCATGAGACTATTAGATATACAGTTCTTACACCATTGAGACCAATGAAATCTGGCTGCTCTGATACTAATTTATCACGACACAAAAATGAGAGTCATGATGGCACTTGTCGCGACATACCTTGACAAGTAAGCCGATCACCCAAACTGATACAAAAAAAGGAAAATACATAAATATCCAAAGATAAGGCTTCTAGAATGAAGCCGAGCCATGTAAATAATCATAACAATGTGGAAAGAACTTATCCAAAATACCAATCATGCCCAAAATTAGGTGTCAATAGTGTAAGAACTACTAATACAATCCAAGAGTCAAATACATCAAAAAAATAACCAAAAATGAATAATATCTATATCTGAATACTAATAAAGACATAACTACTATAAAAAGATAGAGGTCAACGTCGGATACATGAATGTCCAACCGCTACTTTGGAAGCTCCAACAATCTCCCAAGTCAAGCAAGCTAAAGCGCACTCGAGCTAGGACCTGCACCAAAAGGGCGCAGTAGGCATGAGTACGGTCTACTTGTACTCAGTAGGTATCATAGGCCGACCAATAAAAGTAGTAAATAAGGCATACAAAATATACACTAAGGACACGTAACTTGCAATTAGAAAATGCCCCACAATGGTAGCCCACACTGCTTGCACTAACAATTCTAATATATTGCAAAAACACACCAAGATAGAACAAAAGTACGTATTATATCACATATAAAAAAATCAAGGGGAACATGCATATACAAGCTCATCAAATACAAGTAAAAGAATATAAGATAAATACATAGATGACAAGTCAATATGCCAATACACCACAACATAACACAATAAAGTAAATGCAATGTATATTATGATGATGATAATGATGATGATGATGATACACAAGGTCGTCGCACAACCTCCGAGATCATTGTACAATCCCCATATACACCTACGGAGGCAATCCTCCCAATGCAGGACCTATGAGGGGTTCGTCAACCCATATACAATCCACATATCTCATATCTCATTCCCAATAAATTTCTTGGAAAGGGTTTTATAAGGTGTTACAATATCTTTTAAAAAAGTGTTGTCAGTGTTTCTCAGATATTGCCACGGTGGTACCAATGTTTCATGAATGAGTATGATATGAAGATGTAATGCTCACAACCAATCACAATAATTATTTCCACAAACAACAATATGATATATTTCCACAACCAACCACAATGATACTTTTCCACAACCACATGAGCCAATATCCACTCATTATTTTTACATCATCCATGAATTTTCACATGTCTCATTTACCAATAAAGTATGAATATAATTACAATATACCAATGGTACCACATTAAGTATTTTAACAACATAATACAATTATTCATATGTATTCAGGGCTATCAATATCACATAGGACCCCACACGGTCACACATATCACATAATATCTTAATTTCGATAATTACATCACATATAAGTCTCCACACGGGCACAACACATAGCTAGCCATTTTTCATGATTAGTTCCCACTCTTAACATGTATTTTGTATCATTATTTACTATTCATCCCAGTCTAAAAGACTTAAGCCAAAACCTACCTTGAAAGACGAAATCAGTTCGCTACACTTGAATCCATGACCTTACTTTTTACGAACAATCTTGAACTCCACTAAAAGCATCAAATATGAAATCTACGCGTCAAGACAAAACCAACGACACTCATATTGACTACTTTTGGTTCGGGGTCGAAACGAATTCCCAAAATAGGTTTCCAAAAAAGAAGGTCAAAATCAAAACTTTACTTCAAAAATATGCTCTTATATTTTTAGTAACCTACAACTGAAAACCCAAGTTAAATTGAGTCAAAAATGGGGTTCAAATTGAAGAGAAAATATTTTTAAGCTTTATCGGGTAAAATCTTAGAAATCTGTGTTAAAATCAAGAATAAGACTTGTTTTGAAGGTTAAATTGATGAAAAACTTGTAATTATAAGATTAAAATATTATTCAAGTGAAAAGGAGTGAAATTTGGATTTAAAATCATGACCAAAAATTGGGGTTTTGAGAAATTTATCAAGAAATTACTAAGAAAAGGGGTGAATTCTTACCTTAAATTCATCATAAAACCAAGAAATGGGTGTTAATCTAGCTTCCCAAACTCCCACAAACTTTACTTTTAAGCTCCCACGCTATTTTAGGGTTTAACTCTGAAGAGGCAAGATGAAAAGTGAAGAAAAATGGGCCCAAAATAGGTTTAATGTTGTAATAAAAATCTGCATCAGCAATCAAAAGAGAAAAAGCTGCAGTTTTTTTTATTTTAAAGTCCACTCCGATCTTCGATGGGGTGCCCGGGATTCGTTCGAAGTCCGATACATGCAAATGAACTATGAAACCATACTAAATTTGACGTTCCAGACGCGTTGACAATATCAGAGTTTTTTTTTTAATATCATTTTTACGAAGTTGACCCCCGAAACCTCAAAATTATAATTTTTCAAATTGAGGGTTAAAAGCCATAAAATCATATCAAACATGCTAACACCCTACAATCGACATTCTGAATCTATTGGCAAAGTCGAATTTTCCATCCGAGGTTATTTCGATCAAATGTGTGTCTCACACGCATATTTCCAGTTTTCCAAATTTCCGACCAATAGGTCGAAATGAGCTCGGGTGCATTAGGACCCGAATCAAAGGGCTACCTAGCCTAAAATCGATATTCCAGAGCTGCTGGCACAGTCCATTTGGCCATCCATCACACTGATCAAAAGATATCCATATAAGTCAAAAATAAGGCTCTCACAGCCATCAAAAATCACAATATTGCATAAATGATACCAAAATGCATCAAATATATGCCAATCACTCCCCCCTCCCCCCCCATAAATATCATAATGCAACTATGGGGAGGGGTAAAACAGTCAAATCACATAATCATAATTTTCACATATTTCATCAATTTTTTTGCTCGTTACAGATTTTTATTCAAAATATATTTTTTTTATCAAAAAAAATTGGCTACATGTCAATGTTTTTGTCTGACGACTTCTATATCGTATTCAAACAAAAAGGGAAAAACTATTGATACCCAATTTTGGCTCTTCAAACTCAAAATTAACGCTTTCAGGCTCCCTGGCCGTTAAAGGACACAAAATATTTTTTTTTATATACATTTCTTAGAATTTTTAACAAATTATTGATAATCATCATTATTTTAGGATGTTTTGCCAACTTATTGTCATATTTTAACTTTGTATAATTTATTGATAATTATTATTAACTTCGTAAATTTTAGAATTTTTATCATTTTATTATTATTTTAAATAGTCCTTTTCATGTGTACACAGCATAGCACTGCAATTTTTTACCGCACACTGTAATTTTAATTATTTATAGCATAATATATTTCTTAAAATAATTTTATTATATTTGTTTATTACATTTTTTTGTAATTATTTATCAACATTCGTATTTTTGTATTTTAGTTAATATGATATGCAAATGTAAGCCGAATTAATTATTTTTAGACACAGAGCAATGAACCAATTAAGTTAAAATCATGTCAATTTTTTTAAAGATGACAATTGAGATGACTAGTTGATTATTTACCCTTTGGCTAATAAGATATTATTTAATGATTGAAGGGGACAACTTTATTTCTTAGTTAATAAAAGGGCACACTTTTTATTATAAAAGAACGGAAGAGGGGGTGTAAATATCTCTATATATAAAAGAAAAACTAAAGGTAAGACAAGAAGCCATGTGATAAGCTGTTGAGAAGCCACGTGGTAATTATAGGACAAAGGTTAACATTGTTGTACTAAAATTTTTGAATTAAAGGATAAAATATTGAATTTGAAAATGTATTATCCTTTTAAAAATAAAAAACGTCATTAACTTAAAAATAGAAAAATATGATTAAAGAGTCCTAAATAAACTCTTACTATTTCAAAAATTTATTCCTTTTATATACTATAAAATATATTTAAATATATTTAATAATAATAGCAGTAATAATAATAATAAATAGTAGTACGTAGTAAAATTGCTAACATAAAAAAGGTGTGTAATAATAGTATTAATGTGGTGATGATGAAGATAATAATAATAATGATGATGATGATGATGATGATGATGATGATGATGATGATGATGATTAAAAAATTATTATTATTATCTCATTGATTTTATAATTATTTATAATAGAAAATTAAATAATTCAAACTAAATTTTAAAATGTCTACAATTGGCCAGATAAGCATTTTCACGGATGTGAACTAATTTGACTTTAAATTTCTTTATTTTTAGTCATTTTGAAAGGAAATTTTGTCCCGTGTTTAGATAATTCAAGAAAGGAAATAAGGATCACTACAATATTGTTATAAGTGGTTTTAATTAGGGTAATTTATCCATGTATTTGAAGCACAAAAATTCAAACGGTAAAATAATTAAAAGTAACTAATGATTAATTTATTAAAATTGATATATTATTAATGCAAATTAAAAGATAAAGATTAAAAAATATTTATTTTGAAATTTTTTATAACATTTTTTATAGTTTTAAATTGAAATTATAAAGGATAAAGGAGATATTTTTAGAGATATAAATTATTTAAATTAGTCATTAGATAAAGATAAAATTTGGTTAATATTGATTTTTTGAATTGATGTTAAATTTTTTAATTTTGAATTTCAAATGGAAGTTACAGATTCTTTTATATATTGAAAACAAACTCTATACTAGATAAATTTAAATTTGAACTAACTAAAAGATAAATTTGAATTTAAATTTAAATTAAAAGATAAAAAATATTCGGCTTTTTGAAGAAAAAAATCTCACCAACTTTAAACTAAGAATCTATAGTTAACTCTAGAGATAATACATCGAAACACCCCTGAACTTGTAGCCAAAATTTACTTTAGACCCTAAACTAATCGGGCAATTATTTACCCCCTTAACAACTTTCAAGTGAATTTTTTTCCACCCTAATTGCTGACGTGGCAATTTTTAAAAAAAATAAGCGCGTAATTTGCTTAAAAAACATGAAAAATAGTGGGTCCCACCTTTTAATTTTACAAATTTTCTTTATATATATATATATATATATATATATATATATATTAGATTAAAAAAAATCAAAAATTCACTTCCATCATCATCTTCTTCATAACTACCCCCTTTCCCCACCCCCGCCCTCGCCCCCAACACCCCTATATCTTCATCTTCTTCGTACCCCTCACCCTATTTCTTTATCTTCTTCATATCCTCCACTCCTACCCCACCCCACCCCGTTTCTTCATCTTCTTCATTTAGGCTAAAAATAAAATTTTCAAGAACACCATTACTAAGCTCCATTAACCCCTCCCTTCATTAATTTTTTTTTACTTTTATTTAATTTTTTCAGATAACTACATCTAATTTGTGATGATAAATAACTTATGATAATTTATCACTTCCTCGTCGTGTGCTTATTGGAGCATTTGAGAAGGCTTGAAATAATGGTGTTAATGGTGAAAATAAATTAAAGCAGGAAGCATTTTCATGGAAGATCGGAACAAAGGAACGAATATTAGTATTATTGCTGCTAAATCATTTGGTAGATTTGGAATTATTGTGGATGAGTTTAGGTTTTGTTCTACTTGCAATTGTTGATTTCTAAATGTTGATAGAGAAGCCATGGCTTAATCTACATGAACAAGTTATGTATTAATTTCTTGTTAAATTCGAATCAAGTTATTGGTATTAATGGTGAAAAATGGTGTTAATGGTGAAAAAGAAATTAAATAAGGAGGAGAAAAGGGGCCTGGGGGGCTATTAAAGAATTGAATGAGGAGGAACGGGCCGCGGGGGGAGGGGGGGGGGGGCTGGAGAAGAAGAAGAAGTAGGGGGGGTTCTTTATATATATATATATAAAGTACAAATATATCTTTTGCTTTTTTTAAAAAAATATATAAAAATAATATGTTTATTGGATTATTTTTAAAAAAAAATTACAATTTCTTACGTGGCAATGACATGGCACTGATGTGGCACTGATTTGGTAATTACGTGAGGCGCGTGCACTTCACTCTCCGTATTGAGAGTGGGTGTAATTTTTTGAGGGTGAAAAACAAATCACTTGAAAGTTGTTAAGGAGGGTAAATAATTGCCCGATTAGTTTAGGGTCTAAAGTAAGTTTTAACTACAAATTTAGGAGTGTTTCGATGTATTATCTCTTAACTCTAACTATTTTCTCATCATCATCATCATCAAATAATAGTAGTAGTAACAATAGTAATACATGATGTTAGTAATAGTAGTAAAATAATAATAATATTAATAATAATAATAATAATAATCTATATTTATATCTACCTATATATATATGTGTGTGTGTGTGTATAAAAGCAAAACTAAAGCAAGACAAGTTGTCAAGTGGTAACATATTAACATAGCCACGTGGCAGTTTTTAGGACAATACTTAATAGTGTTGTAATAAAAATTTTGAATTAAAAAATATTAAATATTTGAATCAAAAAATGAAAAATATTTGAATTTGAAAATATTAGGCTCTTTTAAAATAAGAATTTTTATTAGATTAAAACTAGGAACCTAAAATTATCTTACTATTGATAAAATTATCTTTTTCAACGTCATAAAATATATTTAAATATAAAAAACGTAGTAGCAGCACTTCTAATTTTTTTGAAAAATGTAATAGTAGTTGTAGTAATGGTAATTGTAGTGGTGGAATAATAATAATAATAAGAATAACAACAACAACAATAATAACAATAATAACAATAATAATAATAATAATAATAATAATAATAATAATAATAATAATAATAATGAGTTAAAAGTTTAAAAAAAATTGAATTCTAAAATATATTATTCTTTATTAGAAAAAAAAAATTTCATTAGCTTAATAATAGAAACCCATGGTTAAAGAGTTCTAAATGAACTTTTACTCTTTCATGTATTTATCTCTATAAAAATTTATATAAATGACACAAAACTATCTAAATATAATTTATTTACATATTAAATTAAAAACAAAAATATAATAAGAATACTAATAATAAATAGTAGCAGTAAAAGTAGTAGTAGTAGTGTGTAGTATATGTAGTAGCAGTAGTAGTAGTAATTGTCACACCCCTTTTCATTTTTTTTTTTAACCAAAAAGATTTCATTTTTAAGTTCGAAAGGATTCTTATTATAAAAGTGACAAAAGATGAAAATTTATTTCAAAAAAGATTATTTACAATTAAATTCAGAGTCGCCACTGGGCATAATTCGGTGTGCCAAGTCCCCTTTGAAAATCCTTTTCAAAACGGATTTGACTCTTTAAAAACTTGTTAGCGAACAGAGATTCCGGCTAAGAATTCTGTTGACCAAGGAGAAGGTGTTAGGCACCCCTCGATCCCGTGGTTCGACCACAGTCGCTTGGTGGAGCATATCGGCTAATTTGACACTACGAACGTATAAACCACACAAAAACACATAAAACAATCAATCAAACACACAAAATAAAATAAATCCAAAATATAGTGTCTAGTCTAATTATACAGTCTAAAAATAGAAAAAGTTAAATCTACGCTAACCTACACTAATCCTAAACTACGCTGCAATGCTTACCCAATGCCTCGGGCCTTCATCACGAACCTCCTTTGTGTACATGATACGTCGAGGCATTCCTCGGTGAATAGGTACATAAGATCTCGGGGTATTCCCCAGTAGAATGAATAAATTTTCTCAATTTTGTGCGTAAAAATATAAATAACCATTCACAGACATTCACATATTCAACAAAACACCATTTCTAAATTTGCCTACCCAAGCCTACAATTTGCCTACCCCGTTCAGCTTATTATGACACTATCGAGGAATTAACAATTAAACTCAAAATAACAATAACGGTGAATCAAAACAACTGATTTATATCTTTTATCAAATTTTCAATCCCACCACTTCTTTATTCCCAAATTACCAATTTAGATATTGTTCCATTGCATAACCGATGGAATCAAAAATGAATCAACACCAAACAACTATTCACTACCAAAAAGGATCAAATAACATCCGATATTCAATTCAACACACCAAATATAATAAACAATGAAATAAAAAGAGAAAAAAGAGTAGGATTAGACCTCAATTTGAAGCTTTCGAGATTTAGTATTAATCGAGTGAAGAGGCGAAGCCCACGAACGGACCTCGAATTGGACCTCAATCGGCTAACCCTCCCCAACTCGAACCTCGAACGACGAACCAAATCCACGAGGATATCTCAAAAATCAATCTGAACAAACTCCACGAAGAACAAATGAATTGGTGTCGAGAATTAAATGTTTTTCGGTGAGATTAAACTGAAAAAAATGAAAAGAGGTGGCTGTTCGATGTGGGTTTGGTCGTCGGAGTACCTGGCGGCGATTCAGGTGGGATTCCGATGAAGGACTCATCGAAAAACAGTCTGACCAACCTATTTTCTACCTCTCTTTCTCGATTTTAGCTCTCTCTACTGAATTTCTTTCTTCGATACTTGATTTTTCTCGATCTTCTCCCTTTTTGCTGGGTTTAGCCAAGTTTTTTGGCGAGAAACCAGTTGCTAGAATAGTGCTCTCGATCTTTCTCACTCGCTTCTACCTCTCTCTCATTGTTTTCTTAAAAACTCTACTTGTGTGTGATTTAGCGTGTGGATATGGTTTTCTGGTAGAAGGGGGTGTATTTCGGTGGCTGTGTGGTGCCCGTTTCTTTGTGTTAATCGTGATGAAAATGATGGAACCCCCCTATTTTTGAATGTGCAAATTATGGGAATGGTAAGGGATCTATGTGCTTGTGGGAGTTTCAGTGAAGTCCGTCCATGGCAGTGTATTATTGAGAGGTGTGTGTGCGTATATAGTGGTGATGGCTTCTCCCTGTGTATATGTGTATGGTCTGAGGTGTAGTGTATATGCTATTTTTTGTATGCCTTTGGGAGCAAGAAAGGAAAAAAGATGGTGACTCTCCTTCCTCCTATCGTGTGGGTCCCATGGTGTGAATTTTGTTATGGAAAAGACAAAAAAATAAAATATATAGGGGTGGTGACGTGGGGATAGGGGTGAGTGGGGCAGGATAGGGGTATGGGATAGGTTGTTAGGATGATTAAAACAAGATAAAATTTGTTAGTGATTTTGTTAAGGATTGTTATTTTTTGTATTTTTGTGGTGTATAATCACATAGGCGAGGGTGCGTGGTAATATGAACTAAAATGAATAAAACTCAACTTCGGAAGGGACAAAATTAGGTGACTACAGCATGCCCCCTTTGAATGTAAACACGAAGTGTTTCAGTCAACGAAGTAGACAACGAAACAGAATTTTGTCCTAACCATTATTCAAAAAGAATAAAATAGAAGGAAGGAGGAAAATCAAGTCTTGATTTTGGACATCATACTTATCCCTAGTTATGAGGAAATCAAGTCACAAATATCTCAAAGAGTTGGAAGAAAAGGGACTATACCGACGTAGAGAGTCGAGAGAGGCCCTGTCAAGGTTCCGGTCTACGACTCTGTTATTACATTAAAATTGAAAATTACAAGTTAAAAACATAAACAAAATTACAAAAATCCTATCTATCCGGCTTCTTTTGAATTCTTGATTTAAGCATCATCACCCTATTCTTCAGGCAGGCTCCTGACTTGCAATTTCTTCAATTTGTTGACTTTCAATTGTTTCACCTTGTCGCTTTGACTTTCCATTTACTCACCCTGTTATTTGACCTTTAAATCTTTCACCTTGTTTCTTGACTTTCAATTTCATTACCCCATTCTTCAGACGGGCTCCTGACTTTCAGTTTCATCACCCTTGTTTTTTAGGCGGGCTCCTGACTTTTAATTTTCATCACCCTGTTCTTCAGGCGGGCTCCTGGCTTTTAATTTTATCACCCTGTTCTTCAGGCGGGCTCCTGACTTTTAATTTCATCACCCTGTTCTTCAAGCGAGCTCCTGATTTTCAATTTCATCACCCTGTTATTCAGGCGGGCTCCTGACTTGCAATTTCATCACCCTGTTCTTCAGGCGGAGTCCTGACTTTCAATTTCATCACCCTTTTCTTCAGGCGGGCTCCTGACTTTCAATTTCATTACCCTTGTTCTTCAGGTGGGCTCCTAACTTTCAATTTCATCACCCTGTTCTTCAGACGGGCTCCTAACTTTCAATTGCATCACCCTATTCTTCAGGCAGGCTTCTAACTTTCAATTTCATCACTGTTCTTTAGGCGAGCTCCCGACTTTCAATTTCATAACCCTGTTCTTCAGGTGGGCTCCTGAATTTTAATTTCATCACCCTGTTCTTCAGGCGGGCCCCTGACTTTCAATTTCATCACCCTGTTCTTTAGGCGGGCTCCTGACTTGTAATTTCATCACTCTGTTCTTCAGGTGAGATCCCGACTTTCAATTTAATCATCCTGTTCTTCAAGCGGGATCCTGACTTTCAATTTCATCACCCCGTTCTTTAGGCGGGCTCCTGACTTTCAATTTAATCACCCTGTTCTTTAGGCGGGCTCCTGACTGGTGATTTCCTCACTTTGTTCTTCGAGCGATCTCCCGAATTTCAATTTCATCACCTTGTTCTTTAGGCGAGCTCCTGACTTGTAATTTTCATCACTCTGTTCTTCGGGCAAGCTCCCGACTTTCAATTTCATCACTCTATTCTTCAGGAGGGCTCCTAACTTTCAACTTCATCACCCTGTTCTTCAGGCGGGCTCCTGACTTTAAATTTCATCACCCTGTTCTTTAGGCAGGCTCCTGACTGGCAATTTCCTTACTCTATTCTTCGGGCGAGCTCCCAACTTTCAATTTCATCACCCTGTTCTTTAGGCGGGCTCCTGAGTTGCAATTTTCATCACCTTTGTTCTTCAGGCAGGCTCCTAACTTTTAATTTCATCACTCTGTTCTTCGGCCGAGCTCCCTACTTTTAATTTCATCACCCTGTTCTTTAGGAGGGCTCCTGACTTGCAATTTTATTACCCTGTTCTTCAGTCGGACTCCTAAAATTAAAATCAAAACTAGAACAAAAATTATCCCGAACAAAGATTACGATAAAGAAAGATTCATTTTTCTGAAAGTAATGTCCTATTTTCCAGGAGGTCCTGAACATAAAGTAAATTTTCATTTTTCTGGAGGGTCCTGAACATGAAGTAAATTCTCATTTTTCAGGAGGGTCTTGAATATAAAGTAAATTCCCATTTTCAGGAGAGTCCTGAACATAAAGTAAATTCCTATTTTTAAGGAGGGTCCTGAACATAAAGAAAATTCCCATTTTTCAGGAGGGTCCTGAACATAAGGTAATGTCCCATTTTCCAGGAGGGTCCTGAACATAAAGTAAATTCCCATTTCCAGGAGGGTCCTGAACATAAAGCAATGTTCTATTTTTCAGGAGGGTCCTGAACATAAAGTAAATTCCCATTTTCTTGAAGGGTCCTGAACATAAAGCAATGTCCCATTTTCCAAGAAGGTCCTGAACATAAAGTAAATTCCATATAACATGAATTACTTTTAATTTTTTCCCCAGTTTTCATCAAAAGCTTTTGCGGATGTCAAACCCAATCATAAATACTTGCAACAGTGCGTAATGCAAAGATTAATCAAGATTCTGATCAACAAGTGCACTTTCGAGGATGAAATTGAATGACCGAGACCAATAAGTTCCTCTCTTAAGAGTGAAAGAAAAAGGTTTTTACTAAAGTGCATTAGTGGTTCAAATTATGAAGTGCACCTCCTACACATGAGACATGAAAGACCCAAATTAGAGAATTTGTTTCTAAGGGGTACAAGATGATGCGTTTTACCACTATTGGTATTACCAAACCTGTACAACGATACTGTATTTTTATTTGCAGAAATGAGGAATTGCACCTCTGGGTATTTGTGCTTTGAAGCCCTTGATGAGAAGGTCGCAATTGTTCCTGTTTCACACAAAGAAAACTTATGAGTTTAAAACAGGGTGGTTGGCTTGCGGCTTTGACATTTGAGAATATTTCTCATGCACTTGTCCCATTTAGATCTTGCTTCCAATTATTAGCATTTTCCATTGCCTTGTTGCACCGTTGGTCCAAGCTCATAATATTAAGAGTGACTCTGAAATAAACACAGTATCTCTACTTTGCTATGTTTCTCAGAAAATCCCCTTTAAACCTTGGTATTTTCACGAATTATCCAAATTTGTGTGTTGACAACAATCTTCTGCATGCCTTATTCTGACTTGTAATCTTGTTTCTTTCATGTGTTGGCCCTTTGTCTTGCTAAGAGGCAATTGAAGAAGCTGGTAGCCAATTTTGAAATTTTTTCTCACTTATTTTGACATGGACTTGACTCAAAGACAAGAGAAAAAAAAATGACAATTTTTTTTATTTGGATAACTAACTCAAGAAAAATAAAATAAAAACACAGATAAGAAAGAAAAGACAATGAACGTCCCCAATTGAAAGAAACGAAAAAATTTATCTAAAAATGACAGTCAACTCTAATGATTATTCCATGCATTTGAATTAATCTGCCTGATCTTTCTACCTACACTTTCTACTAGCTATTGTTGAGTTAACGGTCTTGAAACTAAGTTGTTTACTTAGGCCAATTACATTCAAGACCTCATTTGGCTAGTGATACCTTGAAGGGTTTTCGTCAACAAGCCTCTCTCATTTTTCTCTCAGCTCACCATCGCCTTATGGTGCCCGTGAGGGTTTTCATCAATAAGACTCTCTTATTTTTATTCCTCTCAACCTACCATTGCCTTACGGTTCCCGTGAGGGTTTTCACCAACAAGGATCTCTCCTTTTTATTTCTCTCTTGATTCCTTATGCTGAGGAAGACAAATAGTTCCCCAAATGCATCCTCATATCCATTGCATACTTAGCCTTAACATCCTCAAAGATTGATCTGAAGTTCATTCTTTGGTTGTAACTTGGATTTTGGATAGGGTTAGAAAAAAAGGATAGCATGAGGTCCAAACAACACTTGAAGTGGGGTGTGACTTACAACTTTTGGAATCGACTCAAACAATGAAGATTAACGCATGCTCAGTTTCTTTTGACTGGGCAATTCTAAATAGTTTATTGGTTGGACCAAGCCCGGAGTAGGATAGCCTACGTATCTCACCCTCGAGAGAGGAGAATCAGGTCACACATAGTTCAAGCAGCTTGTTCTTTTGCTTGATTTTGATTTCTTTTTCTTTTGTTGACTCTTTTTCTCTTTGGGATTTTTCCGACGTTATTTTTCTTGACACTCTTCTTTTTATTTCTTTTTGGACATATTTTTTATATCTTCTTTTTTAAAAAAAAAAACTTTTCTGACTCTACTGCTTTGCTCGACAGCTTTTCTTTTGAGCTTTGTTGACTCTATCTTGATTCCAAAAGAGAGGTATGAAAAAAAATAGAACTAAAGCTCAAATAGAGTAAACAAAGGATGACACGATGTTTGGATAGCAGAAGGAAATGCCTTCGTCATATCAATCCTTGAAAATACAAGTACATAGCATGCAATATGAAAGTGAGAGATGAAGATCATTTGTGACATCTTTTTAAGCATTAACTTTGATTGAGTCTGTATGTCACTACTTCTTCTGTGTTTTTCTAGCATACAACTCCACTTTTGTTGTACATTCCTCACATTGAATGAATCATGATTTTATGAAGATGATTTTCTTTCTGTTAACCCAGCCACTATTTGGCCTAATTGAGTCATGTCTTTCAATTGATGGCCAAGTTATTCTTGTGATTCTCAAAATAAGTGCCTTAATTTTCAAAGAAGGCTTCAACTTATCATCAAATGTCTCAACACTCTTCCTATTTTCTCATATGCTCTCTTTTTCTAACTTTAACCCTCTGATTCAATGTTCATGCTTAAACTGGATTTCAAGATCTGGCTGAAAATTCCACTAGCATGTCATATCACTAGAATCAACATAAAATGTGCTATGTAAAGAAAACACACAAACAACATAAATTTAAAACATAAACGACAAAGGAACACTCCATTTAATTAAAATGAAAGATAGAAGGATTTGAACATAATGACAAATGGATAAAACAAGATAGATCCCGAACTACAACCCTGAAATAACTCAGATAACAAAAAATAAAATAAACACACTACCAGACCTCTTCCTAGTAGGGAGAGAGGTGACTTCTCAATTGCTCAGCCTGACATCTTAGGCACTGGTTTGCATATCAATATGACTAGAGCGTTCCTCATTATCAATGGTCTGCACCATAATTGATTTATATTGAGTTATATTTTCTATTTCTCATTTTAAAGAACGATAATCTTCAATACTGTGACCCTGAACATCAGAATGATATGCACATCGTACATTAAGATCAAAAATTCTTGAATGCGGGTCAGGAGTATACCCAAGAAAAGGAGTGATCATGCCCCACTGTACCAATCTCTAAAATAAACTGGCGTACAACTCTCCAATTGGCGTGAAACTATCCCTAGGATTCTTCCTCTTTTCATTGTTTGACTTGGATCGAACATCGAGCCTAAAAGGACTTTGACATATTTGTGGAATTAGAGGATGAATCTGAGGAGTTGGTGTGTGCCATTGTGAGTAAGAAGGGAGTTGAACATATGGATGTATGCAATATACTATATATATATATATATATATATATATATAGGTGGGGAAACGGAGTATAATGGATTTTGGGAGTGATTATAGAGAGTTTGGGTATGAACTTGGGCTTGAGATTGACGGTAACGATGACGTCGTCTTCTTGGATGTGCCCATTCTCCAACTACAATAGCAGTTGCATCTTCCTCATTCTTATTCCCTTCAGTTTCCCTTAATTGATTGCAATATTATCTCAAATATTTCACGGATTCGTCATGTCCATCTTGCTCCTCAAATTTTGATGTCTCAAGGATTGGAGGAAGGTTATCATTTGAAGACATGCCCCAGTCTTTGTATGTAACATCTTCTTTACCCATAAGTCCTAGGGAACTTTTCATAGCATTTTCTATACTTTTCATTTTTTCAACCATTTTCTCTAGCTCTTCGGCACACTAGGTTTCTTGTTAAGAAATTTTGGTGGTCCAGTTAACTTAAAAGTAAGCTCAGGAGTATAACAATGATCACCAAGAGTATTAAACATGAGTCCACTAGTAGCACGGGAGGCATAACTGTTAGGTGGCTATTCAACGTAGAAGCTTCAGTAGAGGGTTGAGTAACAAAAGCACAGGCATTATGTGGTGCTGTCAATGTAGCAAGTTTATACTGAGAAGCTAGAGGAAGAGTGGTGGAAGTATTGGGATGCTTTTGGCTTGGAAGGAATTCTAAGTCATGTTGCAGTACATCAACAACAGTAGAAAACTAACTTTGTAATTTTGGTGGAAGACTCAAGGTATTTGTAGGGTTAATAGTGGGGAACGGGGGAGGAGGCAGCCCACTGGGCCAAGCTCGATACATTTCCATCATTTTTTGCCTTAGTCTCAAATTCTCTTCCTTTAAACTCTCATTTTCCTGACTCTTTGCTTGATCCATGTGGTTACTCTCTACAACTTTCTCTTTGACTTGGTGTGATGTGGAGGACCAGCTACAATGCCACAATCCGACCACCTTAAACTAACTGAACAAGAGATGACAAAGGTGTTAGAATGCAATACTTTTTTAAAAAAAATACTCTTTTTCTTTTATCTTCTTTTTGAAAAGGATCACCGAACCCAAGAAGGGCGCCTACGTATCTCACTCCCGAGAGAGGAGAATCAGGTGTGCGTAGTTCGTGAAGTCTTGCCAAAATGACCAACTAAACTCTTTTTCCTTTCTTTTTTTCTTTTTCTTGAAACTTTAAAAAGAAAAGAAAATAACAAATTGTCAAAAGAATTGACGAAAATCTTTTTGCATTTTTCACGTTTAAAATTCCTATACAAAATAAAACCTATGATTACCAAAGAAAAATCTTATTGGGTTTTCGATTTTGAATTTCATATGAAAATGAAACTTGAAACTATTAAAGAAAAATCTTTTTGTAGTTTTCTTTTAGAGATATATATGAAACACCTACACTAATAAAGAGTGAAGAAAATCTTTTTGAATTTTTTTGAAATAAGATCCCCGAACCAACAATAGGCTGCCTACGTATCTCACTCCTGAGAGAGGAGAATCAGGGGTACGTAGTTCGTCCAGATTGAACAATTAACGATTAACTGATAGATTGACCCTAACTTAAGAGACACGATCAAAGACAGATGAATAAAATCTTTTTTGAGGTTTTAATCAGACACTTCACATAAAACTTACATTGACAACTATGAAAGAAAAATCTTTTTGGTATTTTCATTATATGAAATGTACAAAACTTCTACCATCTTTTTTTTTTTTTTAATATTCTTCTACAAAAAGCTCCTATTAAAAAAAATCTTATTTAAATTTCAAATTATGAAAGCATGCTAAATGAATAAAAGAAAAAACTTTTGATTTTTTTTTTTAGGAATGAGTGCAATTGGTAAAAATCTTTTTGAATTTTTTGAATTGCGAAGAGCAAAAGTCATAAAGAACTCTAAAAATACTACGAAACTCTTTTTTGACTCGCCTTTTCTTTTTTTCTTTTTTTTTTTAAATTTTTTCTTGCCTACATCTTCTTTAATTATAGCACATACTTTCTCCCAAATCGGTCCGTCAAATGACCACGTTACCCTCAGAGATGCAACATTTAGCACGTAAGGATGCTTTAGAGGTGAGTCTCCTACAAAATATCAAGTGGGTCCTACTAGGTTTCAATATGATGCACATAAACATGACCTAAAGGGTAACCTACGCTGGGGTTTACTAACAAGACTGTTCGGGGGAGTGTATGGTCGATAGTGGCTGCGACGGCTTTCCACCTACTCCATACAATCCAATGGCTCCCCCTCCTAAAATAAGAGTGACTCAACTAGTGGTCGTGTACACACGTGTACTACGGACTTTCTGCAGAAAGAATGACTCGGGTTATGCACATGATGTCAATATAAAGCGGTAACACATCAAATAAAAATTATAAACAAAGAGCACGTAGGCACTCAACAACGATAAACAATAACACAAAACAACACAAACGAAATGTCTATACACCTATAGTGTCAAACTAAGCCAATACAACTCCAAAATAAGCTCGAATTCTGAAAAATTCCCGGCAGCGTCGCCAGAGCTTGACACCCTTTTTTTCACTTTTTTTTAACCAAAAAGATTTCATTTTTAAGTTCGAAAGGATTGTTATTATTAAAGTGACATAAGATGAAAATCTGTTTTGAAAAGGATTATTTATAATTAAATTCAGAGTCGCCGCTTGGCATAATCCGATGTGCCAAGTCACCTTTGAAAATCCTTTTCAAAATGGTTTTGACTAGTTAAAAATTGGTTTGTCAACATAGATTCCGGCTAAGGAATTCTATTGACCGAGGGGAAGGTGTTAGACAGCCCTCAATTTCGTAGTTCAACCACGGTCGCTTGGTGGAGCATATCAGCTAATTTGACACTACGAACGTATAAACCACACAAAAACACATAAAACAACCAATCAAACACACAAAACAAAATAAATCCAAAATATAGTGTCTAGTCCAATTATACAGTCCAAAAACAGAAAAAGTGCGGAAATGTAAACCTACGCTAACCTACACTAATCCTAAACTACACTCCAATGCTTATCCAATGTCTCGAGCCTTCGTCATGAACCTCCTTTGCGTACATGATACATCGAGACATTTTTCGGTGAATAAGTACATAAGATCTCGGGGCATTCCCTAGTAGAATGAATACATTTTCTCAAATTTTTGCGTAAAAATAAAAAGAACCATTCGCAGACATTCACACATTCAACAAAACACCATTTCTAAATTTGCCTACCTGAGCCTAAAATTTGCCTACCCGTTCGGCTTATCATAACACTATCGAGGAATTAACAATTAAACTCAAAATAACAATAACGGTGAATCAAAACAACTGATTTATATCTTTTATCAAATTTTCAATCCCACATATTCTTTATTCTCAAATTACCAATTTAGATATTATTTCATCGCATAACCGACGGAATCAACAATGAATCAACACCAAATAACTATTCACTACCAACAAGGATCAAATAACACCCAATATTCAATTCAACATACCAAATATAATAAACAATGAAATAAAAAATAAAAAGAGTAGGATTGGACCTCAATTTGAAGCTTTCAAGATTTAGTATTAATTGGGTGAAAAGGCGAAGCCCGCGACCGGACCTCGAATTGGACCTCAATCGACTAACCCGCCCCAACTCGAACCTCGAACGACGAACCAAATCCACGGGGATATCTCAAAACTCAATCCGAACAAGACTCCATGGAGAACAAACGAATTGGTATCCAGAATTAAACATTTTCCGACAAGATTTATACTGAAAAAAAGGTGGTTGTTCGATGTAGCTTGGTCATCGGAGTACCTAGCAGTGATTTTGATGGGATTCCAATGGAGGACTCGCCGAAAAATAGTCCGACCAACCTATTTTCTACCTCTCTTTCTAGATTTTAGGTCTCTCTATTGATTTTCTTCCTTCGATGCTCAATTTTACTCGATCTTCTTCCTTTCCAGCGGGTTTAGACAAGTTTTCCGATGAGAAATCAGTCGCTGGAATAGTGCTCTCGATCCCTCTCACTCGTTTCTACCTCCCTCTTGTTGTTTTCTATTAAACTCTATTTGTGTGTGATTTAGCGTGTGGATATGGTTTTTTTATGGAAGAGGGTATCGACTGTGTGGTGCTCGTTTCTTTGTGTCAATCGTGATGAAGAAGATGGAACCCCCCTGTTTTTGAGTGTGTAAATTGTGAGAATGGTGAGGGATCTGTATGATTGTGGGAGTTTCAGTGAAATCCATCCATGGCAATATATTGTTAAGAGGTGCGTGTGTGTATATATGGTGGTGATGGCTTCTCTCTGTGTATATGTGTATTGTCTGAGGTGTAGTGTATATGCTATTTTTTGTATGCCTTTAGGAGCAAGAAAGGAAAAAGGATGGTGACTCTCCTCCCTCCTATCGTGTGGGTCCCATGGTGTGAATTTTGTTATGGAAAAGACAAAAAAAATAAAATTCAAAGGGTGGTGACGTGGGGATAGAGGTGAGAGAGGAAGGATAGGGGTATGGGGTAGCTTGTTAGGATGATTAAAACAAGATAAAATTTGTTAGGGATTTTGTTAAGGATTGTTATTTTTTATATTTTTGTGGGGTATAATCACATGGGCGAGGGTGCATAGTAAGATGAACTAAAATAAATAAAACTCAACTTCGGGAGAGACAAAATTAGGTGTCTATAATAATAATAAAATAATATAATAAATAAACAATCACTATTGCAACATTGTAGAAGCAGTAAGTTCAATTTAAATATAAATTAAAAATACCTCCAATTATCTCACACATAAAGTTTATTATTGAATTTAAATTGAAAATCAGTTGTTTGGTCGTGAATTCTCCTTTTTTATAGAAACTATAAGTTTTTCCTCCTTTATTTTTTAAAATTGATATTTATCCTAATCAATATTTTAATCAGTTAGTTTTGTGAATTTAAATTTAAATGAAATTCGAGTTGGAATGAAGTTGTACTACTTGTGTTCTCCTATATATACTTCTACAGTTATTTATAATGCTAAGCTTTCTTTTTACAAAAAAAAAAAATGATCATTAGGTTTATTCATGGATTTATTTACTAAATTCTTCATATTTTATATATATATTTTTTAACAATTTCACTTTTTATATGCAGATGTATGATAGTAGTTGTACATGCTAATCTACTTTTCTAGCTTAAACTCAAGTAAGTAATATTTTCTATTATGATTTTGTTCGTTTGATTTTTGATAAAAATAGATACTTTATATTGATTATCCTCATCGCTTTTTCTTTAACTTTAGTTGTTGTTAGGGAATTTTTATTATAACTTTGAGGTGGTATAGTTATTCCTAATGCTTATTTTTCTTAAGAAATTTTTTATTGTATTCATAAATTTAAGTTTCAAAAATTTTCATTAATATTTTTCATAGTAACACTAGCACCAACAATAATAGTGATACTTCTTGCTAAAATCTAGAAATGTAAAAAAAATATTATTTTTTAATTATTATTTTATTTGTTTGCATGATAAAAAAAAGAGCATATGTTTTATATATATAAGTATTTGATTTGAAATGAGCATCTTTTAAATTATGTTAGGAAAAGTATGCAAATTGAAAAGTAACCTATTTAATAGATTTGATTTGTTTTGCCTTTCCTTATCATCATAGCAATATTTGATATATATTCAAAATTAAGATTGAAGTGTTTAGTAGTTGACATATAAATCAAAATTTTATTTTTCAATAGAAAATTATGTTTCAAAGTTAAGCAAGGTGATAAGTTCGTAAGATATTAATTAAAAATTGCAAACTTATGATCTATGTATAAAAAAAGGGTGGGTAGATGTATGGTGAGGATTTGAAGGTTAATTTAAAAATAAATAAAGTAAATCAATGATATTCAAAAATATTATTAACAAATTTAGACCTTTTAAAAATTGGGAAAATAAATAATAAAAAGGACAAAGATAAGGAATAAGAATTTATAATGTATTAAAGAAGAGCAGCGGATAATTATATTAAGTTAAGTGACATGCTAATTAAAAGTTAAATATTAATATTATATTCGTTACATATCATTCAAAACTGATACTACTTTCTCTGTCTCAAAATAGCTGGCATGTCTATGTGAAAGCAAGCCCAAACATTACAGTTATAAAAAATAAAAATAGTTGACATATTTATTTAAAATATTTGTCTCAAAATAGTAGCTAGTTTAAAAGATCAAAAAGTAATTAACTATGTTTTTTTCAATTCTACCTTATTGTTAATTATTCTAAAATTAATGAAGATTAAATACGAAACATACATTTTTTTTTTTATAATTACATGATTGTTTTTACACATATAAATATAGTTTGGCCGGGGGGGGGGGGGGGGGGTTATTAACAACCTAATATATTTTAATTGTGATAGTATAATAAAGTAAAATATGAAACTTAAATTTTTTTGCAATTACATGATTATTTTTTCGTATAATTTAGTTAGGGATGGGTGGGTGGGGGTTAGAATTTTTATATTATTTTTTACTTTAAAAAATTGAGATTGGAGGAAGGGGGGAGGGGGTAATTCATTGAACTTTTCTTTTTATGGTAATATGAGTAATATGATTTAATATGATCGAACGAGACATTTCAATATGAAGCGATTAGAAATAATATTTTAATATGCGGGTACATATACTAGTTTGATATAAAAAAAAATATACACACACACAAAAAAAGCATATGCACGCACAAAATCAGTTCTGCTCCCTTTCTTTTTTCCCTCCATGTTCACTACCGCCCACCACCACCGAAGCTTCAGTGATTTCACACAGCAACCACAGCCAAACACCCCTCTCTCTCTCTCTCTCTTTTCCTCTCCTTTTTTTCCCTATTCTGCCATGCCTCGTCAGAGTTGATCGATCTCCAGTGGGGCAGGCTTTGAGTTTCGACTCCCAATGAACGCTAAACCATCAACTACAGATCTAGAGTCTTTCCCTGCTCCCTCCCGTTTCTCCGGTGGGTTTGCCGACGAATTTGGCCGAAAAAAATCCGCTGCTCCGGCGTTCATCGCCGTTGAAGTAGAAATGTTGATTGATTTCTTTGTCCACTTTAATGTTTGATAACATTTGTATTATGTTTGTTCTTGCATAAATTGTTTTTAAAGTTGACCGAAGGTGAATTTTTTTGATGAACTTTCATTGAAATCCGCGATCATCTTTTTTAGTTCTTTTATAAAAATTTTATACATGTCTGTGCACATTCTACTGCTCTTGTATTTTTACTCCCAATTGTTGAACTGATTTTGGCAAATCATGTCGCTACTTTTAATAGATTATTGTTAGTTTTGTGTGATTTGTCATAATTACGTTGTTTGTTCATTTGGAATCATTGTTGAAATAATTTTGCATTATCTTGTTGATCTGTTGGACTACTCATGAATTTTTTTATGCTAATTGGGTATTTTTCAGTGAACTCTCTTGTTTATCTGGTCACTGCTACTTTGTCATTGTTTTGGATATATTTTGTCTTTGAATAAATTACTGCATCTTTGATTAATTAAAAAAAAAATCGGCGATTTTTGAGGCCTCAACTACTAAAAAGACGAATATTACGTATACAAATACGTAATAAAATAAATAAATTCGGGTGATGACAAAATTTTTATAACAACACAAAGGTTTTACGATAAGTATCTTAGCAAGGCGATTTAGGACGGCTAATAAATCAAGCAATCACTTCATAGCCATGGCGTATCTAAAATCTAATCCGAGCCTACTTTTTATGAAAATTTTATTCTAATATAGAAACATTTATATACATATACACACATAATTTGCATTTTATTTTGATAATCGTTTATTGTCACTAACATTTTTTTCACAAGTGTTTATCCAGGTTCTTGAAAATATTTGACGAAAGTGGCATTCAAAGGAAAGTTTAGATTTTACATTCATATTTTTACATTTTTACCCTAGTACAAAATATTAATTATAGTGGAAACTTTATTTTTGAAGCGTGGGGTGGAAATGTTTTACTTACACAATCTTTATCACGCGTTTAGAAAAATTTAGGTCATTAACATTTATATTAAATTGATTGAGATAGCTAATCAAATAATTCATACTTTCTACACTAAAATATTATGTAATCTTTTTCTTTAAAACAAATTTTTCTTTATTCAATCTTTTTTTTCATACATATTCTTATATTCTTTTGTTTATCTCCACATACTTTTTAAATACATATTTTTATGATAATTTATATAATTTTTACATTTAAATTATTCATATCATTTTGATTTTTTCTCTTTCTTTTAATAAACTTAAGTCTGGTCGGGAACCACATTTGTGGATTCTGAAGGATGACTAACCCCTTCCCTTCGAAATAATTTGAACCCTTACTTTCGTATAGAATATTTATATGTATAAGATACGTATGAAAATTGTATAGAAGGTGTATAGAAACGATATAAAATAAGCCAGTAAATTGAAATGACTAGAAAGTGGAATTTCAATTTTATGATATTTTATGGAAATAGTTTAATTTAGGATGCCGTTTCTGTCCTTTCCTTTTTTTTCCTTGATTATAAATTCAGAGATTCAGGCTAACTGATTCAACTTTTGTCAAATTTCGTTGGTATGAAAATATAAAAAAAATACTTTTTCCTTGTCCATTTGACTGGTCATGCTTTTTGAATATTATTTTTATGTAGCATGCTCTTTAAATGTATACCATGTGACATCATGCAATATGAATAGGTACTGAATAAGTTATATATAAACCGTGTATCAATGTTATATAATTTTGTATGTATATGTCATATATAGATATTATATAAAGATTATGTATATCGATATTGTATAAATAGTGTATAAATAGGTATTAATATTGTGCAAATGGTATATAAACTTGTATCAATACTATATAAATATGTATAAACATATATGAATATTGTAAAAATAGTATATAAATCTGTATCCCCAGACCCTACTTTGTGGGAATACACTGAGTTTGTTGTTGTTGTTGTAGTATATAAATCAATATCAATAATGTATAAATGTGTTGATATTGTATAAAAAGTTATGTGATGTATCGACATTGTATAAATAGTATATAAACGTGTATCAATATTGTATAAATAGTTATATAATGTATATATGATGTAACAATATTACATAAATGATGTATAAGCATGTATGTATGATGTATAGCTATGTATTTAATATGTAGATAGCGCCCATTGAGTTATTATGACTAGATATATCCAAGTTTCAAAACAACTATAATTATCCTAACAAAGAATGTGCAAGCAAACAAGTTCACTAGTACCCTCTAGTAAGTGCAATTCAATAGAGACCAACATGTTCACCCTTTTGATCCCCAAAAGCCCAACAAATAAATTACATGATAAAAATGAGGACTCCCACAGTATCACCATCAACAAAAAGGAGGGGAAAAATACAAATGGATAAAAAGGAGAAAAATGTATGATTGTACAATTTACATAAACTTTTCAGTTAATAATGTAATCAATCATGGAAACAAACATAAAGAAAAAAGATTACAAGGAAACACTAGCAATCAAAAATTATGCCACAGTCGGGACTAAAATATCACAAGTATGGAGGTAGCACAGGGCATAGCCTTATTCTATTTAAAGCAGTTACAATCTCACTTCACGAGGAGCATTAGAATATGTGGAAACAGTAGCGGAAAGAACATTCGTCTGACCCCTTCTGCCTTTTGCCCATTTCTCCCTTGTCTTCAACAAAGCACACTTCATAGCCATTAAAGAACTTGATTTGTAAGTTCTTTCAATCTCGATCAACTCAAAATTTTCTTAAACAGTCTCGGATTTTATATGTAAGTTCATCTCGATGTTTTGAGTATTTTGGTATATAATTCTCTTGAAACAATTCATGTTTGCGGCATGTCGATGAAAAGTATAACGAAGAAGAAGAAGAACGAGGAGAAGAAGAAGAAATTTCTATAAGTTTCTCTCGATGTTTTGAGTCTTTTTGTATATAATTCTCTCGAAGACTTTTTTCATGTATCTGTATTGTATAAATGGTGTATAAAGATGTATATATGGTATACAAATAGTTCTGTAGTGTATATGTAATGTATCGATATTGCATAAATAGTTATTTAGTGTATCTATAACATATCAATATTGTACAAATAATTTATAAACATGTATCGATATTATATAACTGGCGTATACACATTTATCAATATTGTAGAAATGTGTTCGATATTGAGTAAACGTTATGTAATATATCAATATTGCATAAATCGTGTATGAACATGTGTGTGTGTGTGTGTGTATATATATATATATATATATAATACATAGTATAACTATGTATTACAAATGTATATACATCCATCTACACTGTCTATACAACCAACCAAACTCACCCCACCCATCCGGCCATCCCCACCAGCTAACCCTACACTGTTTGTACAACCCACCCCAACTTCAACTCCAAAATTTGATTAATTTTTTATATTTGGGATAATTTCAAGTATATACAAAAAAAAAAAAAAAAAAGTAAGTAGTTTACAATAAATATTACCAAGTTTTTGTTTACACCAAAAATAGCCACTGAAAAATATGCGTGGCTTTCATGACTACAACTGACACATTTGTGCTCCAGCTTAATGAAAGGTTTTCTTACTCTTTTCTATTAATTTTTTTCTTGATTGTAATTCAAAATTTCAAATTAGCTAATAATTCAATTTTTCAAATCTCGTTGGTATGAAATAATTAAAAATGTCTTTTTCTTGTCTATTTGGCTGGTCAGGGTTTTTGAATATTATTTTCATGTAGCATGCTCATCAAATGTATATCTTGTAACGTCATGCAATATGAATAGATACTGTAAAATGGTATATAAATCGTGTACCGGTGTTATATAATTTCATATGTATATGTAATATATAGAAATTGTATAAATGGTGTATAAACGCATATCCATATTGTATAAATGGTATGTAAACTTGTATCGACAATGTATAAATGTGTATAAACATATATCGATATTATATAAATGATATATAACCTTGTATCGATAATGTATAAATAGATATAAACATGTATCGATATTGTATAAAAAGTTATGTGATGTATCGACATTGTATAAATGATGCATAAATATATATTATTTTTTCCTGCATTCAGTTTTGACCAACTCAAAATTTCCTTTAAAAAATCTCAAATTTTACTTATGAGCTTCGCTCGATGTTCTAAGTCTTTTGTCGCTTGAAATGATTCACCATTGCGGCATATCGATTTTTTTATAACGGAAGCAACAAAGAAGAAGAAGGAGGAGGAGGAGGAGGACGAGGAGACGGAAGAAGACCGAGTGACTATTTTTTTCGTAAATAAATTGTTCAGCAAAGACGAAGGTCGAACGGTCATTTTTTTCAATAAATAAGTGATCCGAGTAGACTTTTTAAATTTTATATTTTTTTTATAATCATGTGTTCGGGCCAACTTTGGAATATGAAAAGAGTCACCTAATATTTTTGTCTCTGATAAAATTTGAATATGAGACCTCAAATGTTACGATCCAAAAACTGAGATCATGATGGCACCAATCCAACCTTCTGTGATAGGTAAGTCAACAATCCAAAAACTGAGATCATGATAGCACAAATCTAACCTTCCGTGATAGGTAAATCAACAATTCAATCCCAAATATAACATTCCAAATGTATAGAAGCAGAAGTAAATAAAAACATAATACAACCAGAATAACCTCCAAAGTATATTAATAGACTAGTATAGTCAAAACATGAATGATCTCACATCTAGTACTCACTAATACAAGCCTCTAAATACAAAAGTTAAAGAAAAGCCTGAGTATCTCAAATGCAAAAAGCGCATAAAGATGGGGTGTAGGATATTTCAGTAGTCTCTGAAATAAATAATAGATGCCTCTGTTAATAGAACTTTATTGAAAGAAAGAAAGGCTAAGGTTTACAATATAATCTGAAAAGCATAAAAAACTAACTAAAACAAAAGTAGGCTATATATATACATAGCCAATAACCTAAAGGTCCATAAACTAAAGGCCCAATAACATATGGGCTAACATCCCCCCTCAAACTCACAATGCAACAGCAATAAGCATTGAGAGTTTGTCACACAAAAAACGAAATCGAGACGCCGACTGAGCCTTCGTAAAAAGGTCAGCAATCTGCAAAGACGATGGAACAAAAGGAAGCGATATGGTCCCGAGCTGTAAATGATGACGGGTGAAGTGACAATCAATCTCAATGTGCTTCGTACGCTCATGGAAGACAGAATTCTTTGCAATTTGTACCGCACTTTTGTTATCACAATACAGGGGAGTAGGCATAGAAATGTGAACCCCCATATCTGCAAGAAGCCAACGTAACCAAATAATCTCACATGTAGTCACAGCCATAGCACGATACTCAGCCTCCGTGGAAGATCTAGAGACAACATCTTGTTTCTTGCTCTTCCACGAGATTAAAGAGTCTCCAAGAAACACACAAAAACCAGTGGTGGATTTACGATCATTGCGATCTCCATCCCAATCAGCATCACTATAGGCTCGCAACTCGAGAGATGACGTCGAGGGAAACAAGAGATTCTGAAACTGAGTGCCACGAAGATACCTTAGAATACGAAGTACAGCTCCCCAGTGCACAGAAGTAGGAGCAGTAACAAACTGGCTAACAACATGAACTGCATGTGCTATATCTGGACGAGTAACCGTAAGGTAAACCAAACTACCCACAATAGTCCGATAAAGACTCGGATCTGATAATGGAACACCATCACTAGGAGAGTAACGTGCATTGGTTTCAAGGGGAGTATCGACAGTCCTGGTGTCAGAAAGACGCGCCTGTGTAAACAAGTCAGATATATACTTAGTCTGAGAAAGAAGATACCCTTTCTTAGATTGAGCCACCTCAATACCCAGAAAATAACGCAGCAAGCCCAAGTCCTTCATTGCAAATCGATGAGCCAAATCATGCTTCAATAACTCAATACCACTATGATCATCACCAGTAATAATCATATCATCTACATATAAGGACAATAGAATTCGCCCTGCACTTGTACATCTAACAAACAACGCTGAATCATGGTTACTCGGGACAAATCCAAGGGAAGTAATAACAGTGGAGAATTTCTCAAACCAAGCACGAGGGGCTTGTTTGAGACCGTATAAAGCTTTTCGAAGCCGAAAAACTTCACCTGGCTGGTGGTCAATACCTGGGGGAGGAGTCATATAAACTTCCTCGTGGAGATCACCATTCAGAAAAGCATTCTTGACATCCATCTGAAATATCTTCCACTGTCGAACGGATGCAACAGCAATCATAGTGCGAACAGTCGTCATCTTTGCTACGGGGGAAAAAGTCTCCTCATAATCCATACCATATTGTTGTGAGTACCCTTTTGCCACAAGTCTTGCCTTGTATCGCTCAACAGACCCATCAGATTTTGTTTTTATCTTATACACCCATCGACAACCAATCGCATGCTTACCAGGTGGGAGAGTAACCAAATCCCATGTATGTGTATGATGAAGAGCAGCAAGTTCCTCAGCCATAGCATTCTGCCAAAGAGGATCAGACACAGCCTCTCTATACGACTCAGGTTCAGACAAATGATGTATGTTTGCAATAAAGGAAGCAAATGAGGCTGAATATGTAGAATAGTAAAAATCTGGCAGTTTGGTGGACTTACAAGGTCGAGTAGACCTCCTCAGAGGTGGTGGGTCTCCAGTCTCAACAGTCGAAGGAGCAGACTCAGGCACAGGCGAGGCTGAAGCACTATCAGGTGGCACACCAGAAGGCATGGATGGATCCGGAACTGGAACCTCTATGTCAATCCCAAAGGGATCAATAAGCCGAATATCTGACTTTGTCACATCATGGGTTTTAGCTGGAATGGAATAAAAAGGAATATGTTCCAAAAAAGTGACATGTCGTGAAACATATAATTTCTGACTTACAGGATCATAGCAACGATATCCTTTTTGTCCAATACCATACCCCAAAAACACACATATAGCTGATTTTGACCCTAACTTATTTCGTTCAACATGAGGACGAAGAACAAAGCAAGTACATCCAAAAACTCGTAATGCAGAATAATTCGGCGGGTGACCATATAGTTTCTCAAACGGAGACATCCCTGAAGTCAATGCAGTAGGAATACGATTAATCACATATACAGCAGTTAGGACTGCTTCTCCCCAAAAAATACTAGGAACCTCTGCAGACAAAAGTAAAGAGCGTGCTGTCTCAACAATATGACGATGTTTTCTTTCTGCCAGACCGTTCTGCTCAGGAGTGTCGGTACACGATGACTGGTGTATGGTACCATCAGAGGCAAGTAACTGAGTGAAGTCATTAGAAGTATATTCACCCCCTAAGTCACACCTGAAACACTTTATCACAGCCGAATGTTGTGTTTTAACAAGGGCTCTAAAGTTGTTGTAAATGCCAAAGAAATCAGATCTGTGTTTCATAAGATACACCCAGGTATAACGAGTATAGTCATCTATAAACGAAACATAATAGGTCGATCCACCCTTAGTGGATACTGGCGCTGGTCCCCATATATCAGAATGAATAATATCAAAAGGAGCAACAGAATAAGACACACTTTTATTAAACGGTAAGGCAGAAAATTTTGCCAGTTTACAACCACTACAATCTGAAATATCACTAGTGTTCACATGACCCAAAGCACCACTAGAGACCAAAAAACGTAAACGTGAAACTGACACATGTCCTAATCTGGAATGCCAAAGATAAAACTGAGAAGACAAAGGACTCAAACGAAAAGAAGATAAATCTATGCTAGAGGCAGCAACTGAAGACACTTTGAGATTCTCCAAGACATAGAGTTCCCCCAACCTATGGCCGGTCCCAATCACCCTCTGAGTGTGTTGGTCCTGTATAACACAAACAGAATCAGAAAAAAACACCCAATTACCAGCCTTACACAACTGACTGACCGAAATAAGATTTAAAGCAAGTTTGGGAATGTAATAAACATCAGAGAGGACAATGTGAGGGGTAGTAACAGAACCAACACCCTCGACTGACATAGGTACAGCACTCACGGACATAACAGAGATTGGTGAAATGGGTGACAAAGAACCAAACGATGACAAATGAGGGGACATGTGATGAGACGCACCAGAATCCAATATCCACAAGGAGGAAGGAATACCTGAGGTACTAGAAGAAACTAAACCCGAATGAGACATAGATGCTGACATGGCCGTAGGATTAGAAACGAAGAACTGTCTGAACTGTTCGAAAACCTGGGGATCCAACGCAGAAGGTGGCATAGTGCTAACAGACTCAACATCTACAGATGGTGCAGCAGCAACGAACTGTGGAGGACGAGATGACCATGGAGGAGCACCAGAGGAGCGTGACGGAGACTTTTGCTGCCCATATTTCTGTTGCTGCCCAGATTGAGGCTGTTTGACCTTGTTAAGTAACAACAGACACTGAGCCTTCCAATGATTTTTCTGTTTGCAGAATGCACACTCATCAAATGCAACGTTAGGAGATTGTCGAGTCTAAGTACGTGGTGGCCTAGACTGATCAGTTGAAGCAGCAAACACGACAGGAGTAGTAGTTACTTTAGACCCTTTATCCACTTGAGACTTGATACAAGTCTCCTCTGCAATCAGTTCATGAACCACAGAATCAACAGTAGGGAGGGGAGATCGATGAAGGATTGTTCCACGTAGGCCCTCAAAGTCAGAACGTAGTGCCATCAAAAACTGAACCAAGCGTTGCTCTTCCCGTCTAGCAATGTACGGCCCAAAACCTTTTAACTCTGCAGATTCAGTAAGTGCCAATTGATCCCACAAATCCGACATGGCAGCATAAAAATCTTGAATACTGAGATCATGCTGTTGAAGAGCACGGATATCATACTCCAACTGGTACTGCTTAGCAAAATTAGACTGAGTGTACAGTCTTTCCAAATGATCCCAGACCTCCTTTGCTGTGTCATACTTAGCCAATTGCATACCAATTGACTGAGTTACAGAATTGTTGATCTAAGTGATAATCTTGGAGTTATTAGTTTCCCATAAGTCCACCAACAAATCAAAATTTTCAGTTTTATCATCGATAGGTCTTGGTTTTACTCCAGTGATATAACCCCACATATTCTTCCCACGAAGAAAATTCTTCACGACATAACTCCAATAGGCATAGTTCTTACCATCTAATTGAGTACTAATGGACTGGAGAGAATCATCCTTTCCAGTCATTGTAAACACAGCAACACACAAACAATTCAAAAAAAACAAAAAGATGCAAAACCCTAGGTTGAACAATTCCGAACGAACAACAATAGCAGCAAGCAAAAGAACGAAAGACGAACAATACCAGACAGCAAACGAATACAGCAGCACCTCAAAAATTCGGGGCTCCGCCCCGAACCCCGGACGGGGGCGCGCTGCCCCCCGTACCCCCAGCGAACTCACCGCGGAGTTCGATCCGCGCAGTAGGTGCCTGCTACAAAATCTTCAACCAACAAATCAAAGGACATGGATCAAACTAGCTTTGATACCATGTTAATAGAACTTTATTGAAAGAAAGAAAGGCTAAGGTTTACAATATAATCTGAAAAGCATAAAAACTAACTAAAACAAAAGTAGGCTATATATATACATAGCCAATAACCTAAAGGTCCATAAACTAAAGGCCCAATAACATATGGGCTAACAGCCTCGAATCTCTGAAGATGCTAACACATAAGACACCACAGGAATCAGTCCACAGAGATTGTCGGATTGGTATCTGTACGTAAGGTGCAGAAAAGAAAGAGTGAGTACAAAATCACGTGTACTCAGCAAATATCGTCGATCGACTCTAATTCAAAGTAGTGACGAGTAACAACACATCAACCCTCTAAAACAATCAGACAACTTGCACTCAGGAAATTAAAGCCACCATACTCCAATAGAATAATCAAGTCTAACATTCATAAGGATATCATAACACGGTCCAAGAAGTCCTTAATACGTTAAAATCAAGTGATAGACATCATGTACTCAGTAAATAGTACAAAATCAACAAATACATCTTACTCAATCAGAGCCAGAAATGAATGCAATGTAATACATATATTGTGTATACGTATACCGAGCAATGGCTGGGGGACTCACAAGGTTCATATATTGTGCCAACTTGCACTACAATTTCAATAAATATATTGTGCAGGCATGCACTCGATCTCAATCTATATCTATATAATATTAAATATTAAAATATTATTCGTCCTTTTTTCCCTGCATTAAAAATCCCCGCTTTAGCTAAAATTATCTTTTCACTCTTTCTTTCAATTATTATGACTTTATTAATATAAATATATTAAAAGAATATGTAACTTTTTCCTACGTTTCCTGTTATTTTTGGCAAAGTAAAAGAATTATCATAGTAGAAGTCCTCTTATGGTTAGGACTTGTGTTATTTTTGGCTTTCCTATGCTTCCTGCTATTTTTGACAAAGTAAAAGAATTATAATCATAGGAGTCCTCTTATGGTTAGGACTCGTGTTATTTGTAGCAAAGTAAACAACCACCCTAATATAAATCATATAGTCAAATTCTTATGAATCTTGCTTTTACAAGTTCAAGATCTTTTTCATCGGCTTTGTTGTTGCTTTGACTTGAATTTGAATCTCCAGCTTTGTTTGTTTTTATTTTGTTTTCAGGTCTTCTTCAACAACTTCGTCTAATGTTCTCCTTTTTGACTTCTTGAAAATGTAATTTCCTTGAACTTCAATTCTGTACCTATTGAGATTTAAAATATACAGGTTAATCATATTAAACTAAGTACCACAATAGTAAGGACCAAAAACTGAAAACAAATTGCCAAAAAAAAAAAAGAAAATGCAAAGAAAGAAGAGGACGGGGATGAGGAAGAAGAAAGGCAGACTTGAAAAATCTAGTGGAGTCACAGTCGCCAAGATCAATAATTAGTCGAGTTACTTTTGGTACGGCATCCAACACGAACACACTTAATGTTTGTATATGCTTAAAATTTTATTTATTTATTCTCTTATCTTTAATGTCACAACTAACCCAAGAAAATGTGAAAGGTATTATTTTAGATTATTATTGAATCATGTAGCTGATAACAGACCTTTCAAAATTTTCAGTTAATTAAAACTCATATAAGAGTACATTATATTGTATTAATATCACTCATAAGGATATCTAAATAATCATTATCAATTGTCATCATTAGCTTTAGAATTAGCCAGCAGAATCTCACCTATTGGAAGGCTGTCATAACTGCACCAGCTCTTTCTATTACATCTAATCAATTCTTCAGGTAACGTAATGGAATGTTCGATCAACCTTCTGGATTGTCCATCTTCAAGTTCCCATAGTTTCAATTCTCTCAATTTCCATGGTTCTGTAGTGACCGCAGAATATTCAGACATACAAAAAAAAAGTTTTCTTGATTGCATCAATCAGTTGATCAGTTAATAGACAAGTATATTAATAGGTACATGTATTTAGTATGATGATCCTACAAAATCTATAATCATTAACATTTATAAAGTCTTACCTTAATTTATTTGTTGAAGTTGCAGTAAAATTGTCCGCGCTACTTGCATTATAAAAATCGAGGAAGAGACAGTGACTCAACCAAAAATTGTTAGACTTACTAAGGTATATGCTTTTTTTATACCTTTTTTAAAATTTCAGTCCATGTTCCTATATTTTTTTTCTATTCTATAAGTTTTGAAGGATGATTCAATCATTAGGCACCAAGTAGTCATTATGGGATAAAAGCTGCTTCTATGTATGTGTATATCAAACTAAAAATTAATTTAATTCAGTAAATTACTAAAATTTAAAGATCAATATCTGGTGAGATATGATAGTTAAAAGTTATAGTATAATACCCCGTACTTCTACCTAGCTCGAAATCACCCCAAGAATGTTAGAAACTTACTTTAAAAGATGAATCTATTTTTGTACATGTATAATTTTTAAGATTTTCACTTTTTATTAAGTGGGAAATTGAATTAGCTTTCCAATGATACCAATTTCGTCCAAATTCGGTATCGAGGTAGAAAGTTATGGACGAATACAGAAAGCAGTCAAAACTGCCCAGGTATGACGGTGAGAGCCGACAGACCGTCGAGCTAGTGATGGACCGTCGCCCAAGCCATCGCAGCAAAGGTAGTGAGACCATATTCTGCCTAAGGGCAACGGTTCAGGCCGACGGACCGTCGATCTAGAGACGGACCGTCGCCTAAGTTGTCGTAGGAGAGGCAGTGAACCCCTATTCTGCCCAGGTGCGATGGTTAGGACCGACGGACTGTCGACCCAGCGACGGACCATTGCACCCACCATCGCATACTTTGTTCAGCTATTTTAAGTCATTTTTAAAAAGGGCTTTTTGATCTTTTACCACTCTTTTTTATACCTAGTAATAGCAGACATAGATTCATAAGTTCATTATCCATTTACAACATCAAATTAGGGTTTTCTCTCAAAGATAATTCCCAAGAAACAAGATCCAAATATTCTTCAAGAAACTAAGAGATTCAAGTTTTTCAAGTCCAAGAACTTCAAGAAACTCACAACCCAGATATGTCATGTGTTAATTCATGGGTCCCTTTCACCCATGAAGCTCAAGAATCTCTTTTCAAAATACAAGATTTGTGTATTTATGAATGTTCATGATTTAAATAGAATTAAAATTCATGTTCATGATGCTGTGGGGTTTTGATTCATGTTTTAAATTGCATATTCCAATGATTGACCCTAGTATATGAAGATTTGCATAATAATCATGATAAACCCCCCTTAAATTTACACGTTGATTAATGTATCCATAATTATCAGATGTGTTGATGATTGTATAACCAAAGCATGCTCCCCATATGTTCGATTAAATGCTTATGCAAAGGAAAAGTGTCATAATAGTATGGTAATATGAAATCCCCAATCATGTACAAGTTTATGCATGTCAAATATTTGATGAAATGTCTTAGTCAGTGAATTATGGATACATGTGTAGCCCTTGTGGTGCTTTAGAACTTCTACTTCATGAATCTCCAACTTATTGTATTATGGATTGTGATGTTGGTCATGTATTCAAGAAAGTCATGTATTCAAGAAAGTCATGCTTTGTCAGTTTCATGCTATCGAGTCCTGGGGGTACTTGTATCGACAATTTAGCTGTGTGCCTAGAGCCAGTGTCATATTTTCAAGATACTCTCAGTCGAGCTATGTCCATAGAGCTTAGTCAGTCATGTGACTCAAGAAAGCTCAGTAATATAGTAATCTCAGTACTATTCCGTTAGTCAACGGAACTCAGTTAATTCAGTCTAGTTCAGTTCAGTAATCCATGTTCAGTGTTTATTTAGATGGGAGTAGGAATTAGCACCGAGTGAACCCAAGGATGGGAACACACACTATCAGATGATGGTATGATTCTTAGAAGCCACCCTTGCATTCCAGAACTATGTAGCCAGCATAGGTTGAGACATCAACACTGTCAGATGAGGGTTGATGAGGTGGATAAACACTGTCAGATGAGGGTCCCACCATTCTCTTTTGGGGACACTGTCAGATGAGGGTCACCCACAGCTTATCCTTACTAGTGGTGCGGTATTGACACCCTTCTAATTAGGGTTACAGATTAGACCCCAACTCAGCTATGATGCATTATTTGGGGCATGTCGGTGAGATGAATACTTCCCATAGTTTCAGTACAGAATCAGGACTGTCAAATACAGTTATTCAGTCTCAATAATAGAACTCAGATAGTTCTACAGGATTCAGGATTATCAGATACAGTCAACTCATAATAGTACGAAACTCAGCTAGTTCCATCAAAACCTAGACTGTCAGATATAGTCGCTCAGTATCAGTTATTTCAGTTATACAGATATCAGTATCTTATGTTATCAGTACTCAGACTCAGTAATCATGTTATCATGAACTCAGTTATAGTTATTATGTAGTCATACATGTATTTTCACGTTCATGTTATGTAGTCAGTCAGTATAGTTCATGCATGCGAACCCTTTTACATTTAGCCTACCACGCATGCATACCAATACATTCAAACGTACTGACACATTTACGTTATGGTGTTTTATAACATAGGTTCAGAAGCATGATCTCCAGAGCATCAGTAGTATTTCAGTCTCAGCAGTCAAAGTTAGCAGTGAGTCCTCATCCTTCGAGGACATGACCATTACTTTATTATCTCATTAATTAATTTATTTCAGTAGTTGGAGTTAGTTGGGAACATGTCCCATCAACTCCTTATTCAGATAATTCAGTCAGTTAGAGGTTTTTCAAACTATCATGTTCAGATAGTTTATATCAGGTTTTGTTTTGGTATTGTGATACCATATCATTCAGAGTTTATGTTATCAGTTTTGAACCTTATGGCCTTACAACCTTTATTTCTGCATTTATACAGTATATTATGCAGTGTTCAGGTACAGATATCAGTCATTGGTTAGCTTGTGGTCCTTCGGGGTCATGAGCACCATGTAGCGTTTCGGGTACCAGACTCGGGGAATTACATGTAGCATATTATAGGTCAAGCTTATCACGTAGAAGTTCTTGTCACAACTTTTTTTTATAGGTCAAGCTTACTATGCATGACATAATAACTTTCATAGATATTACATCTTGGTGGTAGCTAAGAATACTTTTTTCGGGTAAAGCATCTCATCAAACATTTTGTCACAAACTAAATGAATTTTACTATTGAAAAAGCACAAAGGAAACATTTAAGGAACTACTAGCGGATGATAATTGACAACTTACTGGTTAAGAGGATTCCATTACTGTAAATATGGTGTAATTTATATACATAACAAAAGGGTCTGTAACAAAACAAAGGTGGTCTAAGTAACATGTTGTCAAACTCCTCTGTAAACCAGGAGGTGAATATTAGTCCTCAACTTATTGAATTCATGAGAATGTTGTTCGTCATATCTTATGTTTTTACTTCATTGGTTCGTTTAACCTCGCAGCTCCAGTATCATTAATCAAAATAAACAACAAGGGCTCCAGCATCATTCAAATCTTTTGATTTTAAACTAAAGATATGTAGAATGTACCAAAATGTACTTTAATCATGTAATCTTAAACAAGCCGTATGTAGCATTGCAATTAAAAAGTTTTCAGAAAAGGAAAGAGACATTCTTTAAGAAACAAAGTGAAAAGGATAAGTAAGACAAACAAATTAAAATGGAGGGAGTATTTGCTAACCATATATGGCCACAGATAAATAATATCTCTATCTCTACGAAATAGGAGTAAGGTCGAATTACACTTGACATATTATTGTTGTATCTGACCACAAGTTAGCAGCCTAAACAAACTCCTCTCAAAGTAAGGAATTCCTTAATCAATGAACTTTCCACCACAAATTCCACTATAAAGAAACACCTCAATGACATTAACTTTTCCAAACTAAAGTCTAGCTCAAGCTGCTCAATATATATATATATATATATATATATATATATATATATATATATATGACCATGAAATTTTAATGTCTGGTCTTCAAATATTTTCAAGAGTAGTTTATGGGACATAACTCACAGAACATCAAACTTTTTTCAAGTAAGATTTCAAAAATCACCAACTCCACAAACTCAAATTTCCAAGATTCAAGTTTCGATTTTAAAATCTATTACGAAATGGAAAGAAGTAGTCAAAAGGAAATTGATGCACATACCTTGACCCCTATAAGTTTGTCCTAAACACCAACATGAAACCACTATTGATTAAAAAAGGGCAAAACTCATACGCAGCCCCTTAAGTACGCATCATTTTTCACTTAAGCACCTTAAGTGGACATTATTTCATTTTGATACCTCAAGTAGGTATGTGCCACTTTAGCACCTTTTGCTGAATCAGCAAATTTATATTGTGTGCGTGTATTACACGCGCCTGATGATGTGGAAAGTGACAAATAATATGCCGACACGTGTCATTTTTCTAAAAAATAATTTTTAAATCATTAATTAATATTTTTTCAAAAAAAAATCAATAATCATCCCTTTCCCTAATAATTAATTTTAAATAAAAAATACTCAAATAATTTATAAATAATTAATTTAAATAAAAAGTACCCCTTCCCCCTAACCTACCCACCCCACCAACTTTCTTCTTCAAACACCCCACCCACCATCCCCACCCCCACCCCACCCACCCCATCAGTCCACCCACCCACCCACCCTTACCCCACCAGTCCACCCATCTCGCCGTCCCTCCCACCCCACCCACCCGCCACCTCACCCACCCCATTAGTAAATTTTTAATTTTTTTAATTAATTTTAATTTTTCTTCACGGATTTAGCTTTATTTTTTAATTTCTTTCATCAATTTTGCTTCGATTTTTAATTTCCCTTCACTGATTTTTCTTGATTTTTATGCTTCGATTTTAATTTTTTTTATTGATTTTGTTTGAATTCAATTCTTCTTCACTGATTTAGCTTTATTTCTTAGGCATTCTTATTTCTTATAATTAAGCATTCTTATTTCTTGATTTAATCATTCTTGTTTTTTGATTTCTTCTTTCATAAAAGAAGTAAGATTCTTGATTTGACCATTTTAGCATAAGGATGTGTTAAAGAAAAAAATGGGGGTAAGTTAATGGATTGAAGAAAAAAGAAGAAGAAGAAGAAGAAAATAGAATAAAAATAAAAATTACGAAATGCCACCCAAACGCGCCTTCAATATGTGTGTCACACGCACCTTGCCAACTCAGCAAAAATTGTCAAAGTGGCACACTTGAAGGTCACTTAAGGTGTCAAAATGGAACAATGTCCACTTGAAGTGCCTAAGTGAAAGATGATGCGTACTTGAGGGACCTGCGTATGTATTCTGCCATAAAAAAGAGTTGAGATATCTGCATGTGTACGTGTAAATTACACAAAAAAAAATCATGAGATTTTATCAACCCAATATTTAATATACATTTAAGTATACAGTGTATCAAGAATAAATACACCTCATTGAAATCACAGCATGACAAAAGAAGGATGGGCCAAAAGTTAGGCAAGAAAGACCTGACAAATACGAAAATCCAAATGTTAAGTAACCAATACATCTAAAAATTGCATTAAGCCAATCTTAATCAAAAGAAATATCTGCCACACCATTATAGACGCACGTCCAAACCTCAAAGCTCTCCTCGCAAGCTTTTGATGCACGTCCAATGGAATCAACTTTAAGCACTAGACATATAAACAAGAATGCAAAATTACTAAGAGTCAGTCGACTCTTTAAAATTTAAGAAGGTTTAATAAGTGTCTGTAGACGCTTTGTAATGTGTTTTTATTAAAGTTGTTCTTGTTCTTTGTGGAGATCTACTCCTATGTGTTAGTGTCTTCAAAGCCTTAACCATCAACAAACTAAATATATCTCAAAAGTTTACCTCGGCTTGAAATAGTTATCATGACGGTAAAGTAGAAGACCTATCACACCGACAGCAAGGAAAGAAAAAATTGAGATCATATTCACAGCATTGGGGATCCTTACAAAGAAAACAGAAGGCATGAAAACCTGCAACAGTAAATTCTAAATTCATATATATCACCCACTATTGAAGCTAAATGAACCGCTGACATAAAAACAGGCTGGCAATATTTTTTTTTTTGAAATCGGTAATAGGACTGGCAACATTAGTTTACAATTAAAAAAAATATCTGATTTACAAAAAAATACTTTTTGTTTAGATTGCGCTTGAGGCAATTTGATTTCACGGGTGGGCTACAACTTCTGAAAGGAAGATGTACACTTTTAAACAACATTGAAGGAAAAAATGCTACAGTATTAATTTTCTACCTCAATAAGTATTTTGAAACTACAAATTACGAAGGCTTTGTGGACACTTCAATGTGTTATGCCACGTATGTGCCACATAGGCACTAAGGGGGTGAAAATTCCACTTTTAATTAGTTTAGGGGTAATAGAACTCCCTTAAAGTTGAGGTGTGTCATAACCTTTTTGGATATAGTTTAGAGAGGTAATTGGATATTATCTCATTTATTTATTATGTCACCTTGAATTTTTCGGCGAAGATTCTAACCTTCGGATTTGTCTAGATAGACTCAAACTCAATGAATATAATTATTCATGAGTGTTAATATCAACAATTTAGTTTGAAAGTTCTTTAGGTATGAATTAAGATCGTACAATATCCTAAACACAGAGTTAAGTATACAACTTTCTTTCCAATATAATTTTGATATGGGTTTCTATTAGGGACAACTTTGAACAATCATATCTCATAGAATATAAGGAGTGAGGGGTCCCAATTCCTATAAAATCAAAGACCTCTGAGTCCTCTTTCCAACGAAACAAACCATTCCTCAATCCAAATTTGGAGTAAAAATTTTTGACTATTTTACTGAGCACTGTCCGGGCTGAAATAGGATTTCGCTGTAGCAAAAATTCTGATTGTATTTAAATCAACTTCAGCCATTTTTTAGGCCTAAAAACCCCCCAAATTTAATTCCCTAATCCTAAGAGGTGATTTCCCGAACGTTGAGATGGTTGATTATTCCAAGGCATGAAGGAAAAGACATAGCATTCTTATTGCGGCTTGCTTCATTCAAAAGCTTGGTGCCAGGTAGGCTAGGTTTAATGAGTAGAAGATTGTGTTATTTTATATGTTCATAATTTAGAATTTATGGGAGAAAGCATGTTTAGGCCTGAGGGTATGGAGTTGGGGTGGATAAAAATACAAGAACTTAACTTTAATCCCGAAAACTATATTATTGATTAATTATGTGATATTATGTGCTATGTGCTGCAATGAGATTGTTGTAAATCAAGGATGCGGATATGATAGTTCCTAGTTGTTCTGGTGATGAACCTAGTTGACTTATAATGATATTAAGTTGTATGTGTTGGACAATAATATGGTGAAGAGAACCATGCTAGAATTAAGTATTGATGAGTATAGTAATATCTATGGGATAGATGACTTGAATTAGTGTGATAATTGTATTATGTGGAAAGAGGTAAAAGATAATGAAACGCGTGAATGTGCTAGTTATAGGTGGTGATGTTAGAACCCAAGTTGTGGTATTTAAGAAGATAATAATATTTTTAATAATAAATGAGTAATTAAGGCTCCAATAGCGATTTCTATGCATAAGAATTAAATTGTGATTTATTTATGATATTCTTGTTTGATATTGATAGAAATACTATATCTATTGGATGCTCATGAGAGGTTAAATTGTGATAATGATGGTTTATTAAATTGCGCCTATGAGTGGCTTGTTTGATAATGATAACTCCTTAAAGTAACGCTATGAATACTTGTTGATTGGTATTTGGATATGCTTGAAATTGTTAATGCGTGTATAAATGATTGTTGAAAATTTACTTGATGGAATTATCTTATGACTTTAAATGTACTTGTAAAATTGGCACATTGTGTTGTATGTTGTGAGGTTGTGTAAATTTGATATTGATAATACTTATATTGTTGGATCGGGTACCACGCCGATACGGATGTATATATGTTAGATCGGATACTATACCAGTACAAATGTGATATATTGGATCAGGTACAACACCGGTACGAATGTGTATACGTTAGATCGGGTACCACACCGGTACAGATGTGTATACGTTGGATCGGTTACCACGCTGGTACGGATGTGTATATGTTGGATCGGGTACCACGTCAGTACGGATGTGTATATGTTGGATCGGGTACCACGCCGGTACAGATGTGTATATTTTGGATCGGGTACCACGCCGATATAGATATGTATATGTTGGATCGGGTACCACGCCGGTACGGATATGTATATGTTGGATCGGGTACCACGCCGGTACGGTATATGAACATAGATTGTTCTTTGAAGGTAGGGGTGTTCATGGGTTTGGTTAAAAATCAAACCGAACCGCAAACCGATTAAAAAAATCGACGTTTGGTTTGGTTTAGTTAGGTTTGGTTTTAAATTTTTAAAAATCGATGCTATTTGGTTTGGTTATGGTTTTACTTAAAAACACCGTGAAAATAACCAAACCGAACTGATAAATTTTATATATATATATATATATATGTATATATATATATATATATATGTTATAATTATTTATATATAATTTATGAATAAAATATAAATATTTTATTAAATTTAATCTAAAAATAAATTTTAATCTATGTCTAGCCCAACCAATACTTTAGCCCAATTTCCCAAAGCCCCAAACCCAAGCTCAACTCTACCTATTATTACTAATAAGTTAACCCTACGGTCCTTACCTCACTTTTTCTACTTCAGCTTTCACAATATGAGTTATTATGGTCCCTGGTTCAAATGGTAGTTTTATTTCTCCTTATTTATTCAATCATTTCCTACTATGATTAGCTCACCTAGCTAGTCTATAAAGTAAACAGATAACTCAAGTTTGCCCAACTCTGTCTCTTCTTGCAATACACTGCAACAGAATACCAAGCTCTATTTTACAATGTACATGCATGTGTTTGTATGTTGTTGGATAATCTTAGTGCATACAATACAAAGCTGGTGCTTTTCAACTCAATGTTGGTTTTGTTTAATGTGTTTGTTCTGATTTTTAAGAGTTTATAGTGTCATTTGTCCATCACTATACAAATATTTCATGAGAAATTGTTCAATGTGATACTTTTTTCTATGGGTTAAAAAAGGAGTTTATTCTAGAGATGGTTGGAGTAGGCTAATCAATAATCGAAAAAATTGAAAAATCAAACCAAACCGACAAGAACCAAACCAACGGTTATTTTCTTTTTATGGTTTGATTTGGTTTTAGAAATTCAAAACTGACTAAATTGGTTTTGGTTATGGTTTTAGAGTCTGTGGATGTTGATACTCTTGATGTTTATGTGGCTTATTTGTGAGCGCTATTTGATTTGTTATTATGGTATTGTTGATTGATTGGGTATTTGATTGTGTGATATGTATTTGTAAAAGTGGAACTTTGTACTTACTTATATATTGTTTGACTTGCTTCATTTATACATGTTTTAATCGTAGCTTACCAAAATGGTTAGTTATTATTCTTTAATATTATAATAGAGCATTTGGTTGTTAGCCTGAGAATTTAGTGTGGGTTGTCTATGATTACGGGTTTGTTCCTGTGAATATGAGTAATGAAAGAGATAAGGTGAATAAAGAGGAATTGTGATGTATTAGCATTGGATTGTGGTTGATGGTGTGAATTAATGATGCTAGGGTATGTTAGTAGCGAATATAATATTGATGGCGTTGGAATAGTAGTTGGATGATGTAAGTTATATAACTAAAGTACTAATATTAGTACAACCTTAGTTGAATTATATTCCCTTCAAGATGTCATGATTTATTTTCGTTAATTCTATTTTAGGATTATATGAACTAACACGGTCGGCCGATGATGCCTACCAGTACGTGCGGTTGTACTGACCCTACTCTTCTACATTCCTTCTTGGGGTGTAGACTGGATGCAGGTTAGTTTGCAGTTACTAGATGGATGACGATATTCAGCACTAACTTCTGTACTTTCTTCCTGACAGATGTTAGAGTCCTAGTATTATTGATTTTACTGTCAGTCTATGTTATAATTTGTAGCTCTTGTACATGTCTGGCCAAGTCTTGGGATAGTGAAAGACATTTGTCAGAAGTTTATGAAGAAATTTATTTATGAGTATTTAATTTACTTATTATATTTAATCCAGTATTTTCATAAAAACAGAAGTCTTCCGCATATTTTTAGTCAGTAATAAGGGTTCTCCTAGCTACTTAGAATAGCGTAAATGCCCACTCGATCTGTTAATTTAGATCGTGACACTGAGTTTCAACTCCATGGCTAGGGATAAACAACATTTGGTAAGAGCTTTCTGATATTGTTAATATGTAGTTACTTAGCAGGCAAATCAGTTCTTAAACTCCATAGAAGATCATCTTTGGTGAAGCTCAGTGATGAAGACGAAAATTGAACATCTGGAGTCTTGAAACAAAAAAGAAACATGATGAATTATTAAGGATAAAATCAAGATAATGAACAAGAAAGTTGTTGCTAGATTGAACACGGACAATAGTTATCCCATCAAAGGAATTAGAAGAGACATGAATGAAGAGGAAGATGATGCAACTTTTATATATATATAGTAACTATTGTTTGATCATACCTAGATAGAATGATTTTGAATTGCGAATGCCAAACATACCTCTTTTTGCAAAAGAAGATGGTATGATTGTGACCATCTTTAAGTTTTCATATAGTCAAAGAACAATGACACAGAATATTAGAATAGCGAAGTGTCTAAGAGCAGAAGCATGTATTGCACCAGCAAACAAATCCCTCTGTGTCCAAATCATGCTATCAAAGGAGTTGTAATATTTCCCAACAATGTACAATTGCCTCTGTAACATCCAAATAGAACAATGAGTGAATGAAATTACAAATTATAATATTGTCTTCTAATTTTAGATGTTTGACATAAAATGTTGTAGCATAATAACTTACTCCGAAGGAACGTCGCTGATAAGATTCCGATCACCATCAAGTGAGTTTCACTAAGTTCCAACCTTCTTCGAGTTATCAACGCTGGAATGAGCCAGCAACTTTTCTTCACAGTGGCCAACTACAAATTTACAGTCCTTGGAGCAGATGCCTCTTATGTTAAACCCTTCACAATGTCGGTTCTTATGGTGGGACCAGCTCCGACAACTGATGTCCTAATCAAAGCTGATGAACAACCAGCTATATATTACATGGCAACGAAAAAAAGAGAGGGCGACAAGACCAGAGAAGGAGCTAAAACCGCTTAGGAAGTTGCACAACTGACTCATGAGCTTTCTTGATGACACTACGTATCAGCACTTAATGAATCAAGCAGGTTTAGTTGCAGAATGCCATAGGCTTTACTTATTCAGCGGTTACGAATCAAACATGATTAGCTGCAGTACCAAGTTGTTTATAAAAGATAGAGACAGAACTTACATCTTTAGGTCACTATTATACCCAAAAGAACTTAAGCCTGGAGGTGTTTACTCATGGATATTAAATCAAAGTAGTAGGGTATTAGCACTAGAACCCTGTCGCAACTTTATTCCAAAATGAGGAGAAAGAAATGCTAGATAAGAGAACAGCTTCTAGAGCTGGAAATCACGTGTACTATTTGAAAAGTTTGGATCATTTCTTGATTTGTGTTGCATCCTTGTGCAGGGGCCATGGCACAGTCTATCATTCCAATTTTATTGGATTTTCCCATCCATAAAGTAAATGGCCTGCTAAGCCAGTTGCTTGTCGCAATTTTATATAAAGTTCAAAATGGCATCAAAGATCCAAAACAATTTTAAATATGTGATTATATGCAAAACTACTATTTTTTTCTAGTTTATTTTAAATTTCTAATCTCATTGTATAAATTTCTATTGACTGACATATTGATCTGCAATGACTCCTTAATAATTCATAATTTTTCTCGCCATATTCATCTTTAACGCTACCAGCTTCTTTAGAAAAAAAAAAACTCACAGCATTGAAGCACACCTTATACCCTCAGTGCTTGCACAAAATTAAAGCACTTGTTAAGAGAGAAAAAGCTACCAGCGTGTATCGCATTGAACTCCATGGATTAAGCACAATGAAGCGGGCTTTTCATTGACAGCAAAATTATTTTTTACAATCCCTGCATTTGTGAGATTACAGAGGCTCCCGTGCCTAATTTGCTGGCTGAAACAACTGAAACCTTCAATTATTTCTAAAATGCGTTTTTAAAACCTTTTGGATGGAAAATAAGTAGTAGAAAGATTGATTTTGTTCTGTCTTTTCCTTCTACTTTTTTCTTGTGAGCCATTAGGTATCCAAAACTTATTGGTCTGACCAATTTGGATTCTAGTATCTAACGGTACTCCATTCTTCCGGACCGAACCTAAGATCCATGGTTAGGCCTGTTCCAGGACATCTAATGGCTAGTTCTTTTCCAGTTCTTTTCCACTTCGGTGATCAGGAAGTCCTAGACACCAAGATTAAAAGTAAATTAAGATATCTTTGATCAAAAAATGCTGCAACAGAATACTTACTAATAAACTTGTTTGAAATATCTTTACATGATATAATTCACAAAAGTTATCAAATCCTATCCCAACTCTAAATTAAGCATTCCCGCCGCGTAGAATATAAAGCCAAAATAACTACTACCTCCCAACTCTAATTCAAGCATGACTGAAATTAATGATAAACTAAAATTTCATACAAAACATGCATATCTGATGCATGAGTACATAGTTGAACCTGATTCATGAATGCATGACTGGGATTGCTAATAAGCTGAGTTTCTTATACTGAAAATGCATATATGATGCATGAAGTCACAATTAAATATACAATGGTAACTGGTACCAAGTCTATAAAGGAAAATCTCAGCATGGAACTGAGTAAGTTCAAGGAAAAACTATTACCTTGAGTCTGAGTTTGCGAAGAAGAGGTGAGGATACTTGGTCCGCATGTCTGCTTTTGCTTCCCAAGTAGCTCCCTCAACGGACTGATTCCGCCAAAGAACTTTTACTAGAGGGACTTCTTTGTTCCTCAATCTGCGGATCTAAAAATCAAGGATTTCAACTGGAATCTCTTCGTAAGAGAGGCTGTTCTGAATATATATGCCCTCTGTAGGGACTACGGCTGCTGGGTCACCTCTGCATTTCTTAAGCAAGGAGACATGGAACACTGGATGCACTGAAGCTAAGTCTAAAGGTAACTCAAGCTCGTAAGCTACCTTTCCAAAATGGCTGAGAATTCGGTAAGGATCAACATATTGGGGACTGAGCTTCCCCTTCTTGCCAAACCTCTTCACTTCTTCATAGGAGAGATTTTCAAATACATATAATCACCAATCTCGAACTCGAGATCCTTTCTCCACACATCCGCATATGATTTCTGTCGACTCTGAGCTGTCTTAAGCCTTTCCCTGATCAATTGAACCTTCTCTAAGGTGTCAAACACCAATCCAGGCCCTACCACTGCGGCCTCACCCACTTCAAACCAATCAATGGAAGATCTACATCTCCTCCCATAGAGCTCCTCAAACGGATCCATCTGAATGCTGGAATGATAGTTGTTGTTATATGTGAACTCAATCAAAGGCAAGTGGTCATCCCAACTACCTTTAAAGTCTATCGCCCATGCTCGCAGCATATCCTCTAAAGTCTGAATGGTCCTTTCTGCTTGACCATTTGTCTGAGGGTGAAAAGCTGTGCTGAGGTAGACTTGGGTACCAAAACCCTTTTGGAAGGATTTCCAGAAATGAGAGGTAAACTGGGTATCTCTATCAGAGATTATGGACAATGGAACACCGTGAAATCTGACCAACTCTCTGACATAGAGCTTGGCATAGTCCTCGGCTAAATAAGAGATATGGACTGGTAGAAAATAAGCTGATTTGGTCATCCTATCTACGATAACCCAAACTGAATCATGCTGATGACGAGTGCGAGGCAAATCCATCACAAAATCCATGTTCACCTCTTCCCACTTCCAAGTGGAAATACTGAACTCCTGCATAGACCCATTGGGCTTCTGATGCTCAATTTTAACCTGTTGAGATGTTGAGCACTTAGCCACAAATTTTGCAATGTCTCTCTTCATCCTACTCCACCAATAGATCTCCCGCAAATCATGGTACATCTTAATGGCCCCTGGATGAATAGAGTAGCATGCACCATGTACTTCTGCTAGATATCGCTGCCTCAAGTCATCTATACTTGGCACACATAGCCGACCCTGGCAACGCAACACACTATCTCCCCGTTAGGAGAAAACCTCTATCTTCTGATCTTTGATTGATTCTTTCAACTTTACTAGACTGGGATCCCTATCCTGTTTTTCCTTTACCTTAGAAACTAGGGATGATTCTGAACTACTCTGTACCCACACACTACCTTCTGATGAATCGACTAAGAGGATACCTAGTCGAGCGAGCTGATGAACCCCCTGAGCTAACTTCTTCTTACCATTATCCACATGAGCAACACTCCCCATAGACATCCTACTAAGAGCATCAGCCACTACATTGGCTTTACCCGGATGATACAGGACGCTCATGTCATAGTTCTTTAACAACTCCAACCACCTTCTCTGATGGAGGTTTAGATCTTTCTGAGAGAATATATACATCAGGATTTTATAGTCTGTGAACACATCAACGTTTAATCCATACAAATAGTGTCTCCAAATACTTAAGACAAATACTACTGCTTCTAACTCAAGATCATGAGTAGGATAGTTCTTTTCAAGGGGCTTAAGCTGCCTAGAGGTATAGGCTATAACCTTACCTCTCTGCATGAGGACACAACCCAAACCTACTCTGAATGCATCATAATACATAACAAAGTCATCTAAACCATTTGGTAAGGTAAAAACTGGGGATGAGGTGACGAGTCTTCAACTCCTGAAAACTCTTCTCGCAAGAATCTGACCACTGAAACTTGACTCAGAGTGATCGATCGACGACTCTAACTTGCATCGATAGAAATGCAATACCAATATCATGCAATCGCAAAGACTCAATTGAAGTTATAGTTCAACCTAATGTACTCATCCCTTGTTCAATCTAAATCGATTTAGCTATTACCTCAATAATAAGTTAATACGAAATGTTTCGACTCAAAGTGATCAATTGACGACTCTGACTTGGGTCGGTAGAAACCAAATACCAACATCATGCAATCGCAAAGACTCAATTGAAGTTGTATTTCACCCTAATGTACTCATCCCTAGTTCTATCTAAATTAATTTAGGTATTACCTCAATAATAAGTTAATACAAAATATTTCGACTTAGAGCGATTGATTGACAACTTCAACTCGGGTCGGTAGGAACGCAATACCAACATCATGCAATCGCAAAGACTCAATTAAAGTTATAGTTCACCCTAATGTACTCATCCCTAGTTCTATCTAAATCAATTTAGGTATTACCTCAATAATAAGTTAATACGAAACATTTCAACTCAGAGTGATCGATCGATGACTCCGACTTGGATCGGTAGGAACACAAGTTATAGTTCACCCTATGTATTCCAAATAAATCTATTGCAATAGACGACTGAGCTATTAGAAATTTTCAAATAGATATTGATATTTGTTGCAACAGATGACATATCTGATTTAATTATCAAATAGACATTTGTATCTGTTTGACATATGACTGAGTTGTTGGAAAATTTCAGATATTTGTTGCAACAGATTACATATCAGATTTAATTATCAAATAGACATTTGCATATGTTTTGACAGATGACTGAACTGTTGGAAAATTTCAAACAGATATTTATATCTGTTGCAGCAGATGACATATCTTTTGAATTGTTTTTTTTATTTTTAAGCAATCTTCTGTCTAAAAGAAGAAGAAGAAAGATAGTAAAATAGTACTGCTAAAGGCGATAAAAAATACTTCTTGGATAACTCAAAAATCTCATTGAGTAGTCTAGTCTTTTCTTTTCAATGTCACTTGTCTTCCTCGTGCCCCTTAAGTTATTAATGAATATTTAAAATCATGTCTCAAATTATCTCTCCTTCAGCCCTAAATTTATTCATCTCTCATCTTTTTCTTTCTCTCCTCTTTAGGGATATCACAGTCATCTCCTTTTTTTCTCCTCTTTTTCATAAAGATCCTTTCGGATCAAAACCAATCCATATCTTTTCTTGACTAAAATTGTTGTTTTGATCCCCTTGCTTTTGACATTGCAGGTATGATTCACTATTTCTCTTTCATTCTCGTCTTCTTCTTTGCAAGTTATTAACATCTGTTTTTAATTTAATTATCATTTACCCATATCATATTTATTTAAAAAATTTGAAGGAACTTTTAAGTCTTGAATGAACAAACCATTATTTTTATTACAATATGCAAAAAAAGTCATCTATTGGGAGAAGTTTAAAACTCTTGTTGGCAGTATCATTTTTTTGTATGTATTTTATTTGTTTCTTTGTTGTTGATGTTGTTATTGATGTTGGCGGTGGGGTTAGTGTTGTTGGAACTTGTGGTGTGGTGTTGTTGATAGTGTTGGAACAAAGGATATTGATGTTGTTGTTAATGGTGTTGGAACAAATGATGATGTTTCTTTGTTGTTGATGTTGTTTCTTCGTAGTTTATGTTGTTGTTGATTTTGCAATAGACGGAGCAACTATTGGAACAAGTCAAACCACTAGCAAGGCTGATTTGATGTATTCCAACAGACTTCACATCTGTTGCAACAGACTCCATATCTATTGCAACAGATGCATAATGTTCTTTCTGTTCTTTTCTTGTTTGAAATCAATTTTTTCCTCTTTTTTGAAGATATAAGGAACTGCAAGTCGATTAACTTTTGCTCGATCAATATAATAGGCTACAGTAAAGATGGGTCCGGAGAAATAAGCTGCTTGCAGATGGAACCACTTCATATGTGGGAGGTATGTATTACTAACAATGTTATCGCGAAAACACACATAGAGTACACTGATTTTGTGAATGTTGTTTTTACCAATTAGTCATTGATCATTCAAAAAAGATATCTGTAATTTTATAGTCAAGTTTGATAGGTATGAACTGATAAGGCTGAGGGACCATGAATATGGTTTTGATACCCTGTTAAGATTTAATATTGATTGTTGCTCATGTTTATGTGTTAAGAATTGTGAAGGGATAAAGTTTTTGTGGCATTGTAAAGAGATTCAATAGCGATAGGACTAACTTTTAGGGTGCATTGAACTCTGAGAGGGACTTCAAAGCCTCCCACTGCTTCAACCAAGAACAGAAATCACTATATTTAATGATTTTATACCATGATTCAATGAAATTATTGTTGTTATCCAATCCTTCATGTTTAAATATTATTATTACTAGATAAAACCATGATTTAATACTATTATGTCGAATTCATGCTATTTCTATAAGTTTCATGACATTCCTATGATTGTTTTAAACCATGAACTACAAGTGTTTGATAAAATGCCTACAAGAGTGATGGATTTAATAAAAACCTTCATGCTTTGTACCCCAAGCTTTAGTGTCTTTTCAGTATTGTTGTTTTGAGTCCTGGAGGTATTGAATACCCAAAAAACCATAGCTGTTTATTTAGTCTAGTCTCAGTATATTGCAGAATAGTCTCCAGATTATATTATAAGCATTATCAGAATAGTCAGATATCAGTCATTAAAGTTAGAACAATCTAGTATCTCAGTGTCTTTCAGTTGGGAGTAGGATTTAGCACCGAGCGAGTGTAGGGATGGCGGATTCCCCATCAGATAGGCAGAATTGTTAGTAACAGTCCCTATACTCCAGAACTACGTAGCTAGGATAGGATAAAAGAAGTCACCCATCAAATTAGGCTTGACTATCTCGCAGGGGTCACCCGTCAGTTCAGGCTTGACACCCTTAGTCTTTTGGATATTATATCAGTCTAGTGGATTCACACAACCAATGTTAGTACCTGTGGCACGGTATTAACACCCATCCTACTGGGGTTACAGGTTGGACATGTCGGTTAGATGATACCTCCCATAGTCTCAGATATAGTCCTAGTTCAGTTATGCAGTCTTAGAGTTGTTTGACCAAAGCATATCAGAATTTCATCAGTAATTCTGTTTACAGTTATAGGCTTGGTCATGCATTTTCAATACCTACAAATTTCATGTTCTCTACTCAGAACTCTATATTTTACATGTGTAATCAGTTAGTTATTATTATTCATGTTCATGAACCCATGCATATCACCTACCTCATTTAGCATACCAGTACATTCAAAGTACAGATCGCATACCTTTTCTTTTGCACTATGATGTCTCATATCATAGGTGCTAATGCTCAGTTCTCGGATCGCACCTAGATTCTCAGATTATCAGCAGTATAGTAGCAGTGATGAGTCCTTATCATCCGAGGACAGATTATATTACTTCATGACTTATCTCAGTAGTTAGTAGAGTTAGTTGGGGGCCCATTCCATCAACTCACAGTATTCAGTTTAGAGGCTTTTCAGACACTACAGTTAGCTATTCAGATTATTTAGATTTCAGTATTATGCCAGATTCATAATTCAGTAGTCGTTTATTATTAAAACCTTATAGCATTTCAGTTATTCTTCCATATTCATGATTATATTATTCAATTCTCACAGCAGGTACCAGCCCATGGGTTAGCTTGTGATCCCTCGGGACCGTAAGCACCATGTAATAACAAGGGGGTAGTCTCGGGTCGTTACAAACTTGGTATCAGAGCCTAAGGTTTTAAAGTGTCCTAGGAAGTCTAAAATCCGCATCGAGTAGATTCTTGTGCATGGGTGTGTAGCGCGCCACACTTATGGACAAGAGGCTATAAGGCATTGAGAAAAAGTTTCCTTTCTTTCAGTATTTATATCGTGCGATTGAACATTAGCTCAAGTTAAACCCTCAGTCTAATCTATTTCCTCCTTCCATTTACAGAACATGCCTCCCAAGAAAAATGAAAAAAGAACAGAAACTCATCCAGCCTCTCAGTCTGTCCAGGCAGATCCTCTGGACGAGCATGTCTCTCACGCAGAATTCAGGGTTACGTTCACTACTCTAGCAAACTCCATAGCAGCAGAAAATGAATGACCAGTTGCTGCTCCGACCAATACTGTTGCAACCATAATTCGGTACTTCACCCGGATGAATCCTCCTTTCTTCACGGGATCCAAGTCTGAAGAGAATCCACAGGAATTCTTAGATATGGTTCAAAAGGTAACGGATGCTATGGGGGTGACGTCTAGTCAGAGTGCCGAGTTGGCTGCATATAAATTATAGGATGTAGCCCATACTTGGCTTAAGCAGTGGAAAGTTGATAGAGGTGCTGATGCAGGGCCTATAGAATAGGAAGAGTTTGCCATGACTTTCTTGGATAGACTTTTCTATTGGAGTTGAAGGAGGCCAAGGTGTTAGAATTATTAATTTGAGGCAAGGTAGCATAAGTGTGTGGGAGTATTCTCTCAAGTTCACTCAGTTATCTAGATATGCTCCTCATGTGGTAGCTGACAGTGGGTTCAAGATGAGTAAGTTTGTCTCTGGCGTGTCTGATAGTGTGGCCAAAGAGTGTAGGACAGCAATGCTGATTAGTGAGATGGACTTGTCTAGACTGATGGTCCATGCTCAACAGATAGAGGAGCAGAAGATTAAAGAGAGGGAGAGAGGAAACAAGAGAGCTAGGATGGGTAGTTTTAATTTTAATCAACCAAAGTTAGAGAGTGGTAACCATCCTTAGTTTCATCAGAAGTCTTCAGCCCCAGCGCCCTCTTCATCCAATGCCCCAATACCCAAATTCAGAAATAACAATAGGGATAGGGCACCAGGCTTTAAGTCCCAGGTCAGTGTTAGCAGTATTCGTACCAATCCTTTATGTCAGAAGTATGGCAGACACTAATAGGGTGAGTGTAGAGCAGGTAGTGATGTGTGATTCGGGTGTGTCAAGCTAGGCCATCAGATTTGAAAGTGTCGGGTAGTTTCTCAGAAAGGTAGGGATGTACGCCTACATGCCAGTCCCATCAGTCGTCAGTTCCATCCAGTCGCCCGACTCAGCAGGGTGCCACTACCAGTGGTCAGCATTCGAACAGATTATTTGCTCTTCAGTACCGCCAAGATCAGGAAAATTCTCTTGAAGTAGTTACTAGTATGTTGCAGGTCTTTCACTTACATGTTTATACTTTACTAGACCCTGGAGCTTCTCTTTTTTTTGTAACTCCATATATAGCCGTTAATTTTAGAGTCAATCCCGAAACTCTAGCAGAGCCTTTTTCAGTATCTACCCCAGTAGATGTTTCCATTATAGCCAGGAAGGTATACAGGAACTGTCCGATCATAATATCTCAAAAAGTTACCTTAGTTGATCTTATGGAGTTAGAGATAACGGATTTTGATGTTATTCTCGGCATGGATTAGCTCCACTCATGCTATGACTCCGTTGATTGAAGAAATAGAATAGTCCATTTTCAGTTTCCAAATGAATCAGTCCTTGAATGGAGGGGTAGTAATACAACTCTTAAGGGTCAGTTGATTTCATACCTTAGAGCCAGAAAGATGATATCCAAGAGGTGTGTCTACTATCTTATGTGAGTCAAAAACTCTAGCTCAGAATCTCCTACTCTTGAGTCTGTTCCAGTAGTAAATGAATTCTCAAATGTATTTCCTAAAGATCTTCTCGGAGTTTCTCCTGAAAGGGAAATAGACTTCGAAATAGACTTTCTTCCAGATACTCAACCCATATCTATTCCACCATACAAAATGGCTCCAGCTGAACTCAAAGATTTAAAAGAACAATTAAAGGATCTCCTAGATAGGGATTCATCAGACCCAGCATCTTTCCATGGGGTGCATCTGTTCTATTCGTATGCAAAAAGGACAGTTCTCTCAGAATATGTATTGACTACCGTCAGTTGAACAAGGTCACAGTCAAGAATAAATACCTACTTCCTAGAATTGATGACTTGTTTGACCATCTTCAGGGTGTCAGTTACTTTTGCAAGATAGACCTCAGATCGGGCTATCATCAGCTTAGATTCAGAGAACATGATATTTTGAAAACAATTTTTCAAACTCGATATGGTCACTTCGTATTTCTAGTCATGTCCTTTGGTTTCATGAATGCCCCAGCAGCCTTCATAGACTTGATGAACTGAGTGTTCAAGCAGTACTTGGACATGTTCGTCATAGTATTCATCGATGGCATTCTTGTTTACTCCCGTAATGAAAATAATCATGCAAACCATCTCAGGATAGTCTTACAAACTCTTAGAGCCCATCAGTTGTTTTCTAAATTCAATAAGTGTGAATTCTGGCTAAGATCAGTAGCTTTCCTTGGCCATATTATTTCTGGTGAAGGCATTAGGGTTGATCCTCAAAAGACCAAGGCGGTGAGAAACTGGCCTAGACCCATCTCTCCATCAGACATTAAGAGTTTCTTGGGTTTTGTTGGCTATTATCGACGGTTTGTTGAAGGGTTTTCTTCTATTGCATCCTCCATGTCCAGATTGACTCAGAAGAAATTTAAGTTTCAATGGTCAGATTCCTGTGAGAAGAGTTTTCAGAAGTTGAAGACTCGACTCACCTCAGCCCCCAGATAGTTCTGATGGGTTTGTTGTGTACTGTGATGTATCCAGAGTAGGTTTGGGTTATGTCCTCATGCAGAGAGGTAAGGTCATAGCCTACTCCTCCAGATAGCTTAAGCCTCATGAGAAGAATTATCTGACTCATGATCTTGAGCTAGCAGCAATAGTATTCTCCTTAAAGATTTAGAGGCATTACTTGTATGGGGTGTATGTAGATGTGTTTACAGATCACAAAAGCCTCCAGTATGTGTTCTCTCAGAAAGATTTGAATTTGCGTTAGAGAAGGTGGTTAGAGTTATTGAAAGATTATGATATGAGTGTTCTATATCATCCGGGCAAGGCCAATGTAGCGGTTGATGCTCCCAGTAGTGTTGCTCATGTTGAGGATAGTAAGAAGAAGTTAGCTCAGGAAGTTTATCAGCTTTCCCAACTAGGTGTCCGCTTAGTCAACTCGACAGAGGGTAGTATGTGGGTGTAGAGTAGCTCAAAATTATCTCTAGTTTCCTAGGTAAAGGAAAAGCAGGATAGAGATCCCAGTCTAGTTAAGTTAAAGGAATCAATTAGAGATCAAAAAGTGGAGGTCTTCTCCCAAGGGGGAGATGGTGTGTTGCGTTGTCAGGGTAGATTATGTGTGCCTAGTGTAGATGATTTGAGGCAACGAATTCTTGCAGGAGTGCATGGTGCGCGTTACTCTATTCATCTAGGGGCCACTAAGATGTACCGCGATTTGCGGGAGATCTATTTGTGGAGTAGGATGAAGAGAGATATTACAGAGTTTGTAGTTAAGTGCTCTACATGTTAGGAAGTTAAGGTTGAGCACCAGAAGCTAGTGGGTCCATACACGAGTTCAATATTCCCATATGGAAACGGGAGAAAGTGAGCATGGATTTTGTGATAGGTTTGCCTCGTACCCACCATCATCATGATTCTATTTGGTTTATCATAGACAGGATGTCCAAATCAGTTCATTTCTTACGATTCCATACCTCTTATTCAGCCGAGGACTATGCCAATCTCTATCTCAGAGAGTTGGTTAGGTTGTACGGTGTTCCCTTATCTATCATCTCCGATAGAGGTACTCAGTTTACCTCTTACTTCTGGAAAGTATTCCAAAAGGGTTTTGGTACCTAAGTCCATCTCAGTACAGCCTTTCACCCTCAGACAGACGGTCAAGAAGAAAGGACTATTCAAACTCTTGAGGATATGCTGAGAGCATGCGTTGTTGATTTCAAGGGTAGTTGGGATGACCATTTACCTTTGATTGAATTTGTATACAATAAAAACTATCATTATAGTATCTGTATGGCTCTGTTTGAGGCTCTCTATAGTAGGAGATGTAGATCTCCAATTGGTTGGTTTGAAGTAGGTGAGGCCGTATTAGTAAGGCCTGACTTGGTGCTTGATGCACTAGAGAAGGTTCAATTGATCAAAGAAAGGCTTAGGGTTGCCCAGAGCTGACAGAAATTGTATGCAGATGTGAGGAGAAAGGATCTCGAGTTTGAGGTTGGAGATTTTATGTACTTGAAAATCTCTCCCAAGAAATGAGTGAGGAGGTTCGACTAGAAGGGGAAACTCACTCCCCAATATGTCAGTCCCTTCAGAATTCTCAGTCGTTTCAGAAAGGTAGCTTACGAGCTTAAGTTACCTTCAGATTTAGCCTCAGTACACCCGTGTTCCATATCTCATTGTTGAAAAAGTATATTGGTGATCCAGCTATAGTTGTTCCCTTAGAAAGCGTAGATATTCAGAACAGTCTTTCCTATGAGGAAGTTCCAGTCGAAATTCTTGATCATCAAGTATGTAAACTAAGGAACAAAAAAGTTTCACTAGTCAAAGTTTTTTGGCGGAATCAGTCCGTTGAGGGAGCCACTTGGGAAGCAGAAGCAGATATGCAGACCAAGTACCCTCATCTTTTCTCTGCAAATCCAAATTCAGTATAAGGTACTAATCTTCTTAAGACTTCTCTCTATCATGCTCAGTTTCAGTCGCACATCATGTTCATCTAGTCGTGCATTCATGAATCAGTTTAGTCATGCATTCCATGTATCAGACATGCATATTCAGTGTGTAAGATCAGTCCATTAGTTTCCTCAGCTTAACCAGTTTCATTCGGGGATGAATGATCCCAAGGAGGAGATATTGTAACACCCTGTATTTCCCTAACATAATCTAAATCCCAGTGCATGAGTATTCATAAATAAAAATTTTGAAACACTCATTATTTTTTAGTTTAGATCCTGTCATTACGTAGGAAATTTAATTAGCTTTCCAACGATATAAAATTCGCCTAAATCCAATAACCGGTAAGAAGTTATGGCGATTTAATGTTTCAGTCGTTAAACAATGTCATTTTAACCCTTAGCATGTCGCGTAGGCAACCCAAATAAAAATTGTCAATTTCCAGTGTGACTCTGCGATCATGGCGCGTCGCGAAACAGGCCAATTTCCCATTTGTCAATTTTCAGTAGGCCTCCGTGATGATGGCGCATCGCGGAGGTAGTGAAAATGGCATCCAAAGGCTTACCGCGATAGTGGCACGTCACACTGTTGGCCCAGTTTCCAGTTGTCAGTTTTTAGTGAAACGACGTGATAGCGTCGCGTCGCGTCAAGTGCCTATTTCGGAAAAATTTGACGAAAATTAAAAGTTTTTCCCAAGGGTAAAACAGTCTTTTCCCCTAATTTTGATCCGTCCAGGTGTGCTTTTAAGCCCTAAGAACATTTTTAAACTCATTATTTTACTTATTTTCTCCCAAATCAAGAAGCTTTCTCTCCCAAATCAAGAACCCTAGCTCTCCAATTTCAAGGTCAATCCTCAAGAACGCACCAAGAACTCCAAGAAATTCATCCATTAAGGTATGTTAGATGTTCATCCATGGATCTCTTCCATCCATGGAGTCCAAGTATCTGTTTTAATTACAAATCTATCATCTTTTCAAGTTAATTGATTTAAATTGTGATTTCACCCATGAATCTCTATGTACTATTGATTTTATACCATGATTCAATGAAATTATTGTTGTTATCCAATCCTCCATGTTTTAATATTATTATTTACTGGATTAAACCATGATTTAATACTATTATGTCGAATTCATGCTATTTCTATAAGTTTCATGACATTCCTATGAATTTTTTAAACCATGAACTACAAGTGTTTGATAAAATGTCTACAAGAGTGATGGATTTAATAAAAACCTTCATGCTTTGTACCCCAAGCTTTAGTGTCTTTTCAGTATTGTTGTTTTGAGTCCTGGGGTATTGAATACCCAAAAAACCATAGTTATTTATTTAGTCTAGTCTCATTATATTACAGAATAGTCTCCAGATTATACTATGAGCATTATAAGAATAGTCAGATACCAGTCATTAAACTCAGAACAGTCTAGTATCTCAGTTTCTTTCAGTTGGGAGTAGGATTTAGCACCGAGCGAGTGTAGGGATGGCGGCTTCCCCGTTAGATAGGCAGAGTCGTTAGTAGCAGTCCCTATACTCCAGAACTACATAGCCTGAGAAGTCACCCATTAGATTAGGTTTGACTATCTCGCAGGGATCACCCGTCAGTTCAAGATTGACACCCTTAGTCCTTTGGATATTATATCAGTTTAGTGGATCCACAATACTAATTTTAGTGGCCGTGGCACGGTATTAACATTCATCCAACTGGGGTTACAGGTTGGACCCCAAATAGCTCAGATTGGGGCATGTTGGGTAGATGATATCTCCCACAGTCTCAGATATAGTCCCAGTTCAGTTATGTAGTCTTAGAGTTGTTTGACCAAAGCATACAGATATCTAAATTACTTATTCAATCCATGTTATATGCTTGGTCATGCATTTTCAGTACCTATAGATTTTATGTTCTCTACTCAAAACTCGATGTTTTATATGTGTAATTAGTTAGTTATTATTATTCCTGTTCATGAACCCATGCATATCAGCCTACCTCATTTAGCATACCAGCATATTCAAAGTACTAATCGCATACCTTTTCTTTAGTGCTATGATGTCTTATATCATAGGTGTTGACGCTCGGTTCCCGGATCACACCTAGATTCTCAGATTATCAGCAGTACAATAGCATTGGTGGGTCCCCATCATCTGAGGATAAATTATATTACTTCATGTCTTTATCTCAGCAGATAGTAGAGTTAGTTGGGGGGCTATCCCTTCAACTCACAGCATTCAGTTTAGAGGCTTTTCAGACACTACAGTTAGCTATTCAGATTATTCAGATTTCAGTATTATGCTAGATTCATAATTCAGTAGTTGTTTCATTATTAAAACCTTATGTCATTTCAGTTATTCTTTTGCATTCATGATTTGATTATTCAGTGCTCACAGCAGGTACCAGCCCATGGGTTAGTTTGTGGTCCCTTAGGATCGTAAGCACCGTGTAACGACTAGGGGGTAGTGTCGGGTCAGTACACTTTGATAGGGAACTGCAACTAGGTAGCGTGGTCAGGATGATCACCTTTATAAAAAACAGCATAACACCAAGAAAATAGCTTTATGGGCACCAAGGGTTGAAATAATGTACAATAAGTTGAGAAAACTTATGTCAATAATAGCTGCAGTTAAAATAAGGAATATAAATGAAGGCTGAGATTTTTGAATTTTAAATTGCATCCCATGCCTTCTTGTTTGTGGTTCCAATTAGGTCCACTTCTATTGACCTGATCGAAACCACAAATAAGATTGAAAGGCAGATTGAGTATCATTACTTCCTTTGCAACATGTATATAATTGATTGAGTTTTCTAGCCTTAGCATGCATTCAACATATCTTAAAGAAGATCATAGGCTTGTTGTAGTATGTGAATCCCTATAATTTTCAAGTTTGCCTCCAGCCTGCTAATTCGGTATTCGAGCTTGTCATTAAAGTCTTTGAGGATGGTATAGAGTTCCTGGTCTTTTGTGAGCTAGTCAATGAGGAACACTTTCTTCTAAGTTGTGGCATTGTAAAAGGACTTCAGAAGGCTTCCAGAACACTTTCTTCAGAAGGCTTAAATGATACATGAAGGGTTCGCTATGTTTATTTTACGTTAAAATATATTGATGCACACTCAAGCAGTGGTCCCAACAGTTGAATAGCTCATTTTTATCGAGCGTGGTTCAATGCAACTTGCTCAACAAACCTTCAAAGGATTTGATAAATTAATTAGCTTGGAATTACATAATATTTGATCTTGATTCCACTAATCCTATCAAATGTTACGTAACTTCAGGCTCATTAACCTATCAAAACCTTTGCCCGAGTTAGTGCACACATCAAACGAGCTCAATCTCTTAGATTTTTAGCTAATCACTCTTGTCCTAAAAGCTAAGAGATTGAACTCATTCGATTTGTGCACTAATTTGGGTAAAGGTTTTGATATGTTAATGAGCTTGGAGTTATGTAACGTTTGATAAGATTAGTGGAATCAAGATCAAACGTTACGTAATTCCAGGTTAATTAATTTATCAAATCCTTTGAAGGTTTGTTGAGCAAGTTGCAATGAAAAACACTCGATAAAAGTGAGTTGTTCAACTTTTGGGACCACTTCTTGAGTGTATATCAACACATTTTGACCTAAAACAAACATAGCAAACCCTCCATGTATCATTTAAGCCTACTGAAGAAAGTGCTCTGGAAGCCTTTTACAATGCCACAACTTTGAAGAAAGTGTTCCTTATTGACGAGCTCACAAAAGACTAGGAACTCTATAATGACCTTAAAGATGGCAATGACCAGCTTGAATACTAAATTAGCAAGTTGGAGGCAAGCTTGAAAATTATCGGGATTCACATACTACAACAAGCCTCTGATCTTCTCCAAGATATGTTGAAAGCATGCTAAGGCAAGAAAACACAATTAGTTAATCTATATTGCTAAGGAAGTAATGATATTCAATCTGTCTTTCAATGTTGTTTGTGGTTCCGATCAGGTCAATAGCAGTGGACCTAATCGAAACCAAAAACAAGAAGGCATGGGATGCAATTTAAAATTTAGAAATTGTTGTCTTCGCTTATATTCCTTATATTAACTGCAGCTGTTATTGGCGTAAGTTTTCTCAACTTACTGTTCATCATTTCAACCCTCGGTGCCCATAAAGTTGTTTTCTTGGTGTTCTGCTATTTTCTATATAGGTGATCATCCTAACCACGCTACCTAGTTGTAGCTCCCTAGTAAAGTGTCCATCTGCATTATTTTTCTTTCAGAGAAACAACAGATAAATTTTCATTGCAGGATACATATTCATATTTGCACTTGATACAGATTTCTCATGTTTTAATTCAGTTTCATCGGCCCGATTTGCTAGAAGTTCCTTGCTACCCTATGTTTCCTCTTTAATTAGCTCTCAGATTATGTAGTCTTTCATCAACTCCCCTTTCCCTCGCAGGCATTCTCCTCCAACTCTTTTTGGCATATAATCATCTTCTCAAACAACCCTTCCATATAAATTTGGGCCAGGGGAATTTCTATTGGTTTTTCATTTTTGTTTGATGCAGCGTGAGGCTTCGAAGGCCTTCTCAGAGCCTAATGCACACTTAAAGTTAAGTTCAATCGCTATTGGATCTCTGCAATGACACCAAATATTGATCCCTTCTCAAAAATTGACACGCATAAACATGAGCAACAACCGTCAGTAATTCGTAATAGGGTATCAGCACCATATTCATGGGGCCCTCGTCCTTATCAATTCGAACCTATATATCAAACTTAACTGTACGATGCAGGATCTTGTTTGAATGATCAGTGCCTAATCGATTAAAAACTACATTCACAAAAATATTGTACTTCGAGTATATTGTCCTAATGACCTTATCTATACTTAACTCCCACACATGAAAGTGGATTCATCCATCTGTATGCACCTTATTCTTTCTAGACCATCTATGGCTTAAATTGAATAAATAGATAACTAACTTGTTGCAACAGATGCCACATCTATTTAAAGTATCAAATAATTATAGACATTTGTTATAGCAGATGATCAATCTGTTGTAACATATGACTTATCTGTTGGAAAAATCAAACAGATATATCCATCTGTTGCAACAGATTATCAATATGCTGCAAATTAACAAACAGATGGGATATATTTTGCAACAGATTACCCATCTGTTAGATTTATTTTAAAGCAATTTTTTTGTCTTTCTAAAATTTAATAAAGATAAAATATTGTATTTAGATTCATTTTTTTTATTTACATAAGCATTAAAAGACACCAGATATGGTTGATTCAAATTTGTATAGGGATCATTCATCTCAAGTCCTTGCGAAAACTTAAAAGGCAGATTCATAAACTCCGAAGGGAGTTGGCGACTTCATAGCAAAGCTGAGGAGGGCCCTGCTGCTACCGGATGACAATTGGTTGGTTGACAACAATACTAATACTACTAATAATAATAGTAGCAATAATAATTAGGTCATGTTTTTTCATTTAGAGTATGTATTTTCTTTTTTTATATCAGATCTACCCAAGGGTATATTTTTTTACTGTATATATTTGTATATAGTGGATTCAAAAATCTTTGTTTGGTCGACATTGGATTTGTAATTCTTATTTAATATTTAATTATCATTCTGTCTATTCCTTATTCTCAACATGTCGATGGTTGGAGGTACGGATTGAATGTTTGTGGCGATCGATGAACCATATGTTGCAACAGATGGTTAATATAATGTGACAGATGGATCATATGTTACAACAGACGGTTATTAATAAAAAAAAGGGTTATTGTTGTTATTGAGAGGGTGAAAAGTCATGAATTTCCGATTATTTAATATGAAAAATAGTTCGTAAATAAATAATAAGGAAATAAATGATAAACATAATTTATAACCGTAAAAAAACGGTTATTTAATTTTAATAACTGATCGTGACTTTTCACCATTTTTGTTTTTAAATCTGTTTTTTTAAATTATTTATTTAATAAAAAAGTCACAACATTGGATTAATGAAGTTATATGATGATTGTTAAAAAAAGGTGAACAGTCGTGACTTTTTGTCTAAACACATTCAAAAATGTTGTTGATGCATCAGCTATTAGAAGAAAGCAAAAAAACTCCTAAAATAGATGGTCGATTTGTTGCAACAGATGGTATATCTGTTACAACAGACGGTATATCTGTTGCAACAGATGAGTTATCTGATGCAACAGATAAACAATCTGTTGCCACAACTCAATAAAAATAATTATTATTTTATTAAAGAAATGGTTATTGAAAAGGTGTCTTCGATTTTTAAATTGAGAAAAGAGTTATTTAAATTTAAGAACTAATTAATAATAATAAGCTGAAAAGTCAAGACTTGTCACAATAATAAAAAACCTCACCATCTTGATTTAATTAAGTCATTTCTTTTCACAGAAAATAATAACGAAATAAATGATAAACACAATTTATAATCGTAAAAAAATGTTATTTAATTTAAATAATTGACGTTAATATTAAATAGGTGACAAGTAGTGACTTTTCGCCATTTTTGTTTTTAAATCTATTTTTTTAATTTATATAATAAAAAAGTCACCAAATTTGGATTAATGATATGATGATTATAAAAAAATATATAGATTAGATATTGCATCAGATAGATTATTTGATGCAACAGATGATATATCTGTTGTCACAGATGAGTTATCTGATGCAACAGATATAGAATCTGTTGTCACAACTTAATAAAAACGGTTCTTGGAAAGAACTAATTAATAATAATACGCTGAAAAGTCATAACTTATCACAATATTGTTTAATTTAATTAAGTCATAACTTTTCATAGTAATCAAAAATATAATTAATAAATGGAGGTGAATAGTCGCGCCTTTTTGCTTAACTCATTCAAATTTAATCCTCTATAAATAGGTCTCTCCTTACTCAATCGTTCATTCTACTACAGTCTATTTATTTATTGCATCTTTTCTTTCATATTACACCTTCCACCACTTTCTCTTCCTTGACTCAGGTAAGTTTTTTTCTTGCTATGTGTGTAAATATACTCAATTTGTAGTATACGTTGTATTACATTCGAATTCTTTTCTTTTTTTTTATTTTTATATTTTTTGTCAATTCATGTGTGTTCTAGATATGGCTAATCCAGTATGGGATGTTGCTTTTTTGCAAGATGCAGTGAATAAACTTCGAATGCAGGTTAGTGAGTTGCAGTGGGAGTTGGGAGCAGTGAGAGCAAGGATGCTTCGGGAGATCCGCAGGCTGGGGAGGGCGCTGCTGCTGCCGGTTGAAGATTGGCCGGCCGGCAGTAATAATAATAATGATGATGATGATAATAATAATAATAATAATAATAATAATAATAATAATAATAATAATAATAACTAGATTATTTTTTTCTTTTAGTCTATGTATTTTTATTTGTTTTTGTTTAATAAAAAAAATTATGTTTGATCGGCTTTGATGTTTTAATTCATATTTAATTTTCATTCTGTCTATTATCTTCTCAACAAACATGTCGACAATTGGACGTAAGGAATAATTTTGAATCCAATAGCAATAGCAAAAGTTGAAACATATTGGTTATCTGTTGGGTTTGTGGTAGGAGCTGATTTGTGTTGTTCCAAACAGATTACTCATCTGTTGCAATAGATAAATAGTCTATTGCAATAGATAATCAGTCTGATGCAATAGATAATGTTTGTTGCAACAGATAACTAGTTTATTGCAACAAATAACTCTTCTGTTAGAACAAATTACCCATCTGTTTGATTTATGTTACGGGAACTATAGAACCATAAACATGAATCCAACATATGAGTCTTCCATTGCAACATATTACTCATCTGATGCGACAAATGAGTGATTTATTTAAATTGTGAGATCTTATGCTGGATTCATGATCTGGTTCTATCCATTGTTGGAAAAAACAGCAGTAATTGTGTACCCAGATGAAAAATTCAACTAAATATTAAAATTTTACTTATCAAAGTCACCTATGAAGTATGCCGAAGTGGAAAGTAATGTACGAAATAAAATTTCACCTAAAAAATTGGTCAAGTAGCAGCAGAATGGTAAAAACAACAACAACAATAACAATGGTCGACAAGAAGAAGATGAAGATGATAATGAAGTAGAAGATGATGATAATGAAGCAGAAGATGATGAATAAAGCAGCAACAACAACGAACAACAATAATCGTGAAGAGAGAGAAAACAACAGATAAGAAGAGAGAAAAACGCGCATTTTTTTCCTCTGTTTCTTGTTATATTAACTAACATTTGGATCAAAGTGCAAATTCAAAAACTTGTGAGTTATTTTCAAACTTTCCCAACTTTCTTAATCCATAATAAAGTAATTGTCACATACACTCAATTATTAAGACTTGAGTCATCTACACCTCATTTTTAAACTTTTTTGTCACCTACAGCTCAAAGCCACAAGTAAGTTGGAGTAAAAAGTTTAGGGGTGTTTTGATGCATTTTCTCATGTATTTTTAATTATTTAACTAATCGATAAATTCTCTTAGAAGTTCTCATTATAATATTCTACTTTAGATAATTACATATTACGTAATTAAGTCAATTGAGAATACAAAAATTTAATATCTAATTATGCATTTTATCTATTAAATTACCTCTATGTCATTACTTTATTAATGCATCTTTCAATAACATTATTTGTACAGATTTTTCACAATATTTATTCAATGACAAAATTAAAAAGGTTTTTTTAAAAAAAAAATTCTACCATGTTGATTTATCTTCAAATAATTAAAATAACCTTTAAAAAATTAATATATACACATATTTCTATTTTACACATTTTTAAGAATTTATCTTATTTATTACTATTTTTTGATGCATTTCACTTTATGTTCTTAATATTTATTATTAAAACTTATTCTTTTATGAGTTTAGTAAGAAATGTATTAATAAAGTTTTAAAAAGATAAGATCTTTTATATAATAACTTTCTTTAAAAATCATATTATGATTGTGGAGAACTTTCTTTCATTGCATGAACATTTCATAACTCTTCTTTTTTTTTTTCTTACTATTTATATGAAATAATATTCTATGAAAGAAGTTTGTATAAATACTTTGGGGATAAAGAGGAAAAAAAGGAACAATTAAAATTGTTTGGACATTTGTGGTTATATAAGTTTATATTTTATTAATGATGAACCAATTAGAATTTTCAGGTAATTTATTTTTTTACTTTTTATGAATTGCATATAATTTTTTGTGGGCAATTGTATTCACTGCTTATTAAATATTAATAACATATTTCAAATAGTGAAATCCAAAATTATTGCTAATGTTAAAAATGAAGGTAGTGTATCAATCATTATCAAATTATTTTAAGAATATCTTTTTTGTTAATTGAAAATTAATATTTTTAAGCATAAATTTTATAGGAAGAACTAATTGATTCTTGAGGTTCATTTTAACAAATTTAACTTTTTTCCTTAATTTTGTATAGAGCTAAATTTAAATCATCACATTTATTTAGCGGAAATTTACGTCCTTTTGACAAAGTGTAATTTCTTTTTTACATATTTTAAATCATGTAATTATAAAATATCAAATTTCTAAGCCAGGGCCTCAAAAAACTATACTTTCTTTATACTAGATGAAATTTGCCCTCGGACCCAAGGCCCAACTTTTGAATTATAGCTACGACTAGCATTGATATTTAAGTTTCTTTATAATACTAATTGGTATTAAATTACTTTACAACAACCATAAACCATGCATTTTTTTCCCCTTTTAAAGCTACATCTACATAGATATATTCAAAAATCCCATGCACAAGTCAAATACATCAGATAAGACCAGCTGAACATATAATTCAATTCTGTCTTTATTCAGATCTTAATTAGTAAGTTTACTTGGTTGAACTAGTTGAGTAGTGTAAGAATGTCCACAATCCTGAAACTCACAAGAAAAGTTGAATTATAAACACTTCGATTCCATAAAGATTGACTAATTACATCAATCATAAGTTAGTGTTAGAGGCTGTTTCCAAGGAGGTCACGGGTTCAAGCTTTGGAAACAGCCTCTGGCAGAAATGCAAGATAAGGCTGCGTATGATACACCCTTGTAGTGGGGTCCTTCTCCGAACACTGCGCATAGCGGTAGCTTTAGTGCATCAGGCTGCCCTTTTTATAAGTTAGTGAAAGTAAGGGTACGGTAAAGGAAAAATTTATCCCCTAAACAAAAGAAATTTCCATGAGAATCAAGATTCAAAACATAAATGCTAAGTTACAACATCACACATCAACGTTGTGTCCGAAATCAAAGGAGACCAAATCAGACTATCATAAATGTAATAATCCTAGGCATACATTTACTGATCTAAAAGGAGAACAAATCATACTATCATCAAGAACTAATTAGTAGTAGTCACATTTTGCTTTGCACTCAGCTTATCGCTAGCTCATTTATCTTCTCCATCGTCTAAATTAAAACACATGAAACAAAACTAAAACATCAAGATGACAAACATAACACTAGGTCTATGCAGCTAAAACTTGAAAATCATCCTACATCATTAGATGGGAAAAAATATCCAAGGTCTATGTTACTCGGACTCTTCAAAAATGTCAATGGATGTATGTCACATTCTTCAAAAGTAGAGTATTTTTTAATAACCCGACACAGATGTGGCATTGAATATGGAGAGTCCACACAACTTAGTCCAAGATACTCTTAGAAAAAAACTCAGACTCTAAGTTAAGATGTCGATCCCAGCTCCTTAATTGCAACAAAAACAAAGAACAGAGTACTTGTTCTTCAGTTGGTTTTAATAGTTCAAACACATAGTGCATTCAAATCATTTATATTAGTTTCGATGACACATAAAGAGGTAAAGAGCTCTCATAAAGAAGATACCTTTATATGTGAGCAAGTTGATAGCCTACCCACAAGTCCACAAACACATATTTAGACCTCAAACTAAGCACTTTAGAAACAATATCATGGTCCTTTGTTGTATTTGTCATCAACAATAGAATGTGATATCATACAATCCGCTTCTTAATTGCCAAGTTCAAGTTTGTTGCTAAGAACAATCATTTAACATAAAATATAAACAATGTCTTCAATCATCTACCATAAAACATATGTCAAGGTACACATGAACAAATGCATATATAAACGAAATGGGAGAAATTTAACATTGAAATTATGTGTTTCCTATTACATTATCTTCACCAAAATAAAAATCAAATGAACCCCAATAGCTGTAGTAGAAAAATACCTTATGTAGCTTATTGACCCAAGCTTTTAACATCACCCAAATGTTCCAAAGAACCAATGTATAATTTTTTTTTCAAGTCGCCTGCAGTACTGTAACGGACAACAATATTTAAAAAACAAAGAAGACATAAGATTAGGAGAAAAATTAGACACCAACATTTTGTTAAGCAAAGAGCTATTCTTTTGTCTATCAAGAATGTCTTTTTGAAGAAAAAGAATGACATAAGAATAGAGGAAGAATTAGACCCCATATTTTATTAAGCAAAGAGTTATTCTTTTACTTTCCCACACAGCTTTCTAAGAGCTTATTCGACAACAGTAAGACGACTGACCGATATGAGATTGAACGAGGAAATGCCAAACTGTCTCCTGCGCTAGTTAATCATATGTCATCCTTAGAGTGCAGTATGGACACCTTTAAAGGAGAATGAGACATCCCTTTAAGAAGGGAAAAGTCTCTTTGAAAGGTCACTCTAATTAAAACATTAAAAGAAAAACTTCCTCTCTGTTGAGAATTTTCCTCACTGAATTTCCAGGACAAGGACTATAAACGATTATAACAGAGATAATGATGATAATTAAAAGAAAGCGAAATAATGGTACCTACCAAAGTTAAAAGAGCGTCAGCACACGAAAGAACATAATCAAAACACAAAAGAGCAAATCAGAACGATATGCACAGAAACCTGTAAGTAGGTGATGAAAATAAACAATTTAGCTAACGGGGATTCGGTGCATAATTTCAATGATTGTTGTTACTTGATGATTCAATTTTTTTTATGAAAAAATTTACCACTACAATTATAAGATCTTCTTTGCATTGCTCCAAACACCTAAATTCTTTCATGTCTAAACTCTAACTCCTCAATTTACTCTCTGTTTCTTGCAATTTTTCCCAATCCCAGCTCATACCCGCACCATTTAAGCATTTTTCCTTTAGATACTGACATGGATTTTAATAATTTCACTTCTATATTTTGTCAATATTGAGTATTTTCATTAAAATTCTAGTCGTTTTTTCATTTTTAGTTGATACCCAGTAAAGTAAGTGTTGGAAAAGTGAAGGATATGAAAAATAGCACCATGGAGGTTGTGTATCAGGCAAAATAATTCAATTCGCTAAAAGTGTTAGTTTAAAATGTAAGAACTGATTGAAGTCCCGAAAGAAGAATGAACAAAATAATTTTTGTTAACTTTCATCTCTAAATCGAATCTCTATATATTTCATATATCCACAAAGTTTAATCTAAGACCAAAACTTATCTCCAATTCGAATTCTTCATAGATTTCAAAGACCCACAAACCTAAATCTAAGAACAAAATTCAGGAAGAAAAATGAACAACACATTTTTTGTTTTTTTTTTTGTTAGCTTTCATCTCTAATTTGTATCGCTATAGATTTCATAAGCCCATAGAAATAAATCTAAGATCAGAACTTTATCTTCAATTCAAATTCTTCATAGATTTTTACAAATCCACTAAACTAAACCTAAAAATAAGATTTCACACATCTACTCAGACATAAACAGAATGAAAAATAGAAGATGAAAAGAAGATTTAAGAGGAGAAAGAAATAAAAGAAAGACCTTACCTTGTGATTGTAGAAGCCGAAGATGAAGAGTGTTGAGAGAAAATACTAATGCAAAAAAATTTTGTTCAAAAGATAGAAGATGTGCATGAAAGACACATTTGTAACATGTGACATACAATAAAGCTAAGATAATTATGAAATGACTAAAAGGCACTCAAACATGAAGAAAATGCCCTTAAGCAGACATGTGGATCATCTTTTCTTTCTCGCACTTCTACCACAGTAGAATTTCTGAGTTTTGGAACAACCAATGGCAAATTCGTTATTAATCTCAAATTCATGGGCAAATATTAAATACTTCAGCCATTGAAGTTTTCATTGAGAGCTTTTGCCTTCTCCCTGCAATTTAAGGTCAATTATTATATTAAATTTTTGCTTAATTCTATTTCAGTTCGCTTCAAATTATCCAATTTTATTTAGTGATATTGAGTGAAGGTTCACATGAACGTAGTGAAGTAGCTTCACTGCATCATATGGATAAATAACCAATGCAAGTATTGTTGTTGTACTTAAAGCAGAATAATAATCTATAGAGCATCAACCACCAAATATTCCACCTAACACCTCTCAATGGTGTCTCTTCCAAATTTAAGAACGATATATCATCAACAAGCTGATTTGAAGTCCATATTAGTCACAAATGAAGTTCAATTAATTTCACGTAGGCCTTCTCTATTTAGTGCTTTAAAACTTACCTTCAATTTATATACGACTTTCTGCCTTCCAAACTTCTGTGTAAATTGTCATTTTTGTGTTAGAATAGTCATTATTTTTAGTAGGTTTTAGAAAAAATGAGTTAATGTTAGACCATAAAATAGTGAATTAGTGACCAATGCAACTGCTAATACATCCATTTCATCATCCTTCTATCTTTATGCTATTAAAGGATGAAATAACATTGAAGAATTTTCATATTATATTTTAGTAAGAATCATGTTACGCTACATTAAAGTAAAGATAAATCTTCAGTTAGCAGGAACACACTTCAGCTTGGTAGAGAAATTGTTAAATGCACAGTATTATGGTTCTTGCTAAATTTTGCATATGTATGAGTTGGTGCTATTTATAATTGCTGCTTTCTTTATCTGTATATTTTAGGGTTGAAGAAGCTAGCTGAAACAGCAGAATAAATTGAAAAGCAATTCGGTTGTGAATCATCAAAACTTTTCATGGTACATTTTGGTTCTTTCAATTTTTCATAAGTTTCTCCATCCTAAGTTGATTATCCATGTTGTGTCCTTCACAGGTGGGTGATAGGCAATTTACATACATAGTTTATGGTATCAGAAATAGCTTTTTTACTATTTTGACAAAGCCATTAAGTTGTACAGAGGAGCCACTAATTGTATAGCAGGTTAGATTTTCTGAAGACTGATTTCTTTGACGGTTGGTACATATTAATTGAATAAAGACTAACCCTAGGCTATGAGAATAAACATTTTAATAATTGTGGTATCCTGGTTAGCTTGCACACACCTCGAATAATCCACCTATGTTGGACTAAATTTCCAATAATGTTAACCTTTTGAGGTATGAATTTTAACTTTATCCAATGATGAATGCTTCCATAGATCTTTTATCTCAAGTGAAACTTTCATGTTATTGTTTTGATACTAATTGTAGTGGGGTGTTGTGTATAAGCTGAGTACTGATTAAGCTTCTCTGCCTAGGCTCCTCTTACTCGGTCAGCCATCAGACCTTCTGGCTGCTCTCAGCTAAATTGTTTGCCATCAGTTGTCGTTTTGCTGGCATTGTCTATCGAAATAAGTCATTGGTAGTGGTTGTAGAGTAAACATCTTATTCTACCTTAATTGAAACTAACCGATATTTCTGTTACTTTTCTCACAATAAAGTTGCACTATTATCAAGTAAAGACAACCTTTCTGATCTTAAACTGTTTGGGCATCTTGCTGTCATATACATCTGCAAACGAGAGTTGGTATATTGGATGCCTCGTCCACTATATTCTGACAGCTGGTCTTGAGAATTAGGATCATCAGTATAACCTACCAAAAAAAATAGTGTGACACATTTCACTCAACGACAGCTATTTCAGTCCGCTCTTTACAGTTACCAGCTGTTTTTATAATTCCCTTTTCTTGAATCTTTGCTACAGATTGTTGTAGCTTTTTATGCGCAAATATTATTATAGTTATATATGTTTATATATCATTACTTCCTATGTCAACAAGCTTAGCTACTTGTGTTTATGTAAAAAAAACATTGTGTGTGCGTATGAGAAGAAGTTTAGTTTCCTACCATAATAGAGTCGACAACAAATTCTAGGACCTTTCTAATTCACAGATATGAAAAGAGCCTACACAAGTAAATAAAGAAAAACTAGGATATCACAGTAACTCTAGCATTACTAAATCTAAAAGAATTAAGAAAGATATTGAGAAAAATAGCTTCTTTTCGTAGAAATGGAGAAAGTTGCTTCTGTCGGCACTATCATGACAACATGCTTTATAGTTACTGTGAACCTTATCAAAGGTTCTGACCCAACTTTAACACATCTCGACTAAATCCACAGGATACAACATTCTGTCGAGAACGGCAGATTCACTCTGTTATGGTCTTTCAAAAATTGGTTAACAAAGAAAAAAAATTATGTGTAAGTTCTTTAAGAAATGAATACAAATTGAAATAACAATATGGTGATGAAATCAATGATTAATAAATTTTACCTTAACAGTTTTTTTCAAGTAATCGTTCTCCATGAGAAGCTCCAAATGTTGAGACTCTTCAAATATGCTTCACGAGCCTTATAAACATATATAAATATCTACATAAGACAAAAACAAACAAAATGAGGGACCAAGTGATAGAATTGTTGAGATAGTAGAAAGTCATAAATTTAATAGTATGAAACATTTTGTTAGCTTACCAATCTCATTTCATGTGTTCTAGCTGCAACCTCCCTATTCCTAATTTTTTGTTTAGTCATTTGGAGAAGCCTTTGATCTTCACTCATGACAACTCTTCTATATTTCATTTTCTACCTCTTTCTACTAGTCATTTTGTCACTACCCAAAAATGACGGTCATGATGACACTTGTCGCGGCGTATCTTGACAAGTAAATCTATCACCCAAACTGATACGAAAAGAAGAAAAGACAAAAATATCCCACGGTAAGGTTTCAAGAATGAAGCCGAACCATATAAGTAATCATAACAATGTGGAAAGAGCTTATCAAAAATACCAATCATGCCCAAAACCAGGTGTCAATAGTGTAAGAACTACTAATACAATCCAAGAGTCAAATGCATCGGAGAAATAACCACAAATGAATAATATCTATCTCTGAATACTAATAAAGACATAAATACTGTAGAAATATAGAGTTGAACTTCAGACGCATGAATGTCTAACCGCTACCTTGGAAGCTCCAACAATCACCCAAGTCAAGCAAGCTGAGGCGCACTCGAGCTAGGAACTGCATCGAAAGGGCGCAGTAGGCATGAGTACGGTCCACTTGTACTCAGTAGGTATCATAGGCCGACCAAGCAAAGTAGCAAATAAAGCATACAAAATATACACTAAGGGCACATCACCTACAATCAAAAAATGTCCCACAACGGTGGCCCACACCGCTTGCACTAACAGTTCTAACATATCTCACATATATTACAACAACACACTAAGATATAAAACACAAGTATACATTATGTCACATATAAATAGAACAAGAGAGAACATGTAGATACAAGATCATCAAATAAAAGTAAAGGAAGGTAAAACAAATACATAGATGACAAGTCAATAAGGCAATACAACACATCATAAACACAATA
>NC_061112.1:82540231-82571281 GCF_002878395.1 Capsicum annuum
AGCCCACACCGCTTGCTCTAACAGTTCTAATATATCTCACATATATTACAACAACACTCCAAGATATAGAACACATGTATACATTATGTCACATATAAATAGAACAAGAGAGAACATGTAGATACAAGATCATCAAATAAAAGTAAAGGAAGGTAAAACAAATACATAGATGACAAGTCAATAAGGCAATACAACACATCATAAACACAATAAAGTAAGTGTAATGTATATGATGATGATGATGATGATGATGATGATGCACGAGGTCGTCGCACAATCCCCGTATACACCTACGGAGCTAAAGCTTCCCGACGTAGGACTCATGGGGGTTCGTCAACCCATATACAATCCACATATCTCATATCTCCTTTCCGGTACATCCCTCGAAGAAGGTTTTATAAGGTGTTACAATATCTCCTCCTTGGCCCATCCCTCAGGGAGGGTTTTAAAAAAGTGTTGCCAGTGTTTCTCAGATGTTGCCACGGTGGTACCAATGTTTCATGAATGGGTATGATATAAGGATGTAATGCCAACAACCAATCACAATGAGTATTTTCACAACCAACCACAATGATACTTTTCCACAACCACATGAGCCAATATCCACTTATTATTTTCATATCATCCATGAATTTTCACGTCTTATTTGCCAATAAAGTATGAATATAATCACAATACACCAATGGTACCATATTAAACAACACAATACAATTATTCACATGTATTCAAGGCTATCAATATCACATAGGACCTCACACGGTCAAACATATCACATAATATCTCAATTTCGACAATTACATCACACATAGGCCCCCACACAGGCACAACACATACATAGCCATTTTTCATGATTAATTTCCACCCTTAACATGCATTTTGTACCATCATTTACTACCAGTCCAGTCTGAAAAGTTAAGTTATAACCTACCTCGAAAGCCGAAATCAGTCCGCTACACGTGAACCCGCAACCTTACTTTTCATGAACAATTCTGAACTCTACTAAAAATATCAAATATGAAATCTACGCGTCAAGACAAAACCAACGACACCCATATTAACTACTTTTGATTCGGGTCAAAACTGACCCCCAAAATGGGTTTCCCAAAAAGAAGGGCAAAATCAAAACTTTACTTCAAAAATATGTTCCCCATATTTTTAGGAACCTACAGCTGAAAACTCAAGTTAAATTGAGTCAAAAATGGAGTTCAAATCGAAGAAAAGCCATTTTTGAACTTTACGGGTAAAATCTTTGAAATCCGGGTTAAAATCAAGAATCGGAGTTGTTTTGAAGGCTAAATTGATGAAAAACTAGTAATTATAAGATAAAAATATTATTCAAGTGAAAGGGGTGAAATTTGGATTTAAAATCATGCCCTAAGATTTTGGAGGTTTTGAAAAATTTATTAAGAAATTACTAAGAGAAGGGGTGAATTTTTACCTTAAATTCATAATAAAATCAAGGAAAAGATGTTAATCTAGCTTTCCAAGCTCTCACAAACTATACTTTTAAGCTCCCACACTATTTTAGGGTTTAACTCTAAGAGACAAGATGAAAAATGAGCAAAATAGGTCCAAAAAGAGTATTTATAGTGCAGATTTTTCTGCACTGCTGTAAAAAAAAGTAGTTTTTTTTTAAAACTCAATTAGGACTTCAACGGGTTGGCCGGGATTCGTTCGAAGTCCTATACATGAAAATGAACTATGCAACTATACTAAATTCGACATTCCGGATTTGTTGGAGATATCAGATTTTCTAAAAAACGTCGTTTTCATAAAGTTGACTCCCGAAATCCAAAGTTATAATTTTTCAAATCGAGGGTCGAAATGAGATTTAAAAGCCGTAAAATCATACCAAATATGCTAACACCTTAAAATCGACATTCTGGATCTGCTAGCGAAGTCGAATTTTCCATCCGAGGTCGTTTCGATCAAATGTGGGTCCCACACCCATATTTTTAATTTTTCAACTTTTCGATCAATAGGTCGAAATGAGCTCAGGTGCACCGGGACCTGAACCAAAGGTCTACCTAGCCTAAAATCAATATTTCGGAGCTGCTGGCGTAGTCCGTTTGGTCATCCATCGCACGGATCAAAAGATATCCACATAAGTCCAAAATAAGGCTCTCGAAGCCATCAAAAATCACAATATTGCATAAATGATACCAAAATGCATCGAAAATCATGTCAATCACTCCCATACCCCAAAAATATCATAATGCAACTACAGTGAGGAGTAAAATAGTCAAATCATATAAAATCATAAATTTCACATATTTCATTAAATTTTTAGGTCGTTACATCATCCACCACTAAAAATCTAGTTCGTCCTTGAACTAAGGCAAAGAAACACCTGAATCAATGAAAAGCTGGGGATAGAAACTACGAATATCAGACTCAACCTCCCAACTAGCTTCATCTACAGGTCGATGTCGCCATAGGACCTTAACCACAGGGATCACTCTAAAGCGTAACTGCCTAACATCCCTAGCCAAAATGGAAATCGGTTCCTCAACAAAAGACAACCGTTCATCTAACCGAACAAAATCTCAATGAATGACATGAGACTCATCAGGAATATAGCGATGAAGCATAGAAACATAAAAAACTGGATGAACAGCTGATAGATCAGGGGGCAAAGCCAACTCATAGGCCACATCACCAACAGTCTGAAGAATCTCAAATGGACCAATATACCTGGGGCTAATCTTGCCCCTCTTCCCAAACCTCATCACACCCTTCATGGGTGAAACTCGAAGGGAAAACACAATCACCAACACCAAATCTCAAGGCACAAAGTTTACGATCAGCCTAATACTTCTGCCTACTTTGAGCCGCTCTAAGTCTATCCTGAATGATCCAAACCCTATCCAAAGACTCACGAAGCTAGTCCGTACCTTGAGGTCTCACCTCAGAAACATCAAACCAACCTACTGGGAGCGACAACGCCTACCATACAATGCCTCAAAAGGAGCTATATCAATATTAGAATAGTAGTTATTACTATATGCAAACTCTACTAAAGCCAAATGTTGCTCCCACTGGCCACCAAAATCTATCGCGCACGAGTGAAGCATATCCTTCAAAAAATGGATAGTCTGCTCTAACTGGCATCAATCTGGGCGTGACCCAACTCATCCTGAAAAATCTTCCAAAAGTGGGATGTGAACACAAAACCTCGATCTGAAATAATAGACACTGACGCACCATGCAGACGCATAATCTCACGAATGAAAATATGGGCTAACCTCTCAACACTGAATGAGACCCGAACTGGAATAAAATGAGCTGACTTGGTCAATCGATCCACGATAACCCAAGCACTATCAAAACCATGAGATGTACGAGGTGAACCAGTTATAAAATCCATAGTGATTCATTCCCACTTCTACTCGGGAATGGGTATTTCTGAAGCAATCCACCAAGCCTCATATGCTCAGTCTTCACCTGTCGACAACATAGGCAACGAGCAACAAAATCCTCTATTTATTGCCTCATACCACTCAACCAGTAGTATTGCCTCAAATCACGATACCTCTTAGTCACACCTGAATGGATAGAATATCTGGAACAATGGGCTTCCTCCAAGATCAACCTAAACCGATCACCACTCTCGGCACATAAACTCAGCCCCCAATCCTCAAAACTCCATCTGAATCAAGTGAGGCTTTATTAACCTCCCCACTCAATATCTTATCTCAAATCAACCTCAATCCAACATCGTCAAATTGATGAGCTCAAATTTTCTCTATCAAAGAAGATTTAACCTCTACAAATGACAAAACATGCTCAGGTGTCGAAATATCAAGCCTAATCATCTGGTTAGCTAAAAACTGAATCTCTAAGGCCAAAAGCCTCTCTTGGGTCAAAAGATGCGGCAAGCTACCATGCTAGTCGACTTTCAGCTCACGTCATCCGCAACCACATTAGTCTTGCCCTGATGGTAAAGAATAGTCAAGTCATAATCCTTAAGCAACTCAAGCCAACGATGCTGCCTCATATGAAGATCTCAGTGGTAAAGAAGTACTAAAGGCTACGATGATATGAGAAGACCTCACAACAAACTTCATACAAGTAGTGCCTCTACAACTCAAAGCGAACACAACTGCGCACAACTCCAAATCATGGGTAGGATAATTCCTCTCATGAGGCTCCAATCTTGACGAGACGTATACATAATTACCTTGCCCTCCTGCATAAACACAACACCTAACCTAACACCTGAAGGATCACAAAAGACAATAAATCACACGCCCTCCTTGGGCAAAGCCAATATAGGAGCCGAAGTCAACAAATCCTTGAACTTTTGAAAACTCACCTCATAACATCATACTACTGGAAGGAATTCTTCTTCTGAGTCAACTTGGTCGACGGAGCTGCAATGGAAGAGAAACCCTCACCAAAACACTAATAATACCCAGCCAAGATAATAAAACTCCGAATCTCGATGGGCGAAGTAGGTCTAGCCCAATCACAAACAGCTATAACCTTAGCTGGATTAACCATAATACCTTCCTTAGTCATCACATGATCCAAGAAAGAAACTGACTCCAACCAAAACTCGCACTTAGAGAACTTAGCATACAACTTCTCATCTCTCAATCTCTAAAGCACAATCCACAAATGCTCCTCATGGTCAAACCTCACTCTTGGAATAAACCAAGATATCATTTATAAATACCAAACAAGAGAGTCAAAATACGATCGAAACACCCGGTTCATCAACTCCATGAACGCGACAGGGGAATTGGTCAACCCAAAAGACATGACCAAGAACTCATAATGACCATATCGAGTCCAAAAAGCTATTTTTGAAATATTCGAAGCTCTAATCCTCAACTGGTGATAACCGAACCTCAAATCAATCTCTGAAAACAAAGCCGCACCCTAAAGCCAATCCAACAAATCATCGATGCGAGGAAGGGGATACTTATTCTTAACCATCACCTTATTCAACTATCAATAATCAATACACATCCGCATAGACCTATCCTTTCTCTTCACAAATAAGACAGGTGCACCTAAAGGTGAAATACTAGGTTGAATAAATCTTTTATCCAACGACTTCTGTAACTGATCCTTCAGTTCCTTCAGCTATTCTGGGGCCATCCTATAAGGAGGAATAAAAATGGGCTTAGTGCCCGACTCAACATCAATAATAAAACAAATATCTCGATCTGAAGACATACTAGGCAAGTCCGTAAGAAACACATCTATAAACTCATGGACGACACAAACAAAATCCAAGAAAAGAGGCGAAATAACACTGGTGTCACGAATGAAATGTACCCTTCCAAGCTATCTTTGGCACACCCGACGAAGCTAAAGTCACAGTCCTGGCATAATAATTTTGGATGGCATGAGAAGGAGCCAACCAATCCATACCCAAAATAACATCAAACCGACTATGTCTAAAATAAGTAAGTCTACCAAAATCTCACGCCGGACAAAAGTCACAACACAAGATCGGTACTCCCGATCCACCACTAAAGAATCACCTACCGAGGTAGATACACGAATAGGCATGGCAAGAGTATCACTAACAGAATCAAAACCCAAAGCAAAATATACAGACACATAGGAGAAAGTCCATTCGGTATCCAATAATACAGATGCAGGTCTGAAACAAACGAGAAAGGTACCTGTAATCACAACATCAGAAGCCTCTGCCTCAGGTCTGGCTGGTATAGGATAATACTATCCATGACTACCAACTAGCTGAGTAGCCCCACAACCACCAACATAGGCTCTACCATCCTTACCTCTTGCACCTTTGGTAGAACACCTACCTTTTACAGCTGAAATAGGAATAACTCTAAAAGCACAGCGAGAATAATCCTTGGCCACATGTCCAATCTCATCACACACATAGCAACCTCTACGACCAATCTCAATAAGAGAAAGTGCAACTAAGCTTGAATGGCCACCCTGAACTGTTGAACTAGAAGATCCACCGGCTGAACTCTATAAAAATCACCTGTACTGGCCTACCATGGTATCCACGAGAACATCTAAAATCTCTACCTCGATAGGTCTAACTCCTAAACACACCAAAATAACCCACCCTCTTGGAACCTCCCTGAGATGTGCTAAGAATACCATATGCCATCTTAGCATGATCCATAATACTCTGAAAAGAATCCCCAAATAGAACCATCTGAGATGTAGCCAACTGAATAAAAAATATTCAAACCCTTCACGAACTTCCAAACCTTCTCAGACTCAGTAGAAATGCTATCTTAGGAATATCTGGACATGGCATGAAAGCGTGCCTCATACTCAGCAACTGTCATAGACCCTTGCTCTAAATGACCAAACTCATCCCACATATGATCTTCCCAAACTGAAGGCACAAATTTCTGTAGAAAGGCATCAACAAACTGATCCCATGACAACTCAGGAGCATCAACAAGCCTACAACCAACAAATGATATCCACTAATTTCTTACAGCATCTTTCAACCGATATGTAGTATAAGCCACACGATCCACACAGAAAGAGTGAAACACAACTCAGAACACAAGGTATGAAAGGACTTCGCACGATAAAGAATAAAATAAGTAAAGTTTCCTAAAGACATCCTATAACCTCTCAAGGATAGGTACGGGCGTCTACGTACCGATCTGGGAGACACAATTAGACATCCCGTTCTTACACCATTGAGACTAATGAAACCTGGCTGCTCTGATACCAATTTGTCACGACCCAAAAATGAGGGTCATGATGGCACTTGTCGCAGCGTACCTTAACAAGTAAGCCTATCACCCAAACTGATATGAAAAGAAGAAAAGACAAAAATATCCCACGTAAAACTTCTAGAATGAAGCCGAACCATATAATAATCATAACAATATGGAAAGAACTTATCCAAAATACCAATCATGCCCAAAACCAGGTGTCAATAGTGTAAGAACTACTAATACAATCCAAGAGTCAAATGCATTAAAGAAATAACCACAAATGAATAATATATGTCTCCGAATACTAACAAAGACATAACTACTGTAGAAAGATAGAGGTGAACTTCAGATGCATGAATGTTCAACCGCTACCTTAGAAGCTCCAACAGTCGCCCGAGTCAAGCAAGCTGAGTCGCACTCGAGCTAGGACCTGCACTGAAAGGGCGCAGTAGGCATGAGTACGGTTCACTTGTACTCAGTAGGTATCATAGGCTGACCAAGCAAAGTAGCAAATAAATCATACAAAATATACACTAAGGGCACGTCACCTACAATCAGAAAATATCCCACAACGATAGCCCACATCGCTTGCACTAACAGTTCTAATATATCTCACATATATTACAACAACACACCAAGATATAGAACATAAGTATACAATATGCCACATACAAATAGAACAAAAGAGAACATGTAGATACAAGATCATCAAATAAAAGTAAAGGAAAGGTAAAAAAAATACATAGATGACAAGTCAATAAGGCAATACAACACATCATAAACACAATAAAGTAAGTGCAATGTATATGATGATAATGCACGAGGTCATCACACAACTTCCGAGATCGTCAAACAATCCCCGTATACACCTACGGAGCTAAAGCTTCCCGACATAGGACTTATGGGGGGTTCTTCAACCCGTATACAATCCACATATCTCATATCTCCTTTTCGGTACATCCCTCAGAAGGGGTTTTATAAGGTGTTACAATATCTCCTCCCTAGCCCATCCCCCGGGGAGGGTTTTAAAAAGGTATTGCTAGTGTTTCTCAGATATTGCCATGGTGGTACAAATGTTTCATGAATGAGTATGATATGAGGATGTAATGCCCACAGCCAATCACAATGAGTATTTTCACAACCAACCACAATGATACTTTTCCACAACCACGTGAGCCTATATCTACTCATTATTTTCATATCATCCATGAATTTTCACATATCTCATTTGCCAATAAAGTATGAATATAATCACAATACACCAATGGTACCACATTAAACAACACAATATAATTATTTACATGTATTCAAGGCTATCAATATCACATAGGACCCCATACAGTTAAACATATCACATAATATCTCAATTTCAATAATTACATCACACATAGGCCCCCACGCGGGCACAAAACATGGATAGCCATTTTTCATGATTAGCTATCACCCTTACCATGTAATTTATACCATCATTTACTACCCAGCCCAGTCTGAAGAGTTAAGCCATAACCTACCTCGAAAGTCAAACCGGTCCGCTACACTTGAACCCGCAACCTTACTTTTTACGAATAATTTTTAACTCCACTAAAAATATCAAATATGAAATCTACGCGTCAAGACAAAACCAACGACACCCATATTGACTACTTTTGATTTGGGGTCAAAACTAGGGGTGTGCATCGGTCGGTTCGGTTTGGTTTTATGTGTTATTGATTCGGTTTATCGATTTTTGATTTTTAAATATGTATAACCAATAAAATATTTTCTTATCGGTTTATCGGTTTTTGGTCCTTAACGGTTCGGTTTTTTATTTAACCAATAAGAAAATACTTATAGAATAAAAATAGTAACAACTAACATTAAAAAAATAAAATCTTAGTTACTGCCAAAATCCTACGCAATGCATTTTTGTTTACAAGAATCTTCAAACTTGAATTGAATGTTAGTTCAAAAAAAAAATTGAATCCTAATTGTTGGAAGCTATAAATGCTTCAAACTTTTCAATACACTAATAACCGAGTCTTATATTGTGCATTTGTTGCCCTGAATAGGTTAATACTTTGTGAATCACTGAAATATGAATAAGTAGTGCATATAATATATATATATAGAGAGAGAGAGAGAGAAATTTATATATATAACATAAATAGGATATAAAACAATAATTTAGTGTATCCTTATTGGGTTGTCGGTTTAACCGATAACCCAGTAAGCTAAAACTGAAACCGAACCGTTTACCCAATAAATTTTTTTATAAAATCAATAAGAAATCGTTAACCCAATAACCCAATACCAATAACCCAATAACATTTTTATCGGTCGATTCGGTTTTTACGTACCCCTAGTCAAAACGGATCCTCAAAATGGATTTTTGAAAAAAAGGGCAAAATCGGAAGTTTACTTCAAAAACATGTTTCCCATATTTTTAGGAACCTACAGCTGAAAATCCAAGTTAAATCGAGTAAAAAATGGAGTTCAAATCAAAGAAAAATCATTTTTGAGCTTTACCATGTAAAATCTTTGAAATCCGGGTTAAAATCAAGAATCGGAGTTGTGTTGAAGGTTAAATTGATGAAAACTAGTAATTATAAGATAAAAATATTATTCAAGTGAAAGGGGTGAAATTTGAGTTTAAATCATGCCCTAAGATTTTGGGGATTTTGGAGAATTTATTAATAAATTACTAAGAAAAGGGGTAATTCTTATCTTAAATCCATAATAAAATTTAGAAAAAGATGTTAGTCTAGCTTTCCAAGCACTCACAAACTTTACTTTTAAGCTCCTACATTATTTTAGTGTTTAACTCCCAAGAAATAAGATGAAAAATGAGCAAAATAGGTCCAAAAAGAGGTATTTATAGTGCAGATTTTTCTGCACTGCTGTAAAAAAAAAAAGCTGTTTTTTTAAACTCAATTAGGACTTCAACGGGGTGCCCGGGATTCGTTCGGAGTCCGATGCATGCAAATGAACTATGCAACTATACTAAATTTGATGTTCCGGACGTGTTGGAGATATCATATTTTCTAAAAAAACGTCGTTCTCATAAAGTTGACCCCCGAAATTCGAAGTTACAATTTTTCAAATCGAGGGTCGAAATGAGATTTAAAAGCCATAAAATCATACCAAATATGCTAACACCCTAAAATCAACACTCCAGATCTGCTGGCAAAGTCGAATTTTTCATCCGAGGTCGTTTCGATCAAATGTGGGTCCCACACCCATATTTCCAATTTTCCAACTTTCCGATCAATAGATCGAAATGAGCTCGGGTGCACCAGGACCCGAACCAAAGGTCTACCTAGGCTAAAATCAATATTTCGGAGCTGCTGGCGCAGTCCTTTTGGCCATCCATCACACGGATCAAAAGATATCCACATAAGTCTAAAATAAGGCTCTCGAAGCCATAAAAAACCACAATATTGCATAAATGATACCAAAATGCATCGAAAATCATGTCAATCACTCCCACACCTCGAAAATATCATAATGCAACTACGGAGAGGGATAAAATAGTCAAATCACATAAAATCACAAATTTCACATATTTCATCAAATTTTTAGGTCGTTACACATTTTGCCACAATAGAAGTACCTTATAACAGGGCCTTAGGAATTATTTGCTATGTTAACAATATATTCATCAAAAAGCATGATCATAAGATGGATGTGCATTGCTACTTGTGTATTGTGAGGCCATTTCTTCGATCATCTTTTTAGTCTCATCTACATCTTCTCCTAATTGATCGATATTATTATTAAGATCTATTAATGTTTCTGTTGTTGGAGTACGTTTTGTTCTTTATTTTTTCTTTTGATTTTATGTAGATTTTTTGTTGTATTTCATCCCACTCAGATGCTTGTCGCCGTCTCCTTAAGAAGCCATATAATCAATACAAATTATCACATATGCTTTGTGTTTTTTGTTAAGAAACTGTATAATGATGTTGATTGCATTTTAATTGGGCAAAATTCGATGCGTACACGGGAAGTAAGATTGTTTCGATTGATATTGGTTTGCTTGGTGTTCGTATGGCTTATAGTCCAACAAATGGACATTGTGTAATTGCTATTCTTGAGATTAGTTCATTAAATATCTTCAATTCTTTCTATTAAAATCTACAAATGCTAACATTTGTTGTGTTACCATGAACGTAAGTGTGCTGAAAGATCATGGCATTAGGCTCATGTGCTAACTTTGTATCCCCAAAATAATTAACTGAACAACTTCATCTTTCCAGGATGGGAATAGTTGAATGGGCTCTTAGTTCTGATTTATTGAGAAACCACGAGAAAATTCTTTAGATGGTGATATACTGGTTTAAGTTTTATTGGTAATTTATTTATCTAGGAAGGGTGATTATTAGATCCAACTACACAAGAGACTTTCATTTGCACGGTGCAATTGATTACCTTAGTTTTCTTTGTTTGAGACAATGGTTGGGTACTGGACGATTGTCATCTAGCATTCCTCTAACCTTATAAAGAAAAGTTCTTTTATTTTCTGTAGATTACACTGAAATCTTCCTTTTTCATTTTTGTATCATTAATATTCATTTTCCAGTTGAGTATAGAATTTTTTTGAAATTTATGATGTTTTAGAATTAAACCTTTTTGGATTTTATTAAAGTTTCTGTTATGTGGATTTCACAAAAAAATTCAATGGAAGACTTGGTTAATTGTTGCTTTAGCTTTAGTTTTGTTCAGATTCAGGTAAAGTTCAATTTTTTTTCTTGGTGGGGGTTTTGTTTTTATGAGTTACAAAGTTCCCCACCATACCTCACTTGTGGGATCATAGTGTATATGTTGTTATTGTTGTTATAATGAGATCCGAACTATTCCACAAAAATCTATTACGAACAGTTTCTTTTATCCGCCAAAGGTCAGAATAAACTGTGTATATCCCACCCTCATCATACCTCATTTGTAGAATTACATCAAACGTGCTATTAGTCTAGCTCATTACTTTATCTTAATCATTTTATTGTAAACAATTTCGCCTGTGGATAATTTAAGAAGTAGGTGGAGAAAAACTTTGAATTTTACAATCATAAATTTATTTGTTACTTCTTTTGCATTTGCATCTTGCTTTCTACTATTGTTATTTTATTTTTAATATTGTGATTTCACTTCTTTTGAGCTGAGGGTTTGTCGGAAATCACTCTTATCTCACATACTTTGAGTACGCCACTTCAACAACACACCTTTCAATCTACCTACATCTCTAATCAAGGGGGATTATTAGATGAAGGAAAGACAATACAAGAGATATAGCAGACTCTTAAGCTATAATGGAAATAATGCACTTGTGGTGATTAGTTATATAAGAAAACAATTAATTGAAAGAAATTTTTTTATTCTTTTCATGGATGCTCTCTTTTCAATTTTTGTTGTCAAATGCATAGCACTTGATATTGCGGTTGCTTTCACTTTGGTTATGGATCAATAGCTGTCACATTTTATTTTTATGATCATTTTCACTAACGATAATGAACAATCTGCTACTAAAGTTTATGTGTTGGCACATTTGTTTGTTTTGTTAATTGTTTTTGTTCATGCATGCGAGCATTTATTATTTCTTAGTATCAATTATTTCTTATAGACAAACCCATTAATTATTTAATTTCTGCAAAAAAAATTATTTTTCATGGATATCCATTTTTTTTCCTTTTTCATGTTTTTTTTTTTTCATAATTTATAAATTGATCGACTTGATTAAAAATGCAGATAAACAAGATAACCCTACAATTGACAAGGAGTAAAAAGATGTAGTAGCTAATATATGAGACATACTTGGTGTCAGTTTATCCATAAATGTGTATATTTGTGGTGTTGTAGCTTCATCACACATGTATGTCGATTTTGCGTTGAGGATTGGAATAAGTACTTTGGTGAGATTAACAAATTGAATCTAATTTGACATTATTAATCATGTCGCCTTAATACAATTTTGTAAGTAGGATACGTGATACAACTTCTATCAATTAAGTGTTACTCTATTATTATATATGTCACATTTTATTTATTTTACATATATGGTATCTGTTAGTTTCAATTCAATCAGTGTTATGTTTCTCCAAGTTCTATTTTTTCATTCTTTTTGTTAGACACTGCTATATGTCATTACCAAATGACTGTTAAAACGTATCCAACAATTGAAGATCGCATCAAAATGTAAAAAATTGGGCTCGTACGAGCACGGGCAATAACCATCTAGTATTTATATATGTGCATGTGTGATATATATATATAGTGTAAACCTTTTATACATAACATATTTTCTCTATATATATGATATAAATATATGTTACTTTGACATATTTTGTATATATAAGGTATAACATACTTTGACAGAGGTGACAGTTGTAGTTTATGGTATAGGTGTGTTATATTGGGTATTTTTTTATTAAAAATATAATACCAAGTATTTGTTATAGAAATAATTAAATCAAATATTTTTTATATAGATAATTGAATTATTCTGAGAAAAGAGTATATAAATCAATGATGCACAGACAAAATATTTAGTTTATTTAAGAATATTTTAATTTTGAATATTAGAGAGAGAAAGATTTAGAAGTAGTTAGGAATTATCCTTTAACTTAGAGAAAGACTTGGAAATAGTTTTAGGAATTATCATTTACATCGATTTTAATTTGAGAAATTGAAAATAATCCATTAAATTAAGATGAATTGATAATTAGTTATACCATACAATTAGGAATTATAATTATATATATTTTTTAAAATGGTTGTATATGTAAAAAAAAAATTCATTTTGATAATATTTTAAAAGTACTATTATTTTTGTATTTAAGTCTTAATAATGACCTTTTCATGTAATTTTCTTCGGATAAATTACTTAAAACTACACCTTAACTTATCATTATTACCTCAAATTTCAACCCCCTAAAATAATTACAAAAATCCTTTCTTACTCTTTCTCTCTCCAAAACATTGATACATCACAACCTTTTCCCAAATTCAATTCAAACACCTTTTTCCCTCTTGTTCTCTCTTGCTATTTCGGAAGGTATTCGCAATTATCCACGGCGGTGTCCGATGAACAACCAGTGCAATCAAAGTCGTCCACAGTGGCGTCATCCACTACCGCGCCACCAAATTACAACCATCCCTGATGCGAGCCTTTCAAGCACGGCCTCCTCCCTATCCCTAAACTCATCTTCACCGACGGAGCTTAATCTCTTCTTCCAATTCACGATAAACCCTTATCCTCATCCTCTAGACTAATGCCGCATTGATTTAATTGTGAAGCGATTGCGGAATAACTATAGATCTCGAATGATTTGTACAAAATAGATCAAATCATGAGGAATTCTAGAGTTCGGAGATTCGTTAATACGAGTTGAAGATGATGATGTCACTACCAGAAATTGAGCCTATGGCAACAAACTTTTTAGCAACGGTACCGTTGCTATAGACCATCTATAGCAGCGTTTACAACCGTTGCCAAAAAGTATAATTCTAATGCCACAATTTAGTAACACAACGGCTATCATTGATTTATAATCATTGCAATAGGTGTCCATATAACAACACTTTAACACCCATTTCCATACAATAATCTATGGCAACACCTACTTTCCAATTGTAACAGTTCTTCAGTCCATATTTTTCCTCTCTTATTTTCATATCCTGCGAAAACAAAAAAAAAATAGAACTCATCCAATACCATAACCCGTGAAAGCCAAAAATGTAGAACCCTAATTTTCTCTCACTACTTCCATCCACGAAAACCAAAAAAAAGTAACTTCAGAAAACAAAATTTCTCTTCGACTTCTTTACTTCTATCAGCAAACCATCAGACCTAAGTTGTTGTGGAAGATGAATAGCTGATGATGTTGCCATACGTTGTTCAATAGATAAATAGTCGCCATTTTCGAAATCGTAGTAAGCTAAATCTTTGGGAATTCTCTCATATTTTGGGATTTTTTTTATATTTCTGAGAAGATTAAGCATGGCTGGAGCACAATCTTGAAAATTCTCTCATATTTTGGAGTTTCTCTAAATTTATGATATTAGGGTCCAAATTCTAGGATTTTTTTTCAATCCGTGATATTTTAATTTAAGAAACAACTTTTAAGATTAGTATATTTGATTTCTAATAACATTGATGTTGAATTTCTATTGCATGAGCTATTAAGTTGGATTTTTTTGTTTCTAGTATTGTAAGACTAAATTTTTGGTTGAGTGTTTGATTTTTTTTAATTTTTCTTGACGTTGATGTTCGATTTTTTATTGCATGAGTGTTCGATTTACTGATTTTTTGTGAATGTACATGTTTTTTATTGGGTATAATTTGTGACTAAAATTCTAATTTATTTCAATTATGCTAGAATAGCATTTAATTAACCTTATCAATTGAGATATATTGTCTTCATAGGTTTTGTGGTCCATAAGTTGTTAATTTGTTCTACAATTTCATAACGATTCAGTTACGGGGAGCTAAGATGAAAAATGAAATGTTTGAAAAAAAAATGAAGCATGGGATAGTTCTACTAATCTGTGTGGCTCGAATTCTTCAAAAATATCATGCTCATATTGAAATTTTTAATGATGCATTTTTTTGGAGGATAAAAAAATATAAATGAATGCCTCAGTATTTCAAGCAGAGTTTTTAATTTGCTGAGTACCATTCTCTCCAGAGAAGGTATTTTGAGAGTTTAGTTCTAGTATTATCCATAGATTTTTCAGTGGTTAGTATTATGGAATAATCATATATTAGACATTTGAGGAAATTTGTGTAAGAATGTGGACAATAAACTTTTTATCATTTCATTCAAATGAGTTTTTAGCATTTGTTACATTAAAAATCCATTTGCACTTCCAATTCTAGTATATGTCAAAGACTAAAGTAACATCTTTATGCAATGGCTAATATCTATCATTTTCAACATAAGATAGTATATAACAACTCCACAACAGATTACCTTGTTTGGTAAGAAATAATAGCCGTTGTCCTTTTTTTATGAACTAGATTAGCTGGCTGGCTCATCACTTAAAGCTTGGCATTTGTCTTGATGTTTGTTTGGATGGGTCATTATTTCCCTCTTATATCTTTCAGTTTTTCTATCAATTATTTAACAAAATAATACCATTTTTCTCTATTAATAAGCTTTTATGGGATATGATGGATATTGAGCTTATCTAGATGATGACTTTAGATAAGAGGTTATGAATATCGTGGAATAGGATTGAATGATAGTAAATAGTTAAGTGTTGGCTCATTGTCATGCAAGATAGGCTTGGTGGTAGCTTGGTGCACTATATCTGTTTCTCTGTTTATACCCGTATTAGTAGCATTATTCTCGTAGTTTCTGCATTTTGATTATCACATTATTTAAATATTGTCCAGTTCTTTATTTTCTGAATGTTATGTAATGGTTTTTTCCTATTATTTGTCGTATCCTCTTTACTTCTATATTTTTATTCTTCTAATTGTTTTAATGTACATTATTGAGCCAAGGATCTTTCGAAAACAATCTCTATATCCACAAGATAGAGATAAAATCTCCTTATGCTCTATTCTCATCAGATCCACCTATGAAATTACACTAGATATGTTACTGTTATCGTATAAGTATAAAAAAATATTAAAGTTGGACTGAACAACCCAGAAAACTTAGCCCAACAAGGCTTGTACAAGGACTTCATAGATAGTTAAGTTACAAGTCTGGACCAAGATAAAAACCAGTGGTTTGCACCTCTGGTGTACCAGTGATTTGGAAAGTGATTTCAAGTATACACTTTTGGGTTACATACAACAACTGTTACCTTTTCAAATAATAATGGTAGCCAATGATATGTCCAGTAGAGTTTAAAGAGAGGTTCAAGGAGAGTTTTTGATTTACTGGGTACCATTCTCTCTAGAGAAGGTGTTTTGAGAGTTTTATTTCTAGTGTCATCTATAGATTTTTCGGTGGTTAGTATTAAGGAGTAATCATATATTAGACTTTTGAGGCAATTTATGTAAAAATGTGGATAGTGAACTTTTTATCAGTTCATGTAAAAAATAATAGCCATTGTCCCTTTTTTATGAACTGGATTAGCTATAGCTCGCTCAACACTAACAGCTTGGCCTTTGTCTTGAAGTTTGTTTGGATGGGTCATTATTATCCTATATTGTTTCATTTTTCTGTCAATTATTTAACAAAATAATACCATTTTTCTCTATTAATAAGCTTTTGTGGGATATGATGGATATTGAGCTTATCGAGATGATGACTTTAGATAAAAGGTTATGAAGATCGTGGGATAGGATTGAATGATAGTAAGTAGTTAAGTTTTGTCGTCTCGTTGTCATGCAAGATAGGCTTGGTGGTAGTTTGATGCACCATATCTGTTTCTCTATTTATACTCGTATTAGTAGCATTATTCTCGCAGTTTCTATATTTCGATTATCGCATTATTTAAATATTATCCAGTTCTTTATTTTCTGGATGCTATGTAATAGTTTTTTTCTATTATTTGCTATATCCTCTTTACTTTTGTATTTGGTTTTGACTTGACTGATTTCTGTTACATGTTGTCTTAATAAGAAGCATAGTCTTCTTGATAGTCTTATGATCATTTACCCCATTGTTGGTAGGCATTGTGAGTTAGTCCAGTTTTGAGTTGAGGAAGAAATCGACAAGGAGGGAATCCGTAGCTGGATATTTTTGTGGTATGATCTATTTTTTTATTTAGATTTCTCTTATTTTGATGCATTCTTTGATCCTATTGTATTTTGGATGTCTTAATAAAAGGTCACCTTGAACTTTTCATTGATTCTTATTCATTTGCTAATCCTTTTATTATTTTAGTTCAATATACCAATTGTGTATCTCAAATAAGTTACATATGTTGCACCTATTTGTAGATTCCAGCAGCATGACTTTGAACTACTTTGTACTTACCTAAATCACTCTGTGCTCTATAGGTACTCTGATTTTGGCATGAAATTTAGGACTTGTAATTTAGTAAAGTAGTATATTTTCATTACAGTATTATGTTGGTAAAGAGATGTAAATTTTGACTTCATTGAATATGTATGAATCTTTTCTTTATTTTTGGTCACATATTGCTAAAGCGATCTAAATAATGACTTCAAATTTTAACTATTCATCTATGTGAATCTCAATATTTGTGCTTTGCTTATGTTAATAGGATTTTAATGGATAATGATGATAGAAGTTGGATAAACTACCATAGATGGTCAGATAAGTATGAACGTGGAGTTAAATATTTTCTTGATAAGGCCTCTGAACGAGCCTCTAAAGGAAATGAAATATTATGCCCTTGTGGAAAGTGCATAAATCATTATTGACATTATAGAGAAGTGGTTGAAGATCACATATATAATGAATGATTTGTTGACTTTTTCACCAAATGAATTTTTCATGGAGAAGGGATACATCACTAAATCAACAATGATAAATGTTCTAATTTTTATGATGATATTGATGGACTACTTCATGATAAATTTAGAAATGTTAATGCTGAGTTAGGGTATGAAGGAATGGGAGAGGTATTACCCGAAGATGCAAAGAATTTTTTTAAACTATTGGAGGAAGGGAAGCAACAATTATATTCGAGGTGTGAAAAATTCTCTAATCTAAGTTTCACCATTCGGTTGTACTTGTTTAAATCCTTGTATGGATTGAGTAATTAGCCTTTTCTGACTTTCTAGATTTTTTTAAAGAGGCATTTCCCTTTGCTCAGTTGCCAGAGTCTTTCAACAAAGCTAGAAAGGTGATAACAGATTTGGGTCTTCATTATGAAAAATACATGCTTGCCCTAACAATTGCATGTTGTTTTGGAAGAAAAATGAGAACATAGATAATTGCATTGTCTGTGAGTTTTATAGATGAAAAAGTATTGCTAATGCCTCAGCTAATGCAAGTTCAGAAATTACTGCAAAGATTTTAAGGTACTTTCCCTTAAAGCCTAGACTTCAAAGGATATTCATGTATCTTAAAATAGCTGCTGCAATAAGATGGCATACTACTGAATAACCTAAAGATGGAAATATAAGGCATCCTACTGATGGAGAAGCATGAAAAAATTTTGATAGTTTGTACCCAGACTTCTCAAGAGATCCTCGTAAAATCAAGCTTGGTTTCGGAAGTGATAGTTTCAACCCATTTCGAACCATGAGTATTTCTCATAGCACGTGGCCAGTTATGTTGATGAACTATAATTTATTACCATGGATTTTCATTAAGTCAAAGTATCTTATCTTGTCAATGATCATTCCAGGTCCATCATCTCCTAAAAATGATATAGATGTATACCTTCAACCATTAATTAAAGAATTGAATGAACTGTGGGAACATGGAATAGAAACATATGATGCTGAAACCATCCAAACATTCCGAATGCGGGCAGCCTTATTATGAACAGTTAGTGATTTTTCAGCATTAGCAATGCTTTCTGGATGGAGCACTAAGAGAAAATTGACATGCCCCACTTGTAATTATGAAATATACTCTCAGTATCTCAAACATAGTCGTAAGATGTGTTACTTGAGTCATCATAGATTTTTGCCTCCTAATAATCCTTTTCGAAAAGATAAGAAGTCATTTGATGGTAAAGAGAAGCATAGATATGCCCTTACACCTTTGTCAGGTATACAAGTATTTAAAAAGATGTAGGATTTCAACCATACTTTTGGAAAGGGAAAAAAAAAATTCTCGAGATAATCAGGGCTCGTGGAAGAAAATATTCATTTTTTGAATTGTCATATTGGCCACATAACAAATTAAGGCACAATCTTGATCCTATACATATAGAAAAGAATATATGTGATAGTTCGCTCAGGGCATTATTGAAGATAGAGGGGAAGTCAAAGGATCATGTAAATTCTCGCTATGACTTACAAGAAATGGGAATATGAAAAGAGCTACAACCAAAAGAAGATGATACTAGATGTGTAAGTGTAGCTGAATCTAATTTCTTTATGAACCAGAATAAAAAAATAATTTTGCAGCTTCATAAAAAATTTTAAATTATCAAAAGGGTGTGCTTCAAATATATTAGACTGTGTGCATGTAAATGGGATGAAAACATCTGGGTACAAGAGTCATAATGCTCATATTATGTTGCATTATCTGCTCTAGGTTGATGTTAGAAAAGTGTTGCTCAAGAATGTTTCATTGTCCTTGATTAGGTTGGGTAATTTTTTTCAAGCGATCTGTGGTAAGGTGATAAAAGGAGTGATCTTGAAAAATTGGAGTCTGAAATTGTTGAAATGAATTGTGAATTTGAAAAAAAAAATTGTCCTACATATTTTGATATAATGGTGCATTTGACTATTCATTAGTGAATGAAATTAAGCTTGGGGGTCCAACTCATTATCGTTCGATGTATCCCATTGAGAGAAAATTATGTAAGTTGAAGGCATTTGTTCGTAATCGATCTTGCCCCAAAGCATCAATATCAGAGGGGTTTTTGGCAGAAGAATATTTGATATTTTGTTTAAGATACCTGGATGATGGTGTGAAGACAAGATTCAGTAGGTACGAATCTGAGGATCAAGCTGAGTATGATGAATTCATTCAGAATATGTCACCTATATTCCCTAAGATAGCCCATCTGATTGAACGTGAGAAAAGAAAAAATTTCACTTTTTTTTATGGATTCACAGTTACGTTATGAAACACATCGGTATGTCCTATTAAATACCGTAGATGAGCAAGTGAAAAGGTTTATTGGGTAAGATAAATTATAGAACAATTAATTATATTTTAAATATCATTTAATTTGTTATGATAAATAACGTACATTTAGCATCATTTATAAAGGCCTTATGATTAAATTCAAAATATCATGATTGCAGGAAACATAAGAATTTAATGTCCAATGATACTAGATCGAGCGTTTGGTCAAGAGCAAGGAATCATAGTCAGGAATTTAGCAATTGATTTGAAGAGAAAGTTAAAAATGCTGAATTGCCTGATTATTTACTAAGGCTGGCTAAAGGCCCTAATTGAGTGGCCAAGAGATATACTGCATATTGGGTTAATGGATACTGATTTTATACTAAAGCTCGGGATGCCCCATGCAAGACTCAAAATAGTGGAGTGATTTTATCAGCAACAACTGATAGTTTTGCTAGTGATAGAGACCAAAATTCCATTGATGGAGAAGTTATCTATTATGGAGTTATTCACGATATCACTTAGATTGATTATTATGGATGTTTTATTTAGATATGATTGGTTTCATAATGAAGTAGATGAATATGGATTAACTCGTGTACACTTTAATATATTATGCAGTACAGATGACCCTTTTGTATTGGCATCGTAAGTTCATCAAGTTTTCTATGTGGAGGATCCAGTTGAAAATGGGGTTTACTATTCAAGGAATAAAGTTCCTATTAATTTGTATGATTTAGTGGAAGAGAATTCTCAAAATATTAGAGAAACATTTTGGAGAAAGCCTAATAATGAAATTGGTTCCTCAAATAGATTGTACAATGAAGACATAAGATAGTCAAGAAAAGATGTACCCGTTAATGTTGTTGATATACCTTCTAATGAACAAGCATTACAAGATACAACTATAGAAATATTGGATGAGGAGGATGAGATTGATGATACTGATTGGGATTGGATGGAGGCAAATGATTAAAGGAGAAATGTTGAATTTTCTTACTATTGTAAATTTTTTTCTAATGAGTGATAAATATCCTTTTAAAAGAATTTTATGATTATTCTTGTTTATTTCTAGTTAATTATTTTTCATTTTTACTTAGAATCTTATTTTAAGTTGCTTCAAATTTACAAGTTTTTCAGTATTCTAATTTGGACAAAGCTAGTGGAAAAGAGACTAGTAACTTCACTATTGATATATTTGCAGAGCACACAAGGTATGTATTGCACGATTATAAGTGACTGTGTATATCTCAGTAACATTATTTGTATCCTTAAGAAACGGATACAACCTAGAGTGCATTGGTGTGCTTATCAATGAGAAACTAATACAACCTAGTGACATTATTTGTATCCTATCCTAGTATCCAATATTGGTGTACTTATCAGCGATTTGCTTTCTCTCTATAATTTACAGCATTCATTAAAAGCTTGATATTGCCAACCAAATTAGTCCTATCAAACTCAGTCCCCTAAGTTCTCACTAGTCCATTTATTTACCTCCTCAACATCTTTATTATACTTATTCAATTAAGTTTCTATCTCCACAACAACCTCTGAAAACTCAAGTGGCCTATACCTTAAATCATGTTGTATAGATACTGACAACTCAAAGTTTCTATAAAATAAACATAAAATTAACCTCTAAAATGATCTAGTGAAATTCACACCCTCAGAGAATAAATTATTTTTAGCTAATAGATGCTAACAGCAAGAGTAGCCAACACATAAAATAAGCCACTAACAATCTTTTCAATGATCTCTTCAATTTCTTTATCACTGATAGAAAGATCATTCAGTTGAATATAACAATTTTTGTAGGCAAGTGAGAAAAAATTATTCTCAAGCGTGACAAACTTCAAGTACTGATCATGCACTTTTGAGATTCTTTCAATCGAGTTAGAATTAATCATACCTGGAGCAGAAACAAGTCATACAGTGGTTAAATTTTAAATCTTCACCCAACACCACAACAAAAAATTCAATGGACTATTAAGTGTTACTTGTTTACCTGAAAGTTGACAGTATATTTAATAACTTAGGTAACAATGTCATCTGAGGATTTTACAAGTTGTTGTGTTAACATTTTTGTGCAAAAGTGTATTAAAGAATGCTTAGAGGTGTGTTTCTGCTTAACTGTAGCTATCTATTTCCACCTTATCTTATTTTTTCCCCTAATTCCTCTTTTAATTTTGGTACTTTGTGTTGCTAAAGAAGAGCTAAGATATTAGCTCGTGGGATTACGCTTTATATGTTGTTGTTGTGTTGCTAAGGAGTAGGAATATAATTAGAATAATATCAGTTTATTCAAGGTGATTTTTTTGAATTTCTGCTTGTGATTGGTGTGAAAAACATAGAAGCTAGATAGAAGAGAACCATCCAACTTCTATAATTCGGCTGAAATGACAAACAAATATTAATTAAGAATATTACGATGGTTTCATTTTCCTTGAGATCTGAAGTTGGTTTATAGTATCTTTGGTTCTAACTCTGTATTTGTCTTACAAATTCATCAAATATGTGTAAATTATTACTGTAATTTAGAATCTAGTCACTTAACAAAATCACAACTTACAAGCTTCAAATTTTGACCTCTCTACGTTGATAGTTATTATGTCATGAAATGGTGGACAAAGATTAGTCTAGGATCTTGTATGATGAAATGTAAGCAAAGTCACAGAACCATTATGTTTTTAGCTCGATAACATTTATTGTTATTTCATTTTGAATTATGGATTAAAAATAGATCCCTATTGTAGAATTAGTTTTACTACTAGAATTTTTGAACTCTGAAGCCACAGTTATTTCTTAACTAATTTAAAATTCTATCTCAGTTTAGCATGCGGGTACAGTGCAAATCCTAAAAGTGTGTACTATTGCTAGCACTAATATATTTGCCACTTCTGTTAAGAAGTAAAGTTGAGTAGCTTATTTTACTCAATCAAGTAGTTAAATCATGATCTAATTAGAAATTAGTACTAGTAAACTATAGGATTGCACTTCAAAATATTGTTGAGTTCCAAATAAAAATCAAGGTTTTCTGGTCTAAGTGACCACCACCCCATAGACTTGAAATGAACTAACCAGTATAGTTAAAATTGCAGGGCATTTAATTTGGTCGCTCTGATCCTAAATACTTGTCATGTACATAACTATGAGAACATTGAACAATCTTACTATGCGAAGTCTTTACTTCAATAGATAATATTTTAAAATTAGATATGATTTAGGTGAACTTCAAATGTGATGTTTGAATTTTGTACTAACAAGAGAAAAACTTCAGTCATAATTGGTGTATTTTGACTAACATTTATTTTATTTGGATTAACATCTGTTTTGTTTAAGTTGACAGAGTTTTGAATAGTCATGAATCAAGAAAGACATCCAGCGAAAAATAAAAAACTTACAAGCTCAAGATATATTTTTGTTGGATCACTTACAACGTTAAAGAATTCACTGCAAGAAATCAAATAAACTATTTAGACTACATGTTCAAAATACTAAAAACAACAATGTCCATCAGAAGATTCTCAATTACGAGAACAAGTGCAGCAAGTGTCATTGTATTCTACTCCTCATCTTGTACAAGAACTACTAGAACAGGCGAAGCAAGTGCCATCGAATTCTTTCTCTCCTGTAGCACAAGAAGTACAAAACCAAGTGCAAAAATTACTTCTTGATTCTACCTCTCCTATAGCACAAGAAGTATAAAAATAAGTGTTAAAAATGCCACTGCATTCTACCTCTTCTACAACACAAGCAAATCCACAAAATGGTCAGCAATAGTCACTGCAAAAGAAACAAATCCAAAAAAGGGAAACAACTATTACAAAATTCTATCTCTTCAGCAACAAAAGTAATTCCAAAAAATGGGCTGCAAAACACATTGTATTCTACCTCTTCTGCAGCACAAGCAGTACCCAAAAATGGGCAAGAAGTGTTACTAGATGCTATCACTCATGACATAAATGAACAATCCATAGATCAAGGCAATAATATATACATTTCATTCAAATATCAAACTAATATTAATGAATTGTTGATTTTCTTTATTTCATAATTATTGTATGTCCTTCTGCTGAAAAGAAAAAAGAGGCAGAACACAAATGCAAAGTGTACATGGAAGGACTGAATGTAAATTGATTGTGTTAAAGAGCACAACCAGCCAATTAGTCTTACTATAAGGGTTGTATAAGAGCTGAGTAACTTTTTTGACACACTTGCACGAAATTTGACTTTTTGCCCTCTAACTGTTAAGACTTGAAAGATTATGAACACAAAAAAAGACATGTGAAAATACATCAAGGTTTGAAGTTTTAATTTTTAAATTCTAGTTGAAGATATTTTGTATTTTTTATACTAACCATATTGAATCAACTTTTAGGAGAAATATGTTATTCATAATGTCGAGCAAAAATGGGTCTTAAAAACAATTCAAGATGCTTGGAGAATCTATAAGTGTCGGTTGAAGTGTCGGCATTATAAACATTATCCCAACAACAAAATTTGAATGCAAAAAAGGCCTAATTATGTTTTAGAAGTTGAATTTAAGGTTCTCCTTGATTATTAGAACTTCGATGAAGCTCAAGTAAGATATAAATGTCACTATAGTTTACTGTTTTTCAGAAAAATTATATTTTTTGCCATATTTAGAGAGTCATTGTCGCTGTTCCTTCTTGCTGGATAGTAGCTTAATTGGTGTTTTTTATATATATATGATGAATAATATTGCAAAAAATACCTCGTACTAATACGGAGAATCGAAAAAAGTTGAGGTATCTTCACACCGTTGGCAAGAGAAGTTTTGTATTAATACGCGTGGTTTGATATTTTCTCTAATTTTTAATTAAATATGAAATCATTTTCTTACTCGAAAAGATTATTACATCAAGTTTCATATAACCAGGAAAATAAAAAAGAAGTTACTGGGTTGTGTCACGCAAGGACATTTTTGTGGCCACACGATCAAGAAAACCTAATCAAATCTATAAAGAATCATATGGAGATATAATTTGCAAAATTATATGACATTTTTAATTAATGTTTGTCGAGATAATTTATTTGCTTTTTATTATTAACTCAGTTATATTTAATTAAATTTTTTCTCTTATCTTTTATCTATAGGCTGAAAGAAGAAAATACAAAATCAAGCAAGAGAAGATGATACTGAGTCAGTTGATGTTTTTGCATCAGTCATAGGGCCTGAGCATCCAGGTCGTGTAAGATTATATGGACGTGGAGTTACCAAGACAACATTGAAAGAGAAATTGGGAGATCCTGCATCATCTACGGATGATCTACTGCAATAAAAATGAAGAAAATAGAAGAGAGAATAAAACAAAGATGCTAGAAAAAATCAAGAAAAAAAAGGTACAATGCAACAACAAATTGCAATTAACATCATCACAAGACTTCAATGCCTTAACCCTGATCTGCTATCATTCTGATTCTTGCATTTTCTTATTTAGATAACCATGACATATTTAATACAAGTCATATTTATGTCATTGGGCAAGTGTTCCCATTCCAGAAATATAATTTGAATAACGGAGTGTTTAGCTCTTTGTAGTCTGCTTCTAGTTGTTCTTGTTTTCTCCGAGCACCGTGGTAATCTGCTTCTTTACACTTTAATAAGTACTTTACTCCTTTGACAATTTTACTTGAGTGTTTTCTATTTCTAATAATGTACTATATTAACAAGTTTATGCTCTAAAGGACCCACCTTTGATTGAGCTATCTTTATAGTCTAAATAGTTATGACAGTCCTTATTGTGATTTGTGAAAACTATTCTTTTTGTTTTTACACTGAAGGAATTTGATGAAAATGTTATATTGTTGAAAAAGGGACGACCTTGAGAGAGAGGAAGGGGTGTGGTATTGCAATTAGGCTATAGATTAAATCTTTTGTTTTGTTGATTTAAGCTAATATTTCAGCATTACAACATCAGTTTCCAATTAGGTTTTGTCTTAGTTGATCTCTGTTGATGTTTTAGCTTTAGTAGACAAATTTCTAATTTCATAATGTTGCTTTCTTGTAGATTAACATAGGGGAGGCCAAGTATTTGTTAAATTTGTTCTTCCTATAATAGTTATAAACTCATTTTCTATTAGATTTTGAAAGAAAAAGAAAGGTCTTTGGTGCTTGTAAGAATACATATCTATATTATCAAAAAAAATACATGTGTACAGAAAGAAGCAATATTTTACATTGCACTTAGCTATTTGTTTTCTAATGGTGTTGTATAATACTAACATTTGCAATACATGCTATAGTATATGTAGTTTATAACAACCCCTGCTTCATTTTTTAATTTTATTAATACCAATGTGCACTTCCCATTAAAATCGTATGGATCTTTTACAGTATCCAGCAGTGGAGCCAGATTTTGTAAAAAAAACTAGGTTCTAGTTTGATTTGATCATGTATTAACCATAGTAAAAAAGGGAAGTTGGAGTGATATGATGAGTTGAAATGATTTTGAGTTCTAGTTGGAATAATTTTCTGATTACCATAGGATTCCACTTTTTCACCATGTTTCTCTTGAATAAAGAAACTTCTTTCAGTTTTTTAGCTATCCATAACATTGCCTTCTTGGTATACTCAGTTCTTATAATGTGATTTCTACTTTTTTTGTCCATTTGTACTATTTATTCATGAGTGGAATTATGTTGTTAATATTGATTGTGTTGTCTAATCACTCATCTATGTTGATGGGCTAGTGTCAAATGAAAATAACATAGTTATACAGTATACTTACTCTATGGGGATCCTTTGAACTACTAGTAACTAGCTGATAAGTGAATGCACCCATGGATATACATATCTGTAAGCAAAAGTCATACCAGAATGATGCCTAATCATTGTCGATATTCCTTGAGCAGAAATATGATAACTTTGGGTTTAGAACTCATGGTTAGTACACAAGCTCTATGTTTTTGCTCATTGATTATTATGTTTAATGATCATAAGTTTTAAGTAAGCTCACTTCTTTTAGCAAAATATAACATTGACTACTAATTTATTTTTAATACCTGGTCCACATTTTCATAAGCATGGATAGTTGGCTGGATAAAAAGCTTTGAATTTTCCATTGCTTAGTGACTTGGCCTTTTCTCTTTGTTTCATGAAAAGAGAAAAAAGGAAAATCAGTGATCAGAAGGATCACTAGTGGAGTTTTGAGTCAAAGTCTGATTTTTACCTTGTCGTCTACATGTTCAATGTAGTTCTTTGACTTTTGTGAAGAACATGTTTATTGAATCTGGAAATTGTTAGTTTAGATAACTTGGTTGATGCTTTAGTCTAACTAATATAGTTATCAGTTAATAAACAGACTTAAGGTGGGACCTAAAATTAGTTAGACATATTTAAAAATTATGAGTCACATGGGAGTACTATACTTTGAAACTTCCTCCCTCTTATTTTAATAATAATCTCATAGATGTTGTGAGTTTCCATGACCTTTGTATTGGGCTCTATTTATTTATATTTTGACGGATTACTAAAGTACTCATGTAAAATAATATATGAAGATAACTAAAATCATATTGTCAAAGATAATTGACATGATTTTTCTAGGTGGAGAAAATAAAGAAGCGAATGATGAGCACATTGAAGATCGTTAAGAAAATATTAGATGATTTTTGTAACTTGTTCTAAGATATTTTTGATATCGATAATAGCACAATGAAACTTAATCGATTTTCTACTTTTTTTGGATATTAATCGCTATGGCTGGCTTATTATTTTGGATGTACAATTTTAAAGATGACCATTGATAAATGTTTTGTTATTCTTATTATAGCTTTTATCATGTATTTGAGTTTATTAGTATTTATTAATACTAATCATTACAAGGCTACATATTTCTGTAGCAAATTAAGTTGTTGCAATAGCAACTTAGAACTGTTGCTATAGAAAGTTGTTGCAACAACTTTTGTAAATGTTGTGTTAACTCATTTAAATCGCCGCTATAGAATTTCTATGTGTCAAAAAAACGTAGCATTAATCATAAAATTGTTGCAATAGTATAAAGTTAATTGTAGTAATACACTTCTTTTAACTGTTGAAATAGATCAAATAACTGTTGAATAACACTCTATGGCAACAACTTGTAAAATGTTGTGTTAGATCATTTAAACCATCGTTATAGAGTTTATATGTGACCAAAAAATCATAGCATTAATAACAAAATTATTGCAACAGTATCAAGTTAACTGGTAATACATTTATTTAACTATTGCAGTAGATATAATAATTGTTGCATAAAATCATTTAGCAACAGTTTATTTCATTGTAATTGATGTCAAATAAGTGTTGCAGTAAAGATTGTTATAATCGTTGCTATAGCCCAGCAATAGCAACGGTTAATAAAATCATTACAAAAACTATAACAATAGAGTTGTCGCCACACGACCTGATGAAACGGTTTCTTAACCGTCGCAATACGTCTATAGCTACGATTTACTTGTCTATTGCAACACTTTTGCATATGTCGTCATAGACCCAGTTTTCAGTTGTGGGTTAATGAAAATACATAAGAAGTCTATCTGTTAAAAGAGTTCAGAGATACATAAGAATGATGGATCTGATAGAAAATGACAAAAAGATACATCACACCCCCCTCCACTAAATGTATAAACGTTATGTATCCTCTTGAATATTAGGTTGTAGATACATAAAAAAGATGTGTTTTGTTGAAAATCGACAAAAAACATGTATCAGAGTATTTTTTGTACTACTGATACACAAAACTTATGTATCTGAATGTATTTCTGTGATATTAATATATAAGAGTTATGTATCAGTACTTATATATCAGATAGTGATGTATCACGAGTCTTAGCTATATATTGCGTCAGTGAATGATCAAAATTTTACATAAATATGAAAATAATGGAAAGTTTATGTAATTAGGTACTAAACTGTTGGAATTTATAAACATTGCCCCTTTCTGGGGGAAAATTTCATAAGTAGCATGCTTATACTCATAATTAGAACTTTCACAGTTTCATAATTACAAATAATGGCAAGTTGTATTTTGTATTTTAGATAATGTTTGCTATTTAAATACATGTACAAATGAAATAACAGTTTATTTTTTTTCAACTCAAATCAGTTGAGTTAAATAAAGAATAAACAGTCCCTTAAATTATGCCATGTATTTAATTCAACAGATTCATTTTTCTTAAATGACTCTTTTTAATCTTCGTCGTTATTTTACAACTACTTAATTCAAAAGATAATTTTTATAATCAACAACTCAAATCAATTTCAACAACAGGTTGAAGAATATGGAGTTGATTTTTAAAAAGAAAAACACTGCAAGTATAGGTATTGATTTTTTTTTTTTAAGTTTGTATTTGAATTTCAACAAATTTTGTGTGAATTAGTTGATGAACTTGTAATTTGTTTTAAAAAAAAAAACACTGCGAATACAGTTATTGAATCAAAAATTTGTAAGCGTATATGAATTTCAACAATTTTAGAATAGTCGATTGTTTTATGCGAAATAATTTTTTTCAACATAGAAATTTTTCTTCTCGATGTCTATTTTTAAAAAATTGATCTAAATATATTATCCGCTCAATTTGAACGTTATTCGATCTTAAATTTATATTTGATAAAAAATGTGATTTTGATAGGTATGCGTTTACTAGTTTTGTAACTTTTTTCAGATTGTATTTATATATTTGAAACAGTGTAATTATTTTTTTCATGAACATAGTGATAACTTATGAGTTTATTTAAACCAGATTATTTGATTTGTGTGTTTTCTCAGAATTGTAGTTGCATTTGTATTTTATTTTGGCATTTGTATTTTATGAGTTTAATTGTATGTTGTATGTTGTAGTTGCATTTGTAATTATATGTTGTGTTGTAGTTGCATTTGTATATTTACTAAATGTAATTGTATTTTGTTTTAAAATTTGTATTTTAAGAAATTCATTTACAGATCTTATTGAAAAATTTCAAGAAATTCTCTACCAAAACGAAGTAGAGTGTACACGTATGACGATATGACAAAATACATTTAATTATCTCATATACATCTATAATTATTGTATATTATTATTTATATATATATATATATATATATATATATATATATATATATATATATGTATGTATGTATGTATTTGATTTCAGTAGAAAATGTATTTTCATACGTGTTATGAAAGATATATGTATAGTTCTACATAAAATACATATACAAACCTAAATACATATGCAGAACTGAAAAATACATATGCAGAACCAAAAAAATACATATGCAAATCCGTAAATACATATGCAGAACTTGAAAAAACAAATGTCTAACTGAATTTTTATTTTTTAACTAATTTTTTTAAAAAAAATTTCAGGTTTTACTAGCCATAGAGTATGTCTATACAGTAGATGACAAAGAGAAGCATTTTATTATTTGCCTAAAAAAAATATTCTTGTCATGCATTTTAGTTGGACAAGATACCACGTGTACATGCTTGTTCAGTCCTGAATAGCAAGAATTTTAAGAAGTGATCATATTGCTTTGATCTGTACAAGCCAAAAATAGTATTGAGAACATATGATGTTCCAATTTATTCTTTATCGCACAAAGATGACTGGATAATTCCACATAACATATTTGATGAGGTAGTTTTGCCCCCAAAATACAAGTGACCCCATGACAGACCTCCAAAGAAAGATCGTGAAAAATCAGGAAGAGATATATTTGAAAAAAAAA
>NC_061112.1:82574281-82618369 GCF_002878395.1 Capsicum annuum
AGATTCATATTCAGATGAATTTTGTGCAACAAGACTTGGTATTTTACCTGACTCTTCCATTTCGTTTGACTTTTTTTTTTCACAGATTTTTGTATTTTTTGGAATTTTGGGATGAAGGTTTTCTCAATCCTTTCCACTTTATAATTTCGCAATCTTTTTCGGATCATTACTATGCTTTGATCTCACCTCTTCTATGCTCACTTCTTTCTTCGACTTAATAGGCGTAGAAATCAATTTAAGATCTTCATCTTGTGTTAAATTAAGATTAAATGATGGTGGATTATCAAAAACTAAATTCACAGGTGGTATACCTCTATTTGAACTTCTACAACATGTGTGTTTTGTCATTATAGCAGACCTCCACAATCTTTCAACAAAAAAAATCACAAAACTTCAAAAGAAAAAAAAAAGAAGGGCATGGTTGAAGAAAAAAATACAAAAATATAAAATATATAAATTATATGAAAGAGATAACATGCAATAACTATTAATGTCAATTTACTTTATTTGATGGAGCATAATATTTATCAATAGTTTGAGAAAAATAGGGGAAAATTGAAAAAAAATAAAATTGAGTAGAAGATACGATTAGATTGGAGGAAAGTAAAATAATGGAGAAAATAAAAGAAAAAGGTAAAGTATGTGGAGCAAACCACGCGCCTGTGTAGTTAATGGCAAAATAGTGCTATTTTTATTATAAAATATAATTTTATAAAAGTAGTGCTATTTATTATAATTATAGTCTTAAATTTGTTACTTCATGTAATTTTTTCTTTTCTTTTTTCCCCTTGTAATGGAAAAAATAGAAATTGGGGAAAGGATATGGAATGACCATTTAAAAAAAAAGTGGCTCATAATTGAAAAGGTGGACATGCTATAGCCAGTCGGCTAAAGTAATTCCCTTTTTTTAGCCATTTGGACCAATTGGGCACATGCAGTCTCTATATTCAATTGATACACTTTTATACCACATTGATACATTTTTATACTATATATATTGATACACTTTTTTAAAAAGAGAAAGAAAATTCTATGCAAGCACATGCAGTCCCTGTACCCAATTGGTACTCTTTTATACCACATTAATACACTTTTATACTACATTAATACACTTTTATACTACATTGATACACTTTTATACCACGTTGATACAGTATATATACCATATAAATACACCTTTTACAGAGAAAATTTGTGCAAGCATATACAGTAATTCACTATTCGTAAATTTGTTAACTTCACCTAAATTTTTGTGAAAATTTGTGCAAGCATATACAAAATTTATTAAACCCTGTACCTTTACTGTCCAAACATTCCTTAATTTTTTTGATTAAAAAGAGAGAGATAGCAGAAAAAAAAAATCAAAGTGCCGCTATAGTGTTAACTCATATGAAAAGAGATAGAACAATTATGAGTGGACTTGTATTTCATGTTTTTATTTTTGTGATCGCATCTGAAAAACTAAATGGTGGACAGAGTGGACTTTTTTCAGAAAAAAAAAATTTAACAACATTAAAAGAAAAAAAATAGTGAAAAAGAAACAAAAAAAATAGGAAAAAAGAGAATGTAACATGTAAAATAATTGACATTAAAAATTAAACAATAAATAAGGAAAAGATAAAATAAAGGGGTAGTAGCGACAGAAAAACCTAAATGGCTATGTATTGAAATTGCCAAATCAATGGCTATATAGTGAAAATATTTTGGGCGAGATGACATTTGTGTCCTTTCCTTTTTGGAAATTCACTTTTTTTAGCCCATCAACTTTTTTGACCCATTTCAGGCCCAGATCCGTAAGCCCATCTAAGTTGTGCCATTTTCAGTTGCAGCAAAGAGTACAAATCATCATCTACTGAGCAGGGAGATGATCTCATTTGCTTGTGGGGAATCAGTAAAGCCCGACATTCATCTACTTCTCCGCCACTCTCTGACCAGCAACCCCCCACATTTTTGTTGCCCAAAATTGTTAGCAAGTGCTGCAATTTCGAAGCGTTATCTCATTATACCAACCTTGATATTCAATTCGATCAGGACTCCCATGGCTGATTCTACTTCTAGGTCGTGCAATTTACATCCTTTACCTTTTATTTAAATACTCCCTTCGTTTCAATTTATTTGGTCTACCTTTTCTTTTCAGTCCGTTTCAAAAGTAACATGCTTTCCTTTTTAAGCGACTCTAATGTTTAAAGCCGCAAGATTAAAACACATTTGATATATGTTTAATTTTAGGCCACAAAAATCTAAATTTTTTTTCACTACAGAGGGAGAGTGTATATATAAGCAGTCGCTACATACATGCATCTATTACTGTCATGCTTAGCAATTAGAATTACATTGTTTTATAGGCAATTGATGGATGTGAGGATATACTTGTATATTGGAAACTGAAAGGAAATTTTGGAAAGTATGTAGTTTTTACATTTTAAGAGGTGAATTAACTGCCTTTAGATTTGGATCATCGTGATTTGATTGTCTATCTTTTTCTGCCCTAACTTGTGATGTTTTAAGATTTTTTACCGTCTGCTAAACAGGGTTGTATCACAGCCTGAGTGTGATGGAGATGCGAAATCTGAAAACGTGACTCCTTGTTTCACTGAGATTATTGTAATTCGTCATGGAGAGACGGAATGGAATGCTGATGGCAGAATTCAGGTAATTTCCTGCCTCCTTTTGGAGTATTTGAATTCTGGGAAGCTCCTTTCTAATTTGTTTGTTATCTAGTCTCTCATTGTGAAAGAAAAATTTAGTCCTTTATAATTTCTTTTTGATGATCGTGGTGTCCATGCTAGCTTTCACACACCTCGACTAATTCCACGGGATACCTGTCACCTCCCACCAAAAGTCAGGTAATTCTATCCACCTAGACTAGTACAGATGGGAAGAAATCACATAGCATCTCTGTGGGGATTGGATTTGAACCTTAGACCTCATGGTTCTCAAGCCACTTCATTTACCACTAGGCCACACACCCTTGGGTGCATAGTCCTTTATAACTTGGTAATAATTTGTACTCATTGCTGCTTGTATTTAGTCCATTGTCTATATTTTTAGAATCATATTGAGGAATTCTAACAAATTCTGATTATCAAAATTGATGATCACCAGAAAATGTGTACAGCCATGTGAGTGTAAGCAAGTAAAATGGCATTTCAAAATTTTGAAAAGGTATAAATTTTCATATGTAGTTCCTTGTCCATAAATAAAAAATATCATCTTGCACCTCTATGGCTCTGTGTATAGTACTATAGTTTCGCTCATATCTTTCACCTATGATCTTACAACCACAGCAAGGTAGTTTGGCTTGTTCACCTCATTGCTCAATTTGCAATAGTTACTAAAAGAGAAATTAGTATTTTCTATCACCAGAGAATGGTAAGGATTTTCACAGAGATGAAGCAAAGGGTTCTGGACTTCTTGTTGGTTGTTAAGTTGAGATTTGTGCAGCTCATATATATTTCTTTTTTAAATTCTCTTTTTGAACTGTTAAAATATTGGTGCCATCCTTATTTACGTCCCTGTGAAAATTGATCTTGGAGAATGAGCTCCTATTGTTAGATCACCTCAAAATTGGTTGGAAAAAATATAGATGAAGTACTATGTAGGATCTTATTGATAAACATAAGGGACTTAATGTGTAACTTTCTCTTTTCATAAATGTGACCATGTTTTTCTTCACTCATATATATTCACATCATATTATAGCCTTTTGTAAAACAAATGAATACCGGTGATTGGAGTACTTCATATTGCAAAATATGGGTTAGGTGGCTCCCAAGGGTGTGGCCTAGTGGTCAATGAAGTGGGTTGAGAACCCGAGGTCTCCGGTTCGAATCCCAGCAGAGGCGAAAAACATTAGGTGATTCTTCCCATCTGTCCTAGCCTTGGTTGATAGAGTTACCCGGTATCTGATGCTGGTGGTAGGTGACAGGTATCCCGTGGATTTAGTCGAGATGCGCGAAAGCTGGCCCGGACATCCACGGATCAAAAAAAATATGGGTGAGGTGAAAATTTTTAGCTTTAGACTCTCTATCATGTGCTCTGGTTTTAACATTTTGGAATTTTTTTCCTCTAATTTTGTGCTGCCTCGTTTACCTCTCCCGTAACTCATATGATAATAATACTTAAATTACCCAGTTTGCTGGGGATGAAAGCAGGGTACTTCAGAACCTCATTGAGATTGGTGCATTGAACATGAAGGATCAGATCTGAACAAGGAGTATTTATTAGTTCCATTTTACATAAAACCATAATGAAGAATTTGCTCTAAATAAGACAGACTCTTTTGATCTTGATTATACTAACCACTCAGTTTTGATGTGTCATTTCAAAGATCTTTCGGCATTTCCATCCTTTAAATAAAAATTCAAACTTGTCACTTTACTAGTACTCCCTCCGTTTCAAAAAGAATGACCTACTTTGACTTGGCACAAAGTTTAAGAAAATAAAGAAGACTTTTGAATCTTGTGTCCTTAAATTAAAGTTATGTCAAATGTACCAAAATGCCCTTTAATCTTGTGGTCCTAAATATGTCATGTGGAAAGTTGAAATTAAAGTATTGCCAAAAAAGGAAAGGAGTCATTCTTTTTGAAACGGACTAAAAAGAAAGTAGGTCATTCTTTTTGAAACGGAGGGAGTATAAAATACCAGCAAGCATCTTTATATTGCTTTTGTTCTGCATTTACCTTTTAACTAGACCTACATATAACATTTTTACTTTTATCATTCAAGTTTCTTTGTATAACCTGATGAAAATTGTAAAGCTATAGTAGTTTTGTTAAATATTACTATCAATCTACGAATTTAGGTGTAGAATGTTTCCTCTGTTATCGAAGAATTAAAGGTTTTGTACTATATTTTGGAGTTGCCGCAATCTGCTATATATAGGCAATGTAAAGAAAGCACTTTACAATGTTCCATTTTTCGCCCACAACATCCCTTTGAAACACATAAGCCCCACTTACTCTATAAAGGGTTTGAAAAAGTTGGAAGACTGGAGGGCATTCAAAAGGATCTGTGACAGAGAAATTGTATTCACTTGGAACTTGCAAATTGTTAGCAATTGGCTTTTTTACGAGAATTTCACCAACAATTTATGGATCTTAAAAATAGGATGCGGTAACTGATGCTTGTTTCATTTATTACCCAGGGGCATTTAGATATCGAATTGAACGACGTCGGGAGACAGCAAGCTATGGCAGTAAGTATCAGTAGCATAGTATTTTGTTTTGTAAATTCTGTATTTCACTTAATTGCTTTGAACTTTTGGGATTGATGTACTTTACCCCTCAAATAATTCTTTTGAGTTGGGAACTTCTGCATTTGTTTGAAGTGTGTGTATTTAGAAGAGAAGAAAGGAATTATGGTTCAGCCCTTAGCTCAAGTACCAAGTTGGTTTCCTCCTTTTCTCTGTCTGTCCGTTTTACGGACAACTCTTTCCCTCCATTAGTGGTTATAGGTGTTTTTTCTCACCTCTTTATAATGCAATATGAGTAACTTGCTTAGGTTAACATATTTGGTTGCAAGATGATTCATGTCCTAAGATACGTGTTAAGGGAAACAATCTGTACCTTTACCCATTTCATTTTATTTGTTTTTATTGTGGGGAAAGGGGGTGTGGGGGGCTTCAAGGTTTCCCAGCTTAAAACTTCAAGTGGGGTTCTTCAATCTTTCTTTTCTTTCATTTTTTCTATTTGGGGTGGGGTGGGGGAGGGTTTGGTGCAACGTCTGATGTTACTTTATTCAAGGTGGCAGCCCGGCTCTCCAAGGAGCCAAGGATCTCTGTCATATATTCATCTGACTTGAAACGGGCACATGAGACAGCAGAGATAATAGCAAGGCGTTGCGGGGATCTAGAGGTATGAATTCACTTTGGATTTGCATTGTTAGAATTCAAGCAGATTACAATTAACTTCAAATTCATATATTATTTCTTCATATCTGATTATGTAAAGAGATTTTGGTTTTTTTACTCAACTGGATAATGTGATATATTAACAATTTCTACAGATTTTAATGATTTATTTATTAGCTAGTAGATGGAAGAAAGTTTTCAGCAATAATTTCATGATATCTGTTTTACTTTCACAATTGGGTCCTTTTATCATTTGTTTTCAAACTATTTTTTTCCTTAGTACTCTTGATTTTCCTGGAATTCAGCCTGCACTATCAGCTCTATTTCAGTTTTTAGAGGCTTCTGTTCTATAATTGACCCTGCTTTTATATTTCACATTTTCTAATTCTATTAATATGTAAGCTTTACGTTTCCTGTGAATGCTTCAGATGATTAAACTATTGCTGCTTCACTTCTTTTTCTTCTTGTTAATGTGATTGTTATGAACGTGAAGAGAGGACCTTAGTGATTCCATAATATGTTGGTATTGTCCATTAGTTTTGTGTACGAGCTAATGAATAAAGACATAGGTCCTCTTAGTAAGAATGCAGCTATTCAGTTACGGAAATAGTTCTTCTGTAGTTCCAGGCAATAATACAATGTAGAATATGCTTACGAGGCTAAGAAAACGTTAGGGCTCTGTGTAACTGATATTCAAGATCTATTGTATGAATCTATCTTCTATTATGTTAAGCTTAGATTCGGAAGCAACATAAGCTCATTAACAATGTTAAGGAGCTGATGCCCGTCCTATGTGGAACAGATGCAGTTGTGTGGGTTCGACATGGAAATGAGGGAAGAAGAGGGAATTTGATAGTTGATTTATTGTAACGCCCCAAGATTACCCCTGGACGTCACACGGTGCTTAGAACCACAAGTGATATTAAGCTAACCCATGATACTGGCATAACTCGTGAGCAACTGAATAAGATACATAAATCTGAAAGAAACAAGCGGAAGAGATGTCTTTGCTGAATATGTTCAATGCAAAACTGATACGGGCACGATCATGAAGATGGGCGTACGTGAGCATGCATGGAATCAAGCCGAGGGAGCGTACAAGTTGAAGTGTGAAGAGGGCTTTGGACACAACAAAGCCACCCCTACATACACTCCAAGGGCGCCTCTTTTGCTCCCTTCATTAAGGGCTTTTTGGACCTTTTACTCTATGTTGTAATAAGTCTATAAATAGACTAGTATTAGGTCTTTATTTCTTTAGTGGTTGTTTATTGATATTAGACATGAAATACTTGTAACACCTAAGACTCTCTCTTGAGAGTGTATCACCTTATAGTAGGGCTTGGAAAAGCCATCCCCACCGTAACTAGGGATGCCCAAGTATGGAATCACTTGAGTTGCGTTTTGGCTTCAGATGTTGGTGCTAGAGGAGGTAAAGTCCCTCTTTTGTCTTCGTAGGAGTTAGGTGATTGTCTTATGTTGGTGCTAAGGGTCCTTAGATTTAATATATCTTAGGGTTCTTAGAATTTACATCTTCATTTGTCTAACTATCTATCCATTTATCTATTTCAAATTGTGTGTTTTGTGTTTGTGTTGTTGTTGTTGTTTGTGCCTAGTTCTAGTGGACTGTTTTGTTTGTGGCTGTTTTGTGACTTTGTTGGTTGATCTTGTATCATTTGGTATCAAAGCTTGTGGTTGATTTTATTCCAACAAAATCAATCTTGGGCTAGCTCACTTGAAAAAAAATAAAAAAAAGAGAGTAGAAGTTGTTCTTGTGTTCTTGGCCGAAAGTTGTGTTCTTGTTGTTGTCTTGGCCAAGACTTGTGTTTTGAGTCTAGATCTAGGAGAATTCCGTGAGTCTTGAGTGTCTTTAGTGTTGGTTTCTTCTTCCCTAACACTCATAGAGTCAAGATCCAAGTTGAACTCCTTCTTGTGTTGTGTTTGTGTGGATTTCAAAGGGTTGGCCGCTAAGTTGCTCGGACTCTCCAAAAATGTTGCCGCACCAGTGTCGGATCCTTAAAAAGTACACTATTTTTGGAGGATCCGACATGCACCCATAGACATATTTGAAGAGTCTGAGCAACTTAGGTTGGCCGTGTGTTTATTTGTTTGTTGTGAATCCGAGATTTGGAGGTGTGTTGTTGGTTAGTTGTTGTGAATTCGAGATTTGGAGGTGTTGATTGGCTTTGTTGTTGTGGATTTGTGTTTGAAAGAGGTGTTATTGTTGTTGGGAGATTCAACTTGAACCTTGATCTTCAAGTCTTGTTGAAGGTTCTTGGTGTTCTTGGCGAATCTTCATGTCTTGTGACAAGAAGAACCTACAATAAGTAGTGTTTGATCTTAAGAACAAATGGAAGAGTGTAGTCTTTCTTGTTTGTCTTGAAACAAGTTCCAAAACTATACCAAAGTAGTAAGGGACAAAAGACCTTTCAGAAAGACTAGCTACCAAAAAGGAGTAAGGGGGCTTTTCAAGACTAGCCAAAAGAGGAAAGAACCAACCACCCTTCAAAAAGGGGTTTTGCCCAAAAGGTGCAAAGAAAGTCAACCTACTTTGAATGTGAAAAAGGCTCCAAACTTGTGTCTTCCTCTCCAAAACCGAAATTACTCTTCCACAAATTGAAAGTTGGACAAAATTTCAAGTTGGAAAAACAATAATTTTCAAGATCCGCAACCAACCCAAGGCTGCCACGTCACTATCAAGGACTGCCACGTCACCCCTTTTTGTACAACTAACTTGTTTGTGTTTTGTAGGTAACTTCTCGGCTACAATGGATAACAATGCTCTTAGTGCTATCTTGGCCGGGATTGAAACTCTTTCCCGTGGAATGGCTAGAATGAATGCGGGTTTTGATAGATTAAACTCGAATATGGCATCAATGAAGGGTGATATGTCAACTACGAGTGAGATTGGATCGTATGGAGAGTCGAAGGAACTCTCGTGCTTCTACTCCCGAAACTTTACATCCAACAATCAATCCTCCAAGACCACTACAAAATGCCATAAGCCAAGTTTCCAATTACCCTCAAAACCGCGACCTAAGTAGGCCACTTCCCCCGCAAATTGATTAAGTCCAACAAGGTCTTGGAAGCCAAATGCCTCCACTAAAACCGAACTCTTCCATCCAAGCTCCAAAACCGAACTCTCCCGTCCAATCTCCACAATCGAAGCTCCACTTCGCCAAATCAATCTTCTCAACTGAAGCTCCACTTCCCCAAAGCCGAGACATCCATGTAGAGGTATATGGTAGAGAGGGACATGAAGAATATGGAGTCTTTGATGATGCTTATATGATGGAAGACAAATTGAAGGGAAGAGGTAGGGATCAACAAGGAACCCACCACCAAGTAAAGACATGGGAATTGAGGTGGATGAGATTGAGGGCAAATCTCAAGATGGAGAGGAAGCCGAGGTGCAAAATGAAGATGGTGGTGAAGATGTTTGGCCGTATGGTGATGCATGTGACGTGCCTAATTGAAAGAGAAGATGCCGTGAATTTGAGGTCAAATTCCTCTCAAAATGGAGAGGATGATACGGGCACGATCATGAAGATGAGCGTACGTGAGCATGCATGGAATCAAGCCGAGGGAGTGTACAAGTTGTAGTGTGAAGAGGGCTTTGGACACAACAAAGCCGCCCCTACATACACTCCAAGGGCCCCTCTTTTGCTCCTTTCATTAAGGGCTTTTTGGACCTTTCACTCTATGTTGTAATAAGTATAAATAGACTAGTATTAGGTCTTTATTTCTTTAGTGGTTGTTTATTGATATATGACATGAAATACTTGTAACACCTAAGACTCTCTCTTGAGAGTGTATCACTTTATAGTAGGGCTTGGAAAAGCCATCCCCACTGTAACTGGGGCTGCCCAAGTGTGGAATCACTTGAGTTGCGTTTTGGATTGAGACGTTGGTGCTAGAGGAGGTAAAGTCCCTCTCGTGTCTTCGCGTCTTCGTAGGAGTTAGGTGATTGTCTTGTGTAGGTGTTAAGGGTCCTTAAATTTGATATATCTTAGGGTTCTTAGGATTTACATCTTCATTTGTCTAACTATCTATCTATTTATCTATTTCAAATCGTGTGTTTTGTGTTTGTGTTCTTGTTGCCGTTTGTGCCTAGTTCTAGTGGACTGTTTTGTGACGTTTTTGTGGTTGTTTTGTGACTTTGTTGGTTGATCTTGTATCAAAAACTGTTTAAAACATTTACACTTTGGTTATACAAAACAAAATTGAAAGTAAATACATTAACTCTGAATAACCGTCTATGAAGCCTCTACTAATAATGACTATATGTAGTCGGGACATGACCCCCAACTATCTTTAATCAATACATAAGAATAATGAAAATAAGATACATGAACTACAACTGACTTGAGTCCCTGAAATAAGAGAACTCCTCACCTGCTGGCTGTGTGTTGTGAACTGTCTGACCCTGGTGTGTGGGCTACATCTGATACCTACATTATGAAGGGATGTAGCCACAAATGCATAGATGTGGTCAGTACTTTGGAATGTACTGAGAATATAGGGGTGAATGCATAAGTAAAACAGAAACTGAATATACTTTCAAATCATGCATGCTAAGTGTAAAAGGATTCACCTTGGATATGAATAAAACAGTTTTTTTTTTCAGTTTCAAAAAAAACAAAAAAAACATGAATAATAAAGCATAATGAATAAGCTTAGTGAGTCATTACACTTTGTTTCTAAAATCTTTAATTTTATTCTTTCCTGTGGGAGATTCTTATAACCGACATGAACCATGTGAGCTATCATGGAATCCAACGTCTTACCCACGTTGGGGAGAGCTATCCTACCCTTGCCATCGGAATAGAACCTTAACTTATAGTGATCACTAAACTTCATCCATATTGGGAAACGGAAGGGACACTCTCTTGATAGACCTTTAAACCTACGGTGGCTCGTAGTTTCTGGAAATTAGGATACACTCATCCACATTTCCTTCTCGGTGCTAAATACTACTCCCAAATATATATATATACACACACATATTCCCTTTTCGGTGCTAAATACTACTCTCAAATATATATATATATATATATATATATATATATATATATAAGCTCACACTTAGGAAATTCACCTTAAAATAGCATATGGGTTTGTAAATTAGAAACCAACTATGCTTCTGTTGCTTAAATCATACCCAATGGGTGAAGTTGTGGATTTCAGATCTTGAATGTGATTATAAGATCAAAATTAAACTTTAATCAAGTTACAATACTGCAAATTGAACTTATAAGCTTAAACTTCTTGTAACTCAATAGCTTGTGTTTAAATCTTGAAATTCATAGCATTATTTCATAGAGGCTTTATATCAAAATACAATAACAATAACAACATACCCAGTATATTCCCACCAAGTGGGCTCTGGAGGGTAAGTGTACTCAATCCATACCACTACCTCATAAATGAGAAAGAGGCTTTAAATTTAAATCAGAATCTTTCACGAATTCCCATCGAAATACCATGCTCAAAATTTAAATCAGAATCTTTCACCAATTTGTCAACTTCTAAGTCATGATAATAAAAATCATGTTATAATAGCAATCTTGTAAGTCGAAACATGAATAGAAGTAATTTCTTGTGTAAATTAAACTTCTAATCGCATAATAATATCATAATTCAAGAATATGGGAATTTAGGTATGAACCCTAATTGAAATCACATAAATTCAATTTTAAATTCAAGCTTTTGGGCACAAGGATGAAAGATTATCCTTGCTCAAACCCTACATGCCTTGTTTGTAGAAGCCTTGGATAAATTTCTTGGGATTGAACTCGAAGAACCCTAGTTGGCTTTGGGGAGAAAAGAATCGCCTCTTTTTGCTCTATGATGAATGATTTCGGAGTTATGATAGGTTAGGGTAATATTTACGCTTGATAACCATTGTTTAGAGGGTGAAATGACGTAGTTTTGGGGTTAAAAGAGTGGGAAAAGACCAAAAAACCCCTTTGGTATCGTTTGGAAGTTGCCTGGAAGTAGTCCCAACGACTTAAGGTCACGACTCGTAAGGTTTGGCTATGAGTCGTGACTTGAGTCGTAGTCAGACACCCATTTTCAGCCTTTACTGCCCAGATTACGACTCCCTCCTAACGACCCGTAATGAGACCTTACGAGTCGTAGTTTAGGCAGCTTTGACAGTGCTTCGGTTTTTTGGCCATAACTTTCACCTCAATATTGGATTAAGGCAAAATTGGTATCGTTGGAAAGCTAATTCAATTATCTATCTGTTGGTGGTCTTGAGCTTAAATATTCTTGGTATACCAAAAGCTATGCTCGTTTAAAGCTGACTATAGTTTTATACTTCACAAGAATTTAATCGCTAAGGGATGTCTTGACTTGTCTATAAGCTAAGAGCTATTTGGGGTCTTAATATATGTCTAAGCCACTTGTAAAACTACCAAAACATGAGGCTTGATTCTTTGATCCTTTACTGGTCAAGCTACGAGTCTTCATAACGACTCATAATGTCTAGATACGAGCCACATACTGGACTCGTAACCACTGGGTTGTATTTTTGGATTACATACTGTTGTGACTATGAATCCTTCCATACGACTCGTAGCCACTCATTACGGGTCGTAATGAGGAGTCGTAGTTACTTGGCTACAGCTGAGGGATCCACTAGAGTGACTAAGACTCATTCATGACGACTCGTCACGAGTGGTTACGACTCGTTACCTTGAGTCGTAGTCATAACAGTGAATCAGGCCATTAAGGGAAATCTTCCGTAACTTCTTGCCACGACATCAGATTAGGACGAGGCTTGAAGCATTGGAAAGCTAACTTCGTGGCCTATCTTTTAAGAGGTCTAGAGCTTGAAAAATTTGGGGTTTTACAAGGCAATTTATTTTTTGCAACACCACCGCTTGACAGTCATGCCACACTGCACAACTTCAGCCTCACACACACTGCACAGTCTAAGTACAATAGACTAAGTATACAGTAACGTGAAGCATTTAATAATGTACAGGAAACAAGTTCCAACCTTTATTATCCTCTCAGAATCATAAAGGAACAATGTCGCACGAATTTGCTAAGGCATTACAACCCTCACTGCCTTAGACAAATTCCAGCATCACAATATAAAGACTGTACATGGGCGGTTACAAGCAGTTTCAACTGCCACACTTGGCAACATGTCATTGGACATGGCCTGCATGCCTATCACATGACTCAACAAACTTTATCTAAGTATTTAAATTACATATCTGAAAATCCCACATGTACAAACATTCAAATTCGAATTTGCAACTGCCCCATAGCCAATTTTGCCATGTTCCACACTTAGCCAATTTTCAGCTTCCAACACTAAGAATATTTCGTCCTTGTCTTGTCATGTCTTCCAGCCACAGCATTGCCTTGCCAGGACCATGCCTTGCTTGTGTTATGTCACTGCCTGCACTATGCTGCTGCCTTAGCTGTGTCACTGCCTAGGCCATGCCACTGTCTTGACCATGTCATTACCTTGGCCACGCCACTGCCTAGACCATGTCATGCCAATGCCATTGCCCGTGCCATACCAGTGTTGATGTCATGCCAGCACCTTGCCGAGTCTATGTCACTGCCTGCCCGCATGCCCGCATAGGTGCCATGCGTCTGTTGCCGCCTGTTGTGCCCAAGGCTTCCTTGCCGACACTCCAGCTTCTTGGTCATCATAAGCTGTCTGCTATCTCATAGCCATCACAGCATCACATTGCTTGTCTCAGCACATGTCAAGGCCAATGTGCACCTTGATATGGCTTGCCGACCATCATGTCTTAGACGGGGGTCTAACAATGCACCCCCACTATATGAACTCGATGCCCTCGTCGAGGTTGTTTTGAGGTAGTCCTCAATTTGCTTGTCGAATTGCCATAAGTTTTGAGCCTTCTCCCAAACCACATCTTTTTCACTCTTGCCTTTCCATTGTATCAGAAATTCTGTCTTGGTATTCCTCTTGCTGTTTCCCACAGTCCAATGATCAAGTATTTTCACCATCTTGGTCTTGTACTGCTTCGGATTCAAAGGAGGAGCCCTCTTAGACTTGTTTCTGCTCGGGTCTTCAGCATCTTCAACTGACATGAAAAGTAGAATGAAGAATCTTCAACCTTCCCGGCAAATTCAACTTGTAAGCGACTTCCCCAATCTTCTCAACAACTTTAAATGGGCTATCATATCTTGGAATAAATCCCCTATGCCTTCTTTTGCTCACAATCTGTTTCCAAATTTGTAGAGTGAGCTTTAAAAGCACCTTGTCTCCCACGTTGAACTCCACTGCACGTCTATGCTGGTTAGCATACTTCTTCATGCATTTTTGGGCCTTTCTCAAGCTGTCTTATGCCTCAACAAGCATGTCATGCTTGTCTTTTGCATGCCTGTAAGCAGCAAGACAAATGCCATGACTTTTCAGCGTCACTACCTCAAGTGGTGTCATAGGCCGCATGCTTAAGACAAGTTCAAATGGGCTCCTCTGTTGCTAACGACCTGCGTAGATTATAGCAAAACTGTGTCGTATCCAACAAGTCTGCCCAGTTACGTTGGCTTGTTGTCACAAAATGCCTCAAGTATTTTTCTAGCAAATGATTGATTCTTTCAGTTTGACCATCAGTTTGAGGAGGATGATTTGCTGTGGAAAACTTCAAGCCAGTCCCCATCATGCTAAACAATGTCTGCGAGAACCGACCAGTGAACTGTGCATCTCAATCACTCACAATGTCACTTGGCAAACCAAAGTATTTCACGACTTTCTTACAGAATAAACCTGCAGCAACTTCAGACAAGCAAGTAATTGGTGCAGCAACAAAAATAGCATATTTTGAAAACCTGTCCACCACCACCATTATAGATGCATTGCCATCAACCTTTGGAAATCCAGAAATGAAGTCCATTGAGACAGACAACCATGGACTTTCAGGAATTAGTGCAACAAACCTGCCTTCTTCATGCATTCAGTCTTGTCTCTTTGACAAACTTGACAAGTCTTCATGTAGGCTTTAATGTCTTCTTCCATTATACACACGGGACAGCAAAGTTAGCATCCGTTCAACACCCGAATGACCAGCCCAAGGAGTATCATGCGCTTCTTTCATCAAGTCTTTATGCAATCCGCTGCCTTGAGGTACTATGATTCTCCCCCTTAAAATAAAAGGAGATCATCCTCGATCCAACACTATCTAATTGTCCCATCTTTCACTTGACTCATCCATTTGACATAGAGTGGATCATTTGCAGCACAAAATTTGATTCTATCAAGAAAACCAGTTTTAAGTCGAGAAATAAAGTATATTGCATCAAATGCCTCTTTTCGACTGAGTGCATCAGCAACTTGGTTGTGCTTTCCTAGTTTATGCTCCCATATGAAGTCATATTCAGCCAAGAATTCCTGCCACCAAGCCTGCTTTGGACTTAACCTTTTTTGCGTCTTAAAGAAAGTATTAGCAACATTGTCAATCCGCACAATGAAACGAGTACCCAACAATTACACCCTCCAAGTTTGCAAGCAATGCACTACTGCCACTATTTTTTTTTCATGGGTCGAATACCGCTACTCCGCATCACTCAATTTCCGACTTTCAAAGGCCATGGGATGATCTTCTTGTACCAACATGCCCCCAACAGCTTTGTCCGACGCGTCAGTATGTACTTCAAAAGGCAACTCAAAATCTGGCAGCTTCAAGATGGTTCTAAAGCAATGGCTTCCTTCAATGTCTGAAATGCTGCATCACATTTTTCAAACCACACCCATTTGGCATCTTTCTTCAACAAATTTGTTCATGCAACCGCTTTCTTTGAGTAACCTGCATTGAACTTGCGATACTAATTAGCCAAACCCAAGAACGATCTCAATTATTTGACCCCACTAGGCGTCTACCATTCCACAATTGCTTGCACCTTCTTTGGATCCGTTCTCATTTGGTTTTGACTAACCAAATGCCCAAGGAACTTCACTTCCTTCTTAGCATATTCGCATTTTTCCATCTTCACGTAAAGTTTGTACTCCCTCAAACGAGACAATACTAACTGTAAGTGTTCCAAGTGTTCATCAAGAGAGCAACTATAAATGACAATGTCATCCAAATATGCCACCACAAAGTCGTCAAAGGTAATCAAATAACACATCATTCATCAAGTTGCAGAAAATTGTCGGGGTGTTTGTCAACCCAAACGGCATAACCGCCCATGTGTAGTCTTTATATTGTGATGCCAAAATTTGTCTAAGGAAGTGGAGTTTGTAATGCCTTGTAAATTCGTGTGGCGTTGTTCCTTTGTGATTCTGAGAGAATAATAAAGGCTGGGAACTTGTTTTTTTGTACATTGTTGAGTACTTTACATTACTGTATACTTAGTCTATTCTACTTTGACTGTGCAGTGTGTGTGTGGCTGAAGTTGTGCTGTGTGGCATGACTGCCAAGCGGTGCTGCAAAAAATAAATCGCCTTCTTGGAATAGCTGACTAGGCAGTATATTGGAGTATCGTTTGGCAGAGTGTATAAGAATAGTGTAAAATATGGTGTATTAGTTATGCTAAGATTTTTTTTATAATCGCCCATGTGCAGTCTTTATATTGTGATGCTGAGTGGAGGTTGTAATGCCTTATAAATTCGTGTGGCATTGTTCCTTTGTGATTCTGAGAGAGTAATAAAGGTTGGGAACTTGTTTCCTGTATATTGTTGAGTGCTTTACGTTACCGTATACTTAGTCTATTCTACTTCGACCGTGCAGTGTGTGTGAGGCTGAAGTTGTGCAGTGTGGCATGACTGCTAAGCGGTGTTGCGAAAAATAAATCGCCTTCTTGGAATAGTTGACTAGGCAGTATATTTGAGTATCGTTTGGTAGAGTATAAGACAACAACAACAACAAACTCAGTGTATTCCCACACAGTGGGGTCTGGGGAGGGTAAGATGTACACAGTCCATACCACTACCTCCGGAGAGGTAGCAAGGCTGTTTCCGATAGACCCCCGGCTCAAGACCGGTAGAGTATAAGAATAATGTAAAATATGGTGTATTAGTAATGCTAGTATTAGTTATGCTAAATATTTTTTTTTTTTTAATGTAGTGTTTGGTTTGGTGTGTTCAAAATAACATGCATTGCATAATCTTTTTTAAAGAAATATATTTTTACAAAAATACCCTCCACTAATATGGTGGAAAGGATGTGAAAAAGGTTTTGAGGGGCAATTGTGTCTTTAATCATATAACCCATTGCATTACTAATACCATGGATTTCCATGTATAGTTATACACATCTTAATACCAAATAGAGTGTATAGACAATGCTAGGTTGAAATAACGTACCAAACAGGGTACTAGGAGTACGCAAAGCTAATTCATGTATTATTTTTGCTAATGCACTCTACCAAACATCCCCTAAATAAATTGCTTTTATGTCTTTGGTTTGTGCTTTAATATAGGTCATTAAAGATCCAGAACTTCGAGAGAGACATCTAGGAGATCTTCAAGGTACTTCACTCCGTGAAGCAGCCAAAAGTCAACCGATGGCTTATAAGACTTTTCTCTCTGACCGAAGTGATCAAGAAATTCCAGTGAGTACTCCTTTCTCCTATACAAGCCCAAAAAACCAGGAAAAAAGTAGAAGAGTACTCGATGTAATATTACTGCCATGATCAGCATTATCCTGCATCATTTGAATAAACTTGTAGTTCATTTTGAATATAAATTTTCTTCAATCTGCTTCTTTTATTTCTTCTTGGATATTCAATCTGCTTCGTCACATATGCATTCCACAAGTGTGAGCTCCAAATTGGAAATTTGACCTAAAATTCATAATCAAGGGAGCGTCAACTGCCACAAATTGAACCAAATTACAATCAGGACTCCCATGACATAGGATCAAGTACCTACTCCAAGATAAAAGAAAAAGAGGGGAAGGAACAGAGACTGTATGATCTTGTCTGTTTTATAAAGGGTTTGCATGTTTTCAGTTTCTCACCACTTATTTGCAGGGTGGTGGAGAAAGTTTAGATCACCTTTATGAACGCTGCACTTCTTGTTTACAGAGGATTGCAATGAAGCACAGAGGTATTTTTTAACTATTGGATTTGATAAGACTGATATCATAAAAGTACTTACATGAATTTTGTTTATTCCCGATGCAGGAAAACGAGTAGTTGTGGTATCTCATGGGGGTGCAATCAGAGCATTTCACAGAAGAGCTTCCCCACATAGGAGGTCTAAAAGTAAGATCTGGAATACATCCGTTGGTATACTTCACTTGTCTGATAAGGATAAGTGGAGCGTTGAGCTCTGGGCTGATGTAAGTCATCTCAAAAAGACAGAATTTCTGGATTCAGGATTTGGTGGGGACAAAACTTCTGGTTAAATTTGGCATACCTTTCTCACCGTTCAGATTCTTTTCAAAGAGGTACTTCACATTGTTTGACATGAATAGAAATGTAGCATTATTTTTGTCATTATGTTTGACTGCTTTAATAACTTGGGTAATGGTAAGGCTATTAGACGGTGGATGCCCATTCTTCTTTTTCTTTTGTTGTACTGAAGTCTACTTCTTTTAATAGCTCAAGGCAACATCTTAGGGAAATCTGGACCATTGTGACTAATTTAAGGGACTCAATAAATTCAGTTCTCTTTGCCTATCTCGATCCATGTGGGACGGATAGTGCTTCCACTTACTAGTTACTCCATATATATATCAAACCTTCTACATACTAGTTGGTGGGGAGTCAACTACAATTGAGCAAACTTGTTACCTTTTTTGTCTGTTCTCTATTTGTCGTTGGTCATTGCTTGATTCTAATGAGTCAATGATCAATTTTTTTGACTAATTTGCTGTTGCAATGGCCATGTTTTATGATTTAAGATGCAGAAGATGATTTGACATTATGCAGAAGGCCAGATCCCTTCCGACCTGCAATTTGGACATCTTTGCATCACTGACGGTCTCTTTGGCAGAACGATTCTACATGAAGTTTGAGTTAGTAAATGCTTATAAGACGACAAAAAGTTTCTGTCACATCATTCTGATGATATGGGCATATCCCGCATTATTTTTTCTAGTATACGCTTACGCCACGAGCTATGACATGCTCCACATTATTTTGTGTAGTAGATGCTTACGCCACAACCAGTAGCTGAACCTGATTTTTCACTCGATGGGTTTGAAGAATAAAAATGTATAAAATGATGAGTCCCTGAATCTAACTTTGGGTGTTGGGGTGCATTTTGAATACTCTGGCCTGCTGAGCTAACCTTTTGCATGTTCAAGGGATTCAAACTATATATATATGTAATAAACGCAAAAAATCTACTCACCGTGTAACTTGTAACGGGGGTTCGGGTAAACACCCTTCTGCCCCTCTTAATCAGCCCACTATGTGACAACAAGTGATGTAGGTAAAAAAATTTCGTCCAGAATAGGGTGTCCAAAATTCTTTCAATGAGTGTTGAAAGACAACAATGCCCTTGACACAATAGGTGGGTTAACCCCAATTGACAGCGCTATCAAACTCTGGAGGACTAAACTTGATAAATGATAGCGTCATCTGTCATATTAGAAGACAAATCAGCTCCACCCAATGGTTTCATCGGCAAGGGAGCCACAATAAGAACCTGAGTGACTATCTCAAAGTCTCCATAGCTCCCATTCACCATTCCTTAGATTTATTCCGTCTTAGTTCATTGTTTAATACAATGTCATTGTCAATGGACTCAAACAGATCATTATAAAGTTTGCATTCAAATAATTTTTTGTCGAGATCCTTCACAACATTATGTCCTTCCTTTTTCTGTCATTATAACGAAGAATGGTAATATCTGGATTTGCTTGAAAGGTGAAACAGTAGTAATGGATAACAAGAGGGAAGTTGTACAGTAGATGAATTTATAGAAGTGTCAGTTAATGGACAATAGTACCAATGTTGTGGAGGGATCAACATACTAAAGTTTCTGATAAGATAACTTGCTTAGTGGTGTCACAATTAAAGGTAAGAAGTTCAAAATGTGGAGTTCATTTCTAGCAGCTGCGGGTCCCATAAATCCTCCCACCTTGACAGCTTAAAGTTTTAAAGGCAGCTTAGTTGTGCCATATTTATTGGAAAATGACCCTAGTGGTGCTGGGTCACATGCACTGCTACATCCGGACGTAGTGGTGCACGGCATATGACGGGTCCGACTATCCTTTTCCAATATTATCTATTTTGAAGTGTAAAAACAAATCAGACAAATTGCATCAATCAATAATTCGAGTCATATCGGAAAATAAAAATTTAACTGATTTGGCTTGGAATTAACTAAAAACAGTTGAATTAAATCTAATTAAGCTGATGGTTATCAAAAATCAAACCAACCTGATATTATATCATATGTATATATAAAAGTATTTCTTTTAATATAATTTAAAATACTTAATTTTTAAAAAATAATTTTGTCTTATAAGTTAACGTATTAAGTTTTAAACTTGGACTTAGATTTTGTGAACAATCTAATAATTTTCATGTTTATACGTTAGTAACTCAAATGAAGTTCAAATCAAATGAAATCTATCGGAAAGAAAAATAAATTCAATTCAGCGGTATCATTTATCATAGAACTCGGACTTGAAACTCCGATTTTATGGGTAAAGATGCACCCAATAAATAACTTATCATAGACTTTTACTTGGGTGCACAAATATATATTGTTGAATAGTTTTTAAAAGAATGTAATATCATTATACACAATTTAGGGAGAGCAAGTTCACGTGGCCCGTGCCCAACCCTTAGATCCCCCCCCCCCCCCCCCCCCCCATTGTCTTGAGCTTTCGTTTTGTCTTCGTTTAGTTATTTCTCTACTTCTCATAATTTCTGTGGATCTTCTTTCTTGCCAAGGCATGCATTCTTTTTCAAGAAAATGAGTTCATTATTTAAAATTAAGTCCACTATGGAAAAGATAAAGAGCTCCTTAATGAAAAGAAAATGAAGTGAAGAAGTAAACAAAGCATAGAAATATGTACCAGAGGAATAAATTAGGGAAGCAAAACTCCATGGACCACATTGTCATGCCTACAATATGCAGAAAGCGAAGAGAAGATGGAGAGGGACACTGAAACCAGTAGGACGGTTGCGGCTATTAGTTTGTCCCTATCAAGTACCCCACCTTATAACACCATAACTCTTTCGAGGGTCTCATTAATATATTAAGAGTGATAATCTTTTTATAAGTTTCTTCTTGCCAGTTTTTATTCTTTGCTCTTCTGGTGATTCGAACGCATAATCTTAAAATTAAAGATGAAGAACACTTGCTATTCGAGCAATCCCTCTTGTCTAATGTTTATAGTGTTCATGCAACTAAGCAATAAAAATCTTCATTTTGCTGCAAGACGAGGTGCCGTTTTAAGTTATGGTTCTATTTAGAGGCGGATTCAAGATTTGAAGATGGTGCAAACAGTATTATCTTACCATAAATGTCAATAAAATTTTCATTGACGATTGAGGGATAATATTGCATCGGATTGATCACCAATAGTGTGAGTAGTGATAAAAACACAATTTTATGGATCAAATATGACGTCTATGCTAATAATAAAATTGTAATAAAAATAAAATAATTGAAGATCAAGGTTGTGTAAAATATATGAACAAGCAAGAACGTCGCAACCAACGTAATAGGGTGCACAATATACTATATTATTAATTTCTCTAAGGTATATATTCATGTACACCCCACCCTTTCATGTGAGTCAGCCTCCGTGCGCATCTCACAACCATCTATTCGTAACTCTATATACAAGGAATTCATTTAATGTACTATTTTCTTTTTTTACTATATTTGTATTTGGGATCACAAAAAGCAAGGGATCTAATGTTGATTCACGCACATTTACTTAGTGAAAGTAAAAAAAAAAAACAAATTTCACAAATATCATTTCATATTGATTGTCTCCTCTCGTCCTCTAACATATTCCACCTTGATAGTCCCCTCCAATTCCTACCCTGACCCCTATCTTCAGCGGTGTTTGTCTAAATTATATACAAATAACTTTGGAATTATATTTTCTATGTATGTAGTAAATTCAAAAATAAATTAAAAAATACTTATTTTTCAAGAAAATAAAAAAAAGGGCAGTCCGGTGCACTAAAGCTACCGCTATGCGCGGTGTTCGGGGAAAGGCCCCACCACAAGGGTGTATCGTACGCAGCCTTACCTTGCATTTCTACTAGAGGCTGTTTCCAAGGCTTAAACCCGTGACCTCCTGGTCACATGACAACAACTTTACCAGTTACTTCAAGAAAATACTTTTTCGAAAAAAAAAAATCCACACAAAACATTTTCGTTGTACCAAATACACCTTATACTTCACTTGGTGAATCAAATTCAAATACTTTGCCGGCAGAAATAGGGGTGTGCAAAAACCAAACTGACTGATAAATCGAACCGATAAAAATATTATTGGTTTATTATTATTGGGTTATTGGATTGATGTTTTTTTAATGGTTTTATAAAAAAAAATTATTGGGTTATTGGTTCGATTCAATTTTTTCTTATTGGGTTATTGGGTAAACCGATAACCCAACAAGAATATATATATATATATATAACTTATTAAATATTTCTCGTTAATTTCTACAAATTAACAAACCTATTTTTTCAATTATACAAACTCTTAATTTCTCCTAACAACATTTAGTTCAAACTTGAAGATTCTTGTAAATTAAAACACATCATGTAGGATTTTTGGTTGCAACTAAGATTCGATTTTTTTTTCATGTTAGTTACTACTATTTCTATTTATGAGTATTTTCTTATTGGTTAAACCGAAAATCGAACCGTTAAGGACTAAAAACTGATAAACCGAACATCAATAAAAAATATCTTATTGATTTTGTTATTGGTTTAGCATATTTAAAAACCCAAAATCGATAAACCGAACCGATAATATATAAAACCGAACCGAACCGATAGATGCACAACCGAAGGCAGAAACATAATATCCTTTTCCTTTTCAGAGATCAACTTACACGAGAAAATTGAAGGAAAGGTGTCTTTTAAGTCTTGAATGAAGGATTGGTGACATTGACCAACTTAAAGGGTCAAACATCATTAGGAAACTTGATTAAGTTAATTGTGGCTTTGATTAATATTTTCAAAACTTTCTAATTTTTTCAAAAATACAAATCAACCCAACCCTTACGCCCCTCTTCAATCCAAATCAACTAGTCTCTTTCCTCTCGCTCGACAGCTTCTCTCAACTCTCTCCTAACCAACAGTTCTACAAATTTCTCCTTTCAATCCTCGGCGACTTCAACCTTCGATGACAAATAGTTGGGCTTCGAGTTGTCCCCTTCAATCTAAATCAACCAGTCTCTCTCCTCTCTCTCTCGACAGCTTCTCTCAACTCTCTCCTAACCATCAGTTCTGCAAATTTCTCCTTTCAATCCTCGGTGACTTCAACATCCACGAAAAATAGTTGGTCTTCGAGTTACTTTTTGACATCAACCTTCAATCGATGTGACAGCCTTGCTCTCCGGCCACAACAGCTTCGAAATCATCATCATTCATTTTCTTCTTTCACAAGTAAAAATTTATGGCCTTTTTAATTTTGAAGAAAACGAGGAACTTGAGCCAACTTCTCTTATAGTATAAGTTAACAATTTTAATATTTGTTGCTTTAATTTGAAATGCGGTCTGAATAAAACCCTAATTTCTGATATTTTTTCTCTTCTCTTTTCGAAGTGAATTATGATTTTTTGTTGTTTGTTGAATTTTTTTGAAGTTTGATTTTTGTTGTCTGTGTTTATACAAACAAAACAACGATTTGAATTGATTTGTTCTATACTTGTTATTTGTAAAAATGGTGATATTGCTGTTTTTTTGTTGAACAAAATTGTGCTACTATTTTTTATTTTCCCCAACAAATTATTCATTTAGTGCAACATATTAACCATCTGATACAACAGATTTGTCATATGATGCAACAAATCAACCATCTAATGCACCAGAAGAATCATCAGATTAAAATTCTGATGCAACAGATTAATCATCTGATGCAACAAATTTAGCATATGATGCAATAGTTTAACTATCTGATGTAACAGATTAAACATATGTTGCAACAGATTAAGCATCGGATAATAAATCTGATGCAATTGATTAACCATCTGATGTAATGGAAGAACCATTGGATTAATGATCTGATGCAACAGATGAACCTCCTGTTGGATAAAATCCTATCAACTCTTCCAACGGGACATGTCTAAGACTTGATTTTTCCAACTGATCATTCATCTATCGTGATGGAAGACCCTATATTAGAAAAATTCTAAATAATATTTACCGTTGATAACTGTTCCAACAAATCACTCATGTATTGCAACAGATGTGTGACCTGTTGCACAGACCATTCATCTTTCTTAGCAGATGAGTGATATATTTTGTATTATCAAAATAGATTACTCAACCATTGCTGCAGGTTAGTTAACTATTATGACAGATCACTCATATGTTGCGACAGATATGTTATCTGTTGCACAGACCATTCATCTTTCTCAATAGATAAATGATATATTTTGTATTGTCATAACAGATTACTCAACTGTTGCTATAGGTTATTTAACTGTTTCAACAGATCACTCATATGTTGCAACAGATGATGTTGTAGCAGATATGTGATCTGCTGCATAAACCATTCAATTTTTTCAATAGATGAGTGATATATTTTGTATTATTACAATTAATTACTCATCTGTTGTAACAGGTTATTTAACTATTTCAACAAATCACTTATATATTACAACAATGTGTGATCTGTTGCACAAATCATTTATCTATCTTAAAAGATGAGTGATACATTTTGTATTATTGCAACAGATTGCTCATCCACTGCAACAGGTTTGTTATATGTTGCAACAGATATACTACCTGGTGCAACAGATAAGTGATTTGTTGGAACTATTATTTTACTATTTTGCTTGCTAGATTTACTATTATTATTTTTTAACGACGTATTAATCAACTATAATATATTTTTTATGTTCCTATTAATTTTAGATAATATGGCTTCCAAAAGAACAAAAACTGAACCAAGTCTAAGTAAATGAACAAGTAAAGCAGCTAGGTTATATCCACCAGTCTATGAGCTTTCTTTATAAGCGTTGTCTCAATCAAGAGCAGAATATGATGAACACGGGGAGGAGGAATATTTCAAAAGAGATGATCTAAATGCTAATAGCCCTTCCACCGAAGAGTTGGTCAAAACCTTCAGCATTGATCGTTATCCTGTGAGAATGCAGTGCGATGGTGCCACAGATTTAATAGGTGATTTTGTGGTTAAGTTAGCCATGGGAAAATCTTTGATGCCTTCAGAAAAATACTTCGAGAACAAAAATTGGATGCTTATTTCAGGGACAGCTGCTTTGGAAAATATCTTGATTTACCGGAGGACAACAACGCTCGTTTCCAGATGAAAATGGTATATAAACTTCTCAAGCGTAGGTTTATGTATGAAAAAAATAAGATGGCTGAGGTGTGGATAAATTACTGTGGCATGTCTGTTTATTTTGGTTGGAAGGAGTTTGCCGTAGTTGCTGGACTAAAATGTTGTCTTCCTTCTCAAGTTATACCTATTCTAACCCAAAAAAAGTATCCCGCACACCCAAAAAAGTCAAAGACAAGTCGTGTGATCGTGATGACCTAGTGTCCATTGTTGGTCCAAGCTTCAAAAACAAAAATTTGATAGAAGCGTTGAAAGGTAAAGGACTTTCAAAGAAGCACAAGAAGTCATTATTCTTGATTTGGTTTGTACATAATATTATTTGGGCGAGAAACGTTAACAACAACATAACCATTGGTTTAATAAAGCTCTCCGAGGATCTTGAGGCGTTTAACAGCTATCTTTGGGGTTATGAAAGCTTCAAAATAACTGTCAAATATTTGTTGACTCTGTTAGCGCCAAAGACAATCAACTTATATGGCTTTCCATGGGCTTTTATGGCAAATGTTTCTTTCTTTTATTATTATCATTCTTTTATTTTTACTCAATAATGGTTTTGATTGGTTGACGTTATTTTATATGCTTGGACGTTTGAAGCCATTCCTTATTTGAGACAACAAGTGAACTACCAGGAAGAAGCTTCCTGTTAAAGAATCTTGAGATGGTTGTTGGCCAAAACTGATACAAATATAAAATTTCTTGATCTCTTCAACCCTTCGAAGAATGCAGTAAGTATAATTATAATTAAGTTTTTATTTTAATTAATAATTTTTTAAATAATCTAATCATCATTCTAATATATGTAATAATTTATGTTAGATTGTGCATCCGTCACTAGTTCCGACCAATCGAGAGTTGAACATGTCATTTTTCTTACTTTTCGATCTGTGCAAACTTTATCGAATCTGAAGGTCATCGATAAAATAAAAATGAAATTATTTGGAGCAACAACCATTACAAGAAAAATAATTTTGGAGGGTGGGATTCTTGTTGTTGATGATCTTAGTGGTAATAGAGCTGTTGGTGGTGGTAGTGGTGCTGTTGTTGGTCCTAAAGATGCTTCTCTTACAATATTTAAAATAAACCATTACGAGTATGATCATACTGGTTATACAAATTTTGCCTCTCCCAGCTAATGTTCTGCATGCAAATGTCAAAACTGCAGGGCGAAACATGATGTAGTGATTAATGCTATTAATGCATCAACTGCTTTTGTAAAGGAATTGACATCTAAGAAGGGTGTCAGTCCATCAAAGAAGATTTTATTTCCATCCACTCCATTAGAGATCAAGGATAAGAGGAGAAGAAAAGTGATTTCCAAGGCATTATCAAGCATCCACAAAAGCAAAATTGCAACTCCTCTGTTCGTGTGTTGCATTGAGCAATGTACAATGTCCAAAGGAGAGCAGCACGAGCCGAAGAAGGTGAATATATATGTCTTCCAACAAACAAATAGACACATTTCTGTTTCAACAGATGACACATCTGCTGAAAATTATCAAACAGATATATACATTTGTTGTAAAAGTTGACTAACTTATTGCACCAAATAAAGTATCTGTTGCGACATATGTCTCATCTATTTTAGCAAATCAAACAACTCTTCGTACCACTTTTATTTGTATCAACAGATGACTTATCTATTGTAACAGATGGTCATATGTTGTAACAGATGGTTCATCCATTAGAAATTATCATACAGGTCTTCCTCATATAGAAATTTATCCCAACAATTGATTAATTGTTGCAGCAGAAATATAATCTGTTTGGGACAATTTAAAATAGGAGGAAGACCTGTTTAATTTTCTAGAACAGATGAGTTATCCTTTTTTATTTTGTTGTATCTCCGCGATTAGCATTGCCAATTTTGGCTTTCCAGGTGGATGTAGAAGCTACTTCTAAACAACATTGATAATATGCTACTCTTTTTATGGAAATACGGAGAACAGAATGCACAAAAACCTTACGTAAGCGACAATAAAGATCCACGACGAGCAAAGCAGAATTTCATAGCACCGGATGAAGAACAACTTATCCATATTGAGTATATATTTATAGCTTGATTCTGTCAAAGTAATAACTTCACCCCTCCTTAGGAATCATTGGCATCAATACTTAAATTGTTGAGATCTGTACCCATAATAATTTTTTTACATTTCATTTATTCATTGATTTATTTTAGCTAATTTCTTAAGGCCTCGTTTTATTTTATTTTCTCTATAAATTTTATTTTTTCCTTATATTTAAAATTATTAATTGAAATAGAATACTAGATTCAAATATTGCAGCTGATAATGTATCTGTTGTAATAGACGACATATTTGTTGGGAAATATTAAACAGATTTAGACATATGTTGGAGTAGGTAGATAATCTATTGGAATTTATCAAACAGGTTTTCTCACTGCTGCAACAAATAGACTTAGGTAGAAACATCGACATAATGCAACAGATGATCAACCTATTACAACAGATAAACTAAATGTCAGAACATGTAGAATATTTATTACTACGGATGGAGAATCTGTTGCATTATAAAAATTCAACTTTCATTGGACATAAAAAATTGCCACTACATGTAAAAAAGTGAAAGTGAATTGAAATAAAAAAGGAGAAACCCATCGACAGCGTTAAGTTCAAACACCTAAAATAAAATAGGCATCAAGTAGACAGTGTTCATTTTAAACTCGTAAAAGAAAATAGGCATCAAATGTGTTAGGTTCGCACTTTTTGCTGACTTGGCCCCCAACGGTCATTTTTTCCCCATTGTCTTATATATTCATCATCTTCCTAAAATTTAACCCTAAATTCCCAAATCTTCTTTTTCGTCGTTATTTTTTTTATCTATTTAAATTCTTCAAATTATTTGCATTTGGTCTTTCTTTTCTTTGTTTTTTTTTCATTTTTTCCAACTGAGCTTGACAATATCGAGCTCATCTTGCACTGTTTTTTATGATAACAACAACAACAACAACAAACCCAGTGTATTTCCATATAGTGAGGTCTGGGAAGGGTAAGATGTATGCAGTCCATACCTCTACCTCTAAAGAAGTAGACTGTTTATTTATGATAACGACTTTTGATATTGTAAGTGTGGTCATGAAGCTCTATTGAAGACTTCTTGGACTCAACAAAATCCAGGTCATAGGTTTTTTACTTGTAAGATTTCAAAGTTAATATTTTTTGTATTTAATTAGTTGATTAATTATTGACTTGTAATTATTTTGTAATTGTGTTCTTGTTTTTATAGAAATTGGGTGGATGCGATTACTTTGATTGGTATGAAAAATGACACCCTTCACAAGCAAATCGTGTAATCTAGGGTTTGTTGAACAAAGTCAAGGCTTCTGAAGAGAAACAAAATCGAGCAAGAAGATACTACATTGTTGTCATTATTGCTACTGATTTGGTGCTGTTGGGCACATTGATATTCAAGCCTAATTGCTGAAATTTTCATGGTGGTGTATTTGCTATTGGTTTGGTGTTGTCGAGCACATAGATATTCAAGCGTAATTATTGCAAAATATCAAACAGATTTAGGCATATGTTGTAAAATTTAGGTCATCTGTTGAAAATTATCAAACAGGTCTTCCCACTGTTTCAACAAATTAGACTTAGATTAGATAAAAATAACATCGGCATAATGCAACAGATGACCAACCTATTGCAACAGATAAACTATCTGCCAAAACAGATAGGATATATTTTACAATAGATTGACAATCTATTGCATTGTCAAAAACTCAACTTTCATTAGAAAAAAATTATTGTCACTACATGTACATGTAATTTAAAGTAAAGTGAAGTGTGAATTGAAATAAAAAATTATTATTTAACAGGGTCTTCTATATACACTGACTCTTCTATATACACAGGCTCCAAGCGTCTAGTTAGTACCCCATAAGCCCAGACCTCTTGCAGGTTTACCACAGCGTTGTCGCACAGAAAGGTTGTTGGCTCAGCCATTTCTGTGTCAGTCAACAAACATTCGATGTGTGCAAGAGCATGCAAGCCGCACGCGTAATCAGTATCATTTTTTGGAAGGGTCATGCCTTTATTTTGACCTTCAAAATCCCATGGTTTCTTTATCAACACTTTCTCTGACAAATGGTTTATCAGTTTACTCTCCCCTAACAAGATGGGGAACAACTCCATCAGTGGCTGCACGTGGATAAAAAGAACGACCTCATCATGACAAGTTTATTGCAGTTATAAACTTTGATCTTTTCCTCCTCGAGTAGTATCTCAATAACTCGATAATGTATATCATTCACGCTAATGACTGCAAGAATCCTCTTTGACTCGATTCAGCTCTTGCTATGTAGTTTTGGCCTCTCTCCTTTAACATATTTTATCATTTCTTCTTCATCCAAGTCCTATGCAGAAACTAAGAAAGCAAGTCCCACGCCACAGGCTGACGCACCAAAATTGAGTTGATCGTACTTATCCTTAAACTTCTTGCAGAAGTCAAGGTCCATTATCCTATCGACAACGTCATAAGCTTCCAGGTACGTTAATTATCTTTTCCTCATAACGCAGAGAATTTTGTCAACATGTTGTGATATAACAAGTCAATTTTTAAATAGGTTAGTAATTATAAAGATGGTCCATATATTACATAGGATTCTCCGAATCAATAATCCAATGCAACTTATACAACAGATGGATAATAAGTTGCAACAGAACCACTACCAGTTGCACCAGAATACCCAGCTGTTGCAACAGATTTTACATCTGTTGCGTAGCTTCTTCTTCATGGGGTATATTAGAAGGCTAGGTTGGGAAACACAAACTTGCCTTGTCCTCGTACCGCATACGCATATCTGTCATAGTCTGGAAGTCTTGAGGGAGAAAGAGAGGCCTGTGGTAATCTGGTGCGTCTGGCTTGGCATTCTTGGCCTTTTGCAGATCCCTCTTCTCTTTAGAGCCAAGTTCTGCGTATATGTCTACCTTCTTGAATGACCCCTGAACTTCAACAGTTTTTGGAGAGGGAGAAGTTGCAATTATTTTTTATTTTTGACCGGAGAGTATGTTGATTATTGCTCTTTTTTTCTTCTAACCAACACTGTGGGAGTGTATGGCTCCCTCACCTTCTTGGATGGTATGACATCTCTCTTGGATGTGAATTCCTCGATAGCTTTAGAGATAGCCTCTACTTTTTCAAAGAGTTTATCCTGGCTGTCCTTACACTCTTTGCATTCGCAATGAGAACACGAGGGTGAAGAGAGGTGAGAGGGACCTGTATAAGGGTGAAAAAGGATGTTTTCAAATATATTTATTTTTTCTTGAGTATCAAGATGCTCATCATCACGAGTGGTAGCAACATCAGCATGCCTGCCACCAACACCAACAACTCCACCGGAAAAAGCACCCGAATCTACCTTAGTAGGTTGGTCATGAAGAGCCTCAACATTAGGCTGACCTTGCCTAACTACTCTTCTTATGGCTGTTTCTCCAGTCAATTCCTTCTTTATTAACTCCACCGTTGGGTCTGCTATAGTATCAACATGACCTAGAGTAATGCAAAGAGTCATCAATGACTCTGTCTCAGTAGGCACAATCCATGGATGCACAACCTAGAAAAAAGACAGATATATTTAAATCATATAATATAATAATTTTCACAGTTGGGTTATATTTTAACAGAGTCAACTTCTGCAACAAATTAATAATATGTTGCATCAGATTACCCATCTGTTATATAGTTTACAGTAGATGGTTAAAATCTATTTGAGTCGAGTTCAGATAACCAGAGCAATATATGAATAATCTGATGCAAACTATCAATTATCTGTCGTAATAGATTACCAATCTGTTGCACTAGTTGCACAAGATGGGTAATCTCTTGGGTTATATTTATGCAATAGATGATCTATATATGTATTAATAATATGTTACATCAAATTACACATCTATTGCATAATTTACAGTAGATGATTAATTTGTTAGGAGTCAGGTTCAGAGAACCAAAGCAACATATGGGTAATCTGATGTAAGATATCAATCGTCTGTCGTAATAGATTATCCATTTGTTGCACCGGTTGGCATAGGACGGGTAATCTGTCGCAACAGATATCCCATCTGGTGCATCAGATATAATATCTGTTGCACCAGATATAACATTTGTTCAATATATTTCATTGAATAAAATAATTTTACTTGAAGAAGACGTATTGCATCATCCGAAGGGTTAAAGAGATCAGCTTCCTTAATTTTGGTGTTGCTCTTTGTAGCTAGGGATGCCAATGGAGCAGTGCGGGTGCGGTGTGGTGCGAATTTTAAGCTATGCGGGGCGGTGCGGGTTTTAAGCTATGCAAGATAGTGCGGGTACAGTGTGGGTTAAAGTAAAAAAAATTTAAAATGGTACGGTGCGGTGCGGGTTGTGGGTATATGCAGGTTTAAACTAAAAAAAAATTAAAAATTAGTATTATTCTTGTAAAAATATACCTAAAATTATATGTATTATTTACTTAAAATTTTATGATACTTAAAATGACATGTATAACACTACAAATAAATAATTTTATAGTTTTTTTAATATCTCTATTCATTTTTAAAAAAAAAATGATATTTGATCATTACTTGTACACGTGATACTTTTTGACAATTTCTTAGTGAAAAGTGATATAATAGAAACTAGTTGTTATTATTTCCTAGTTGTAGATTTGGAAATATTATGATTTTCAATGGAGTCATGAATTTTTCAAAAAAAAAAAAAAAGAAAAACATGGGGCGGTGCGATGCGGGTATGCGCAAGTATGAGTGTGGGGAAGGTTTAAATGGGATGCAATACGGTGCGATTTTAAAATTTACGGGTTTAGAAAAAACCCACACCGCACCCGCACCGCACCGCACCATTTCATTCCTATTTACAGCCAACCACCTAAACATCCTTGGATGAGAAACCTCATCCGGGTAATCCCTTACCTTCTTTCGGAGAGGAGGAATGGTTTCAAATGCCCAAGCCTAAAAAATATAAACAGGAAGCAAGCAAAAAAATTCATAATAACTATATTCAATATAACTTAATGGATGAGTTAAAATAGTGATTAATTTTACCATGAAAGCCCAAGGAAAGGCGTATAATGTGGTCGTCCCTGAGGATAGCTTTGTCATTAACTATTGGACAGTCTAGTAAAAGTTGTCATATCCCCAGAGATAATTGTTGAATTTATCAAAACCCTTAGCACATGCTAACAAATCATATTCTATGACCTTGTTGACGTCTCTTGCCAATATAACCGAATGGGCAAACCAAACTAAGCACAATTACTCCCTGTACTGCTTTGGTATGGTTTTATCCATGAGATCTTTCAAAAGATCCAATGCTTTGTAGCCACGTCAGGCAATGTCAAACAACCCATCTATTTTTTCCTTGCATTTTCTTACTTTGGATCTTTTATGGGGTGTTTTCTCGGTGATAGGTGGTTCTTTTGGAAGATGGAATCTCAAGCCTGTCACTATGGCAAACTCTTGCAAGCCAAAACAAACTGGCATGACACAGTAGTTGATCCAGATTTTATCCATCTTTTTGCCCCCCTCCTTCGAATCTTCATTATCCCCCACGTACTTGATCCTGTGCTTAAGAAGATCATATACCATCCTCATATGCAAACGGGCAGGGGACTTAGGTAGCTCAAGAAAGCATCTAAAGTATCTCTTCTTAAAAAGTCCGTCTTTGTTTTCGTCCTTCATAATTTTCCTAAAATAAATAAATTTACTCCCCATCTTACATTTAAGTACAATTTCACCAGTTAGTTCTTCTTCTGTTTTTTGGTCATTTATCGGCATCGTAACTTGAAACTTGTCAATACTAAATGTTTTGATAGGATCATGCTGGGATGTCAATATTAATTCACGCCCCATTGGTGATCCATTATCATCATGTTGATGATCATCCTCTATCTCTTTCTCACTCTCTAATTCCTCCTCTTTCTCACTTTTATTTTCTTCATCACCATCTACAGACCCTTGTCCACCTCCCTCAATGTTGTTTTCATATCTCTCATTAGCTTTATTTTTCCCTAACTGAGATTGTTCAGGAAGCTCATTCGAATCCCTATGTACTGTAGCCTTTTTTTTGGGTGGTCAGACGTTGATCCACTTTCACTTTCTTTTCTTTTAGGTGACATGTTTTACCTACAAACAACAGAAAAACAAAAATTATATTACAATTGATATATGCATAAATTTTAAAAAATACATTACAAACACCACCAATAACGACACACCAATAGCCGCCACCACTACAACAAACACCACCAACCAATGCCACAAACACCATGAATACTGACTCCATTGATAGCGACCACAAACACCACCAAATAATGCCACCACAAACACTACCAACCAATGACACCAACAACTACCACTACGACGACGACAACCACCACCACCACCACCACCACAAACACCATCCAATAATGCCACAACAGTCAATAGAACACTGCGATAGAAACTAGGGTTTTCTTGAGTTCTCCCTACGATTTTACCATCAAAACTCAAAATTGTTAACCTGTTCTCAAAGATAATATAACTAAAAGATTTATTTTTCATCATTAACTTAAAAGCCCTTATTTTTTAGAAAAAATGACAAATATAGAACTCTTCTCGAACTCTGTTACCTACGAAGACAGAGAAAATGACTGATACAATTAAGAATGAAGTCAAAAATAACACCTATATGATAAAAAATGAGAAGAAAATGGATCTGTGATGAAGGGTAGAGCAATTTGTTGAGTAGTTGTTGTCTGTACTGTATAATTGAGTGAGAAAGAGAAAAGAGTGAGAACTCAAGATTTGAAATGATGAAATATTTTTCTCGAAAATGGATGATTTATATGGGTCGATTTTTATTTTAGAAAAGAATGACAAGTTTTAAAAATGTTAATTTGGTCCGAATTGATCTTAATTATTTTTTAAAATTATAAAAGATATGCGTAATTTTTAACCCTCTCATTATGCAATTGCCAAAAGACTCAATTGAAGTTGTAGTTGATCCTATGAACTCACCCCTGGTCCTGGATTAATCAATTTAGATATATGAACTCAATTGAAATTGTATAAAAACAAATGTTAAACCTGTTGCATCAGATAAACATCTGTTGTAAATTATCAAACAAATTAAGTAATCTATTGTGACAGATTACCTATCTGTTGTAAATTATCAAATGGATTGTCACATGTCGCAACAGATTACCCATCTGTTGTAAATTATCAAATAGGCGCTACCATCTGTTATAGTTGATCCTATGAGAACTCACCCCTGGTCCTAGATTAATCAATTACGGTATTAGTTGAACATATGAGGTAGTAAGAATCGGTTCAGCTTAGAGTGATCGATCGACAACTCTGGTCGGGAGAAATACAATATCGTCTCATCATGCAATTGCCAAAATGCTCAATTGAAGTTGTAGTTGACCCTATGAGAACTCACCTCTGGTCCTAGATTAATCAATTAACGTATTAGTCTAACATATGAAATCAATTAAAATTGTATAAAAATAAATGTTCAACTTGTTGCAATAGATGTCTTTTTTGTTGGATTTAATCAAACAGATTAAGTCATTTATTGCAACAAATTACTTATCTATTGTACATTATCAAATAGATTAAGTCATCTGTTGCGATAGATTACCCATCTATTGTAAATTATCAATTGGATTAAGTCATATAGCTTAACAGATTACCCATCTATAGTAAATTATCAAATAGGCACTGCCATCTATTATAGTTGACCCTATGAGAACTCACCGCTGGTCCTAGATTAATCAATTAAGGTATTAGTCTAACATATAAGGTAGTAAGAATTAATTTTGCTCAGAGTGATCGATTGATGACTCTGGTCGGGAGAAACGCAATACCGTCTCCTCATGCAATTGCCAAAAAACTCAATTGAAGTTGTAGTTGACCCTATGAGAACTCACCCCTGGTCCTAGATTAATCAATTAAGGTATTAGTCTAACATACGAGGTAATAAGAATCAGTTCAGCTCAGAGTGATCGATCGACAACTTTGGTCGGGAGGAACGCAATACCGTCTTATCATTCAATTGTCAAAAGACTCAATTAAAGTTGTAGTTGACCCTATGAGAACTCACACCTGGTCCTAGATTAATTAATTAAGGTATTAGTCTAACATGTGAAATCAATTGAAATTGTATAAAAATAAATGTTCAACCTGTTGAAACAGATTAACCATTTATTGTAAGTTATCAAACAGATTAAGTCATTTATTGAAATAGATTACTCATCTATTGTAAATAATCAAACAAATTATGTCATCTATTGCGACAAATTACCCATTTGTTGTAAATTATCAAATGGATTAAGTTATACGTCACAACAGATTATCCATCTGTTGTAAATTATCAAATAGGCGCTGCCATATGTTATAGTTGACATTATGAGAACTCACCCCTAGTCCTGGATTAATCAATTTAGGTATTAGTTGAACATATGAGATAGTAATAATCGATTCAGCTCAGAGTGATTGATTGACGACTCTAGTTGGGAGGAACGCAATATCGTCTCATCATGCAATTAACAAAAGACTCAATTGAAGTTATAGTTGACCCTATGAGAACTCACCCCTGGTCCTAGATCAATCAATTAAGGTATTAGTCTAACATATGAAATCAATTGAAATTGTATAAAAATAAATGTTCAACCTGTTGCAACAAATGTCTTTTCTATTGGATTTAATCAAATAGATTAAGTCATCAGTTACAACATATTACGTATCTGTTGTAAATTATCAAACAGGTGTTGCATCTGTTGTGACAGATGACCGAGCTTTGGAAAATTTCAAACATAAATTGTTATCTATTGCACTTAGATGTTTTCAGACCCTTTTTAAAGTAATTTTGGAATTTCCTATCCGAGATAAAAAAAATTAAAATACTAAGGTGGTAAAAAATATTACTTGGATAACTTAAAAATCTTCTGAGTGAATAGTCTTATCTAGTCTTTTCAATATCACCGTCTTCTCGTGCCCCTCAAAAGTCAAAAGTAATTAATGAATATTTAAAACCCATCTCTAGAAGAATACTCTCTCCTTCAGCCATAAAGTAAGATTCAACTCATCTGTCACTCTTCTTTATTCTTAATTCTCTTTCTTTTCTTTTTCCTATCTTTTCTCTCTTCTTTTGGATGAGGATCCTTTTGGATTTCAACCAATCAATATTTTTTCTCGACTGAACTGGATCTTCTGATCCCTTTGCTTTTTTCACATTGCAGGTATGTTTCACTATTGCTCTTTCCATCTCATCTTCTTCTTTGTATGTCATTTAAATTAGATATTTACATCTGTTGCTATTAATGATTTACCCATTATTAGTTTTCTATTTTTTCAAAAAATTAAAGGAAAAGTGACTTTTAAGTCTTGAATGAACAAACCATTATTTTTATTAAAATATGCAAAAAAAGTCATCTGTTGGGAGAACTTAAAAAGCCTTGTTGTCATTATAGTTTGATAAATCACCTATTGGAATAGACGGAGCAACTGTTTGAAGAAATCAAACCAGTAGCAAGGCTGGTTTGATTTATTCCAACATATGAACCATCTATTTCAACATGTCATCTATCTGCTGTAAAATGCCTCATCGGTTGAACAGATGGGTAATCTGTTGCATCAGATTGGTCATCTGTTGATTCACTCAATTTTGTGTTACCCTTTTGTACAGATGAAGAAACTGTTTCAAGAAATCAAACTAGTAGCAAGGTTGGTTTGATTTATTCCTACAGATGAACCATCTTTTGCAACATGTCATCTATCTGTTGCAAAATGCCTCATCGATTGAATAGATGGGTAATTTGTTACATCAGATTGGTCATCTGTTGATTCACTCAGTTTTGTGTTACCCTTTTGTAATGTTCTTTTTATTCTTATCTTGTTTGACATCAAATGTATTTCTCTTTTTGGCAGATAAAAGGAAGTGAATTTGGATTCACTTTTTCCCAACCAACATTAAAGGCTAGAGTAAAGATGGGTTCAGAGGAATAAGCTTCTAGCAGATGGAACCACTTCATATGTGGAAGGTATGTATTACTGATCAACCTATCGTGAAAACACACATCTAGTACAATGATTTTGTGAATGTTTGTTCTTTACCTATTAGGCGTTAATCCTTTAAATAAGATATGGCATTTTACAGTTAAGATTGTTAGGTTCAAATTGGTAAGGCTGAGGGAACAAGTAGGTGGTGTTGATACACTATTATAAATTAATAACCGTTTATGCTTATATTTTTGTGTCAAGTTTGGGGAAGGGTTTAAGTTTTTTGTGGCAGTGTAAATATCCAATAGTGATTGGAGCGGTTTTAATGGCTCAATGGACTTCTTGAAAGGCCTCCAAAGCCTCGTATTGCAGCAAACAACGATGGAACCAATAGAAATTCCCTTGGTCCAAATTTATATGGATGGGTTGGTGGAGGAAACTATTGTACAGCAGTAGGTGTTTTGGAGAATACTTATGTAGGAAGGGGGAGGTTTATAATGCCATATATCATCTCAAACCTTGTTTAAGAGGAAACACAGGGTAGGAATAAAAGTGTAGAAAAATTGGCTGATGAAATTGACATGAAAAATGAAAAAACTGGATGAGCTGCGAATGTGAAAGTATATCCAAAAATAAAAATCCATCAATCGTTGAAGAAAAACAAGAATGATCAAGAGGACTGGAGCTAGTCACTTTGCTAGAGATTGTAACTAGCGAGTGTGGCCTCAATGAAGACCCACAAAATGCAGGGCCAGAACTCTAAGGAAGCAGCTTTGCGAGCACGGAAGGTGGTAAGATTGTCGTTCAGAATTGAAACTCGAACCACCTACTCCTGAATTAAAAATATATAATCAAGCCAAGGTGTCAATTTTTCAAGTTAAACTTGCATCCCATGCCTCTTTTTTATGGCTCTGGTCAAGTAAAAGGCAGTGAAAACAACAAGGCATGGGATTTTCGCCCAACTTCAAACCTTTTTGTTTCTACTACCATTGAACTGATCATAGCCACAAACAGAAGGCATGGCATGTAAGTTAGACTTTAGAAATTAGCGTCTTGGCTTCCATTATTTTTAATTCAGGAGTTTTTGGTTCAGGTTTCAATTTTGAGCGACAATCGTACCAATTTCCTGTGCTTGCAGAGCTTCTTCCTTAGAGTTCTGGTCTTGCACTTTGTGAGAGTCTTCATTCAAGCCACGCTCGCTAGTTGCATTCTCGAGCAAAGTGTCCAGCTCCAGTCCTGTTGACCATTCTTCTTTTTTCTTCAATGACTGACAGATTTTTATATTTGTATACACTTTCACATTTGAAGCTCATCCAATTTTTTCATTTCTCATGTCAATTTCATTGGCCATTTTCGCTAGAAGTTCCTTACTTGTTTCCCTGTGTTTCTTCTTAAATAAGGTTTGAGATGATATATGGCCTTCTCCGCCTCTCCCTTCCCGCACAGGTATTCTCCCAAGCACCTTCTGTTGTATAAAAGTCTCTTCCAGCAATCCATCCATATAAATTTGGACCAGGGGAATTTCTATTGGTTCCATCATTGTTTGCTGCAATGCGAGGCTTTGGAGGCCTTTCAAAAAGTCCATTGTGCCATTTAAACTAGTCTAATCACTATTGGATATTTACACTGCTGCCCAAAACTTGAAGCCTTCCCCAAACTTGACACAAAAACATGAGCATAAACCGTTAGTAAATTATAATAGGGTATCGACACCACCGTCTTGGAACCCTTCGGTCTTATCAGTTCACACCTATCAAACTAAACTGTACAATACAGGATATTGTTTGAAGAATCAGTGTCTAATCGATAAAATAACTACATTCACAAAATTATTGCACTTTATGTGTGTTTGTCACGGTAGCCTGATCAATAATACATAACTCTCACGCATGAAAGTGGATCCATTGCACGCACCTTACTCTTTCTACCCCATCAAGACAGTGTTGTTTATTCATCTGCACGCATGTGATGACTATTAAAAAAGAGGTGTGAAGAGTCGTGACTTTTTTATCTTAAGACATTCAAAATAGTTGATGAATCAAAATCTCCATCTATTGCAACTGATGAATCAGCTATTGTAAGAAATCAACACATCTTCTCTAATATATGGTCCATCTATCGCAATAGATAATCTATATGTTACAACAGATGGTAAATCTGTTACGATAGACTAGACAATATTTATTCATCTGCACGCATGTGATGACTATTAAAAAAAAGGTGAAGAGTCGTGACTTTTTATCTAACATATTCAAAATAACTGATGAACCAAATTCTCCATCTATTGCAACTGATGAATTAGTTGTTAGAAAAAATCAAAATATCTCCTCCAATATATGGTCCATCTATCGCAACAGATAATCTATATATTGCAACAGACCAGACAGTGTTTATTCATCTGCACGCATGCGATGACTATTAAAAAAGAGGTAGTTGTGACTTTTTATCCAACACATTCAAAATAGCTAATGAATCGAATTCTCAGTCTGTTGCAACTAATGAATCATCTGTTAGAAGAAATCAAAATATCTCCAAAAGATGGTCCATTTGTCGCAATAGTTAATACATATGTTGCAACAGATGTCTCATCTATTGTACATATAGATAATCTATTATAACAGATGGTAAATCTATTGCGGCAGATGTACGATCTGTTGTAATAGCTCAATAATAACAGTTGTTATTAAGTCTAAAAACCATTTTGAAAAAGTGAGAAGTATTAATGTAAAATAAAAAGTCGCGACTTTTCAAAGAAAACAAAATGCCACCAGTGTGAATGTAATTAATATAATGAAGCTTAATAGACGTGCCTTTTGTCCTTATACATCCAGATTCAATCCAGATTCAATCCTCCATAAATAGGTCTCTCCTTAATCTTCATTCTGCTAAACTTTATTTATTTCTTGCATTTTTTTACGTGTGACATCTTCAACCACTTCTCTTTAAAGAGTATATTCCTTTATCGTTGAGGTAAGTTTTTTTTTTTTGGTGTAAATCTACCAATTTATACTATACGTTGTATTATATTTGGACTCTTTTCTGTATATTTTTTAATTCATGCGTGTTTTAGATATGACTAATCCTATTTGGGACATTGCTATTCTGTGCAACATAGTGCGGGAACTTCAGAGACAGGTTAATTACCTGCAGAGGGAGTTGGTCGCCATGAGAGGGACGATGTTCAGAGAGATATAGAGGCTGATGAGGGCCTTACTGCTGCGAGTTGATTGGCCGGCTATCGTTAATGATGATGATGATGATAATAATAATAATTAGAATGTATTTTTTCTTTTAGCGTGTGTATTTTAATTTTTTTATATTGAATCTATACCTAATGTATTTTATTTTTCGTTTAGTGAAAAATTTATTTTTAGTCAACCTTTGCTTCTTAATTCTTATTCAATTTTCATTCTGTCTATTTCTTCTTCTAAACATACATGTTAACATGTCGACGGTTAGAGATAAGGAGCAATTTTGAATCCAGTAGCAATAGCAATTTTGACTTTTGAGTTCTTTCAACAGATGGACCATGTGTTGAAATAGATTGGTCATCGATTGGGTTTTTGTCAATAGATTATCCATCTATTGCGACAGATTTATCATCTGTTGGAGAAAAACATTCGAGTTTGATGGAGCTGTATTGTGTTCTTTCAGCTAATGTCCATCTGTTGTCACAGATGGGCAATCTGTTGAAAATACTTATGGTCTGTTGTATTATTTAGTTCATGTTTTTTCTCTTTTTATTGATGCACAAGTTATTAAAAAAGATATTTTATATCTAATAAATAATAACATTACATTTACAACAATGATTTAAATATATAAAAGTACATCACAAACAACAAAATAAGTTTTTGCAATCTCAACGATCATGATGGATTACGATCCGGGCTTGTAGTGCTTTTGTGGCCAGCGCGCTTACATATGGAGCACTTGTTTCTTCTTGATAAAAATGATTCTCCAACTCCGCGCCTCCTCTTATATGGCTTTCTTCCTAGTTTGATAGTGCTTGGGTCAATATATAAAGGAGGTATTAATCTCCCTATAAGCTTTGCAGGAACAACCCAAGATTCTTCGAGAGGCACCAGAGTAATATGCCCACTATATGGCATTTCATATTTTTTCATCGAATAATATTGAGAGGAGTGCTCGTAAACTTCAGTTCTATATTTATGACCGTATTGAGCTCGAAGCGCTGTCATAGCATGTGGACAGGGTATTTTGTCCAAGTAAAAAACTGTACACGTATAAGATCTTGTTTGAAGATCGACCGTGGCAACATCATCATGACCGGTGATACTAAATTTGTAATCTGTTATTTTATGAGATAATAACCTATTCTCCAAACTGATGTTCGTTGATATTATTTTTTCAATTTTGAGAACAAATCGGGATCTTTTAGGGCCCTTAAACTGCACACGCCTTTTGTTAAAAAATCAGTCATACTTCTTCTTTATTACTTCAAACATAACCTTGATGGAAAATTCTCTTTCATCGCCAAATAATGAATTCACCGATTTAGCTAGGTTTGATGCCATATTATTGTACCTATACAAAAGAATCACTTAGTACGACATCATACTAAACTTGTAACTCAAATGAGACATTAAATTCATAAGAATGTACCTATCTGCCAGACAGAATTCCCGGCTCCATATCTCAAAACTGACACATACTAGAAATTCTGCTACCTTGGGATTCACATTCGTTATTTCATTGAAATGGTTTTAAAACTCCTCTCTATTATATGTTTTAGCTACTCTATAAAAAGGGTCACGACTCTTTCATTGTGATAGTTGGTCCGAATGTTCTCTCCAAGATGCCTGATGCAACAACCAAAGTAAACTAAAGTGAAGAAAATTGAACCCATCTTTGGAATACTTGGATGCCTATCCGAAACAAAACACAACTCTTCCATCTTTGGAATACTTGGATGCCTATCCGAAACAAAACACAACTCTTTGGTATCTTCGATGCAGCTTTGTAGTTATTCAAAAAAATCTATAAGAGGCATCACATTCCTTGCCCGCTACATAAAAAGCGACAGGAAAGATGTGATTCTCCGTATCCTGCGCTACCGCCGCTAGCAGAACTCCATTATACCTGCTCCTCAAGAAGGTACCATCGACGGCTATGCCTTTTCTCAAATGTCAAAAACCTTGAATCCAAGCACCATAGGATACAAAAAAGTACTTGAACCTTCCATTTTCATCAACATGCAATGTCGTCTTACTTTCGAGATTTGTGGACTCAATCATGTAACGGTAGGCCTCCAGGACTGCATACCCATGCTCGTGTGTCCCCCTAACTAAGTCCTTGGCAATCCCCATGGCTGTATATGTTTTTCAATAACTAACCAGGACACCCAATTCCGTAAGGAGTTGATTAGTCATGACCCTTGTTAAAGGGCCTTTTCCTTCGGGAAAACTACTCCTGAAATATTCACTGAGGACCTTTGCCGCGGCGTGAGGATTTTGGCCCGAGATGTGCTCCGAACCATATGTGTGATGATTTTTATATTTATGAATGATGAATCTATCAAAATTTACATACTTCACCACTCTCAACCACCACTTGCAGTTCGGATTAGCACATTTGAAGCAAAAAACACTGCTCGAATTAATCACCTTCTTTAATCTGAAATCTTTTTTCAAGCAAGAAATAAACAAAGTGGTAGATAGTTTATTCTTGTCCTTGAATGGCATTCCAATAAAAAATCCGGTCCCATCGTCTTGAAGATTTCTAGACTGTGTCAATTGAGAAGAACTAACCATCGTATTGGTTGCATCAACGGGCGTAGGTGTTTGATTATCAACTGGAATATTCATGTCTAGATCATCCAACCTATCATCAAAGATGTCTTGTTGTTCTTCTTCTTCTATGTTTTAGTTCTCATTCTCTCTTATCTTTTCAACCACGTACACCGTTAACATCGGCCTTGATGAATCACTAAGATAAGCACGCAACCGAACTTGATCGATTATCTTGAAAGGAAATACCCTATAATTTTTAAAGGAGTTGTGCATGTAGCTGATGACGAGTTCTTCTGATTGACAATTCAGTCCACAATAACTGATGATTAAGTTCACAAATTATCATACGAAATATCACTTTGGACTGTCATAGCTATCGTCTCTAGCATTTTACCCTCATTCTAATGTCATACATATCGATTGCTCTTCTCGATCCATTGACCATGACAATCCACCCCTATTGTTATTGATTTCTCCATTAGTGATACCTAAATAAAGTTATTTGTTAAAAAAAGTTAATAGTGATTTCATAGTGCCGTAAATGAATCCCAACAGATGTGTAATCAGGCGCAACAAATTACTTACCTATTGGGATTCATGTTACGCTCCTGAAGATGATTTCAACAGACGAGTCATCTGTTGTAACAGGTGAATCATATGTTGCAACAGACTATATATCTGTTGGAATTGATGTTACAGTACTGATGCACCTTTAAAGCTGATTCCAACAGATGAGTGACATGTTGTAATAGATAATTAACCTGTTGTGACAGATGACTTACCTGTTGCAACAGATGACAATCTATTGGAATCGAGGTCAGGTTCTATCGCAATAGGTTACTAATATATTGCAATAGATATTTATCGTCTGTTGAAATCGAGTTCAGGTTTAGTTGTAATAGGTTAATAATCTGTTGCAACAGATATTTATCCTGTTGTAATAGATAAAACATTTGTTGGATCTAGTTTAAGTTCTATTACAACAGATTACTAACCTGTTGTAATAGATATTTATCATGTTGCACCAGATAACTAATCTGTTTAAA
>NC_061112.1:82621369-82638535 GCF_002878395.1 Capsicum annuum
AGAAGAAGATGAAGATGATAATGAAGTAGAAGATAATGATAATGAAGTAGAAGATAGTGAATAAAGCAGCAGATAGTGAATAAAGCAGCAGCAACAATAAACAACAAAAATCACTAAGAGAGAGAAAACAATAATGGACGAGAAGAGAGAGAAAGACACCTTTTTTCTCTCCATTTTCCATTATATTAGGTAAAAATTTGGACCAAAGTGTATATTTAAAAACTTCTGGGTTATTCTCAAAATTACCAAACTTTCTTAATCTATAATAAAGTAATTGTCACCCTCACTCAATAATTAAAACTTGTGTCATCTGCACCTCATTTTAAAATTCTTTTGTCACCTACAGCCCAAAAGCCCAACTTACAACACAACAATTCTTCGAAGGGACTAGTTAACCCAACCTTAACCACTTCCTATTTCCAGCCCGGAGGAGATTACTGTTATCAAATTATATATATATATATAGGCCTACCTGCCATCCACATTTGAATAAATAGAGTTTTTTGAAAAAATCTGCTAGTGTAGATATAAATGTTTCTCCATAGAAATATATTTATAATATAATATACAATATAGCTCGACTCCGTGTTAAGTAAATCAATATATATATATATATATATATATATATATATAAAGGAGAAACATAGAGAGGATGGTGTGGCACCTCTCTATGACCTCCAATACTATTTATCTTTTTTCTCTTCTTTTTTTGAATTTTTTCATCAATCTTTTTATTAATTAATTTGTTCATCAATTTTAAAAATTATATCATATTTACTACATTTAATTATATCTCATGAGTTATAAGAAAATCTCAAACTATTTGTATTCTCTATTTAATAAAATATCTTCTCAACTACTTGATCAATCTATAAATAACAATAATCTATAGAGTTTTTGGATGCTCATTTTCATTTCTCCTCCTTTTTTATTAGTATAGATTTTTTCTCCTTTTCAAACTTTTTTGTATTGTTTTCATCAATCATGTGTTCAATAACCAAAAAAGAGGGCATTGAAAACATGATTCACAATATGGCTACTATGATGAAGATAATAGATATATTATTAAAGTTTCTTCTTGTGTAATAAGAACCAAACACAAGTTCACCAAGGATGAAGAAGAAAGTTTGATGGCGGTACAAAATTCATCAAAGAAAGAATGATCAAATTAATTTCATGTAAGTTTAGCGTCAAGACGAAGAAGAATATATAATGCATCTAGAGAGATGGCCAAATTAGTTTAGAAAAATAGAATTTTTTTTAATGATTTATTAATAATAGAGATACACGTATTCGTGCTTATTGTAAATTTGTCGAATAACTATTTCACCAAACACAAGATGTACTATTCAATAACAAAATTTTATTATAAAGTTTTACACTTTGTTTATAGTAATTATTTTATTTCTAACATAAAACTTAATTGATATATTATTATATAAGCGTTTATCTTTAAGTATGCAATCTTTATTTATATATAAATGTGGTTTATTAGAAGATGATGCATATAGTTCTTTGACCAAAAATTTATATTTTTTGAATTTTTTTTTGCTTTTCAATTTATTTTTTTAAAGAAAATTTCTTCTTAAATTTTATTTTATTTATTTTATGCTTCATTATAAATTTCAAGAACAACTTTGTTAATCCTCTAAATTACACCTCATCTTTTCCTCTTCTCTTGATGGATCCATTTTAATAATATTTTTTTATGATCATAATAATAATCATTTTAACAATAATTTTCTATCACCATGTATTTCAGGTACAGAAAGAGGAAGGAAAGTTTCCTACCAATTGGTCTATAAATTTGTTACAAAAGAGTTTAATTTTTTTTTTCTAATTTCTTTTTAAAACATTTTTTAGATTCAAATTTTAAAGAAGATGAAAGTTATGAAAGTATTAACAAATTAAAGTTAAATACTTATAAACATCTAAAATAAGGTGATGTAGTATCTCTTTATCGCTTAAAAGATCTTTTTTTTCTTTTTGGATTTTTTTTATTAAATAATAATAATCTCCTAACTATTTAAATTAAAAAATACGCCAGCTTAACACATTTAATTAAGCAAAAAGTATATATTGTATCGTCGTGACTTGTAATAATCAGCTAATGAACACTTTAGGTTACAATTATAACTGTTACGAATAAAAATATCAGCTATAACTATAGAATGTAAAACAGTAATGGTTAATTAATGTTGCAAATGTTAGAGTTAAAATAATGGAAAGTGGTAATACCGCTGAACTTTTTCTTCATAATTCATTTTTTTCTCCTTTAAAATTGCAAAGATTGAATTGATAGTTCTCAATTCTTTTGATTTTCTTTTTGGTTATTGGCTCACTACTTTAATTGAAATTACTACAAATTTCAATCTCAATTATGACATTCAAAAACACTGTATTTATTGAATTTTTGTTATTGTTGAAGAAATTTGAGTATTCAAAATTTATTTTCACCCTTAAAAATATATATGTATTTTATCTTATGAAAGAAAATTAAAAAAAATTTAAATGTCACAAAAAATAAATTTAATGAGCACTCGGCTTTTCATTCTCCCTATCTCTATGATAACTTCTTTCTTGAATTAATATTATAACGGTTGAAAATTAAGGCACATTAATTTATGGGTTTAACTACCCAAAATAGATTAAAACATTTTACATAAAAGTACTTAATGTTTTCATGTCAAAAAAAGACTTTAAATATTTTAAACTTTTAAATTTAATTAAATGTTAAAAAAATTAAGTCATAAATTTAATGAAATCTTTTATGACTACATGAAGCATAAATAATTTTATAACTGCGCAAAGCACGGCTAACTTCACTAGTTAATATTAATTTGAGACAGAAAATAAAGCCTTTAAGTCACTGCATTTTCAAATTCGAACTCACCTATTTGCAATACTAAACTAACAACATTTACGCAAAATCGTGTGTACATATTTGACCGCTGACCATGTATACTTTTATTGCCTCAAGACGATAAACGAAAGTTATTTTATACTCTCATTTGGCTATGGATTTTAGGAGCAGATTTCAAATTATTTGTTCATGAAATTTGGTCAGTTTTTGAAAATCCCATCTCAAAAAAAAAATTCAAGTTTCAAAAATTCAAGTTTCAAAAATTGATCCAGATTGACATTTTTGTGAAATTTCATTTCAACAATCATAATTCGGTTTCTCAATTTTTATTGATGCTGTTGTTTCGGTGGCAGACAATTAAGCCACCCCTCTGCCTCTCTAACATGTCTATCCAATGAACCTGCACTCTCTAGTTGCAATTTACATTTTCAACTTACAAATTGATACTACTGTTCTTGACATGTATTTCCTCGATCTCAAAAAGAATTAACAGAAAAAAATAACATACACGAAAGTCAGGACGTCTAATAATCTTGATCTAAATTAGGACATCAATTCTTTAGTTTTTTTTTTTTTTTTTGGAAATAAAATGGAAGAGCATCATAAATTAGCACCTTTAATATTAAGAAATTGATCTCGGGCTTAAATTAGTTCTCTAAAAATTAGGTCATGAGATGTGAATTTTCTAAGACAATATAAGAAAATAAATTTTAAATTTCCAATCATTCAAGTATCAATGTGGAATACTTAACACCTTTATATCTCAACTCTCAAGATTGTAAGCTTTTTCTTCTTTTTTTTTCTTTTTAATTGTAAGGTGGGGCATGAACAATATAACATGGATCCTAACATATAAGATTTGGGATGCTCAGGTTTCGATATCATATATGAAGAAATGAATTTTTGAACTTTCTGAATCCCAAAAATTAATCATAAGATGATGTTGCCAAGACTGTGCAGGGAGACAAACAACTCATCTCTCCACCAATATTATATTGTAGATCATACTAAATATTTTAAGTTGAAAATACTAGAAAGATGTTAAGAAAAATGATAGTTAAGGAAAATCATTTGACTTAACAAGCAATAACAATCTCACATATATTGTAAACAAATTATTTTTAGTGGATGTCATTAAAAAATGCCCCATATATTACTGTAGCAATGTTACTATCTTAAATAATAGTTTGCCTATAAAGGGTCAGTTGTTAGATTGCATAAGAATAACGTAAAATATGGGGTATTAGTGATATTTGTATTAATTAGTAATGTTTGTGTTAGTTATGCTTGCATTAGTTGTGCTTGTATTTTTCATATGCATGCTTGGTTTGATGTATTAAAAATAATATGAATTACATAATTTCTTTTAATTTTTCTTTATAGAAATATCCTCCATATATATGTTGGAAAGGATGCGAAAATATTTTTGAGGGATAACAGTGTCTTTAATCATGTTAATGCATGCATTGAATCTATTGCATTGCTAATACCATGAATTTTGAGGTATTAGTAATACACATCTCAATACACAATAGAGTGTATAGTCATTAGTTATACATAGGGTGAAAAAATATATCAAACAAGTTACTAGTAGTACGCATTAAACTAATGCATGTATTAGCTTTCCAATACAGTCTACCAAACAACTCCTAAAAGACATTGCATACAACAATACAACATTGTAAACACACACAAAAGAAAAACAAAGTCATTGTCTCATCTCTATACGTCTCTCTCCTTCTTTTGTTTTAGTTTATTATAGTGTATTTATTTTCAACACGTTATCAATACAAAACTTCCTCTTTCAGGTATAATTTTTTCACCATCACCTTAAGACAATTCTTTTTAACTAAATAGGTATCTTAAGCTAAATATTGTTAAAGAATCTATTACATCTTTTAACTTAAGCATATTTATGGAAAAATTACAAAAAGAGTAATTAGCAGCTTGATTTGAACTGATATGATAGCTATTTTCACATAAATTGTGTTCTGGGAATTATTTTACAAAGGATAATTGCTACTAGAAACTATAAGGACAACCAAATTACTTAATCAATCATTCGTACCTTTTCACATGTTAAAAAAAATATACTCTTACCTGTTAGTTAAAGTTTCTTGTCTTTTTGTTCATTAACTTCAGACTGACCTTTAAAGGACAAGTATGTACTATTTGTGTTAAGCTTGGCACTAAAATAATAATAATTATTATTATTATATAACGTCGTTTTAACAATATTTATATAAGTACTTGTGTCCAATATTACACATCTTTTTTTAATAATTAAAATTTCTTGGACTACATAATTAACACTTCTGGGTTACAATAATTTATAAATATTATATAATTCTATTTAAATTTTTTTGAGATAGATATATATATATATATATATATATATATATATATATATATATATATATAAAATAACATTATATCTAACTTATTAGTCTCTTTATGATAGTTTCACTATGTCAAATTTATCGAAACTTGAATTTGTGGCACTGAACATTACCCAAAAAAATTATTTATTATGGGTCTTTGATGCTGAAATTCACCTTGATGTTAGAGGTCTTGAAAATACTATCAAAAAATAAAACAACACATCTAGTCAAGATAAGGCAAAAGCTGTGATTTTTCTTCGTCATCACCTCCATGAAAGATTAAAAACTGAATATTTAACTGTGAAAGATACACTTGAATTATTGATCAATTTGAAGGACCGATATCACCATCTAAAATTGACGGTATTATCGAAAGCTAAGTATGATGGGATACACCTTCGATGTGAGGATTTTTGTCACGACCCAAAAACGAGGGTCATGAATGAACTTGTCGCGGCTTACCTTGACAAGTAAGTCTATCCCCCAAATTGATACAAAAAGAGAAAAAGATAGAAATATCCCAAGGTAAGACTTCTAGAACGAAGTTAAACCATATAAGTAATCATAACAATGCGGAAAGAACTTATCCAAAATATCAATCATGCCCAAAACCAAGCATCAATAGTGTAAGAACTACTAATACAATTCAAGAGTTAAATACTTCAGAAAAAAAACCACAAAGGATTAATATATGTCTCTGAATACTAATAAAGACATAATTACTATAGAAAGATAGAGGTGAACTTCGGACGCATGAATGCCCATCTGCTACCTTGGAAGCTCCAACAATCGCCCGAGTCAAGCAAGGTAAGGCACACTCGAGCTAGGACCTGCACTGAAAGGGTGCAGTAGGCATGAGTATGGTCCACTTGTACTCAGTAGGTATCATAGGCCGACGAAGCAAAGTAGTAAATAAAGCATATAAATTATACACTAAGGACACGTCACTTGCAATCAGAAAATGTCCTACAACGATAGCCTACACTGCTTGCACTAACAGTTTTATAATATCCATATATAATACAATAACACACAAGATAGGGATACAAATATACACAATATCATATACAGGTAGAACAAAAGAGGGACATGTATAATCAAGACCATCAAGTACAATTAAAGGAAGATAGAACAATTAGACGTTAACAAGTCAAGATATAGAACAAATAGGTAGATGACAAGTCAATATGGCAATTCAAACACAAACATAAACACAATAAAGTAAGTGCAATGTATAAGATGATGATTATGATGATAATGCATGGTATTAGAACACAGCCTCAAGTTTGACACATAGCCTCAACTTTGGCACACAACCTTAAGTTTGGCACACAGCCTCAAGTTTGGCACACAACCTCAAGATCACCAATGTCCACAACTCTTCTCTGACATAATCCTTCGGAGATGGTCCATAAAATCCAATATCCGATATCAATATTCAATATTCCATTGTTTTCAGTATTTTCAAAGCACATACATAACATAAGACATAATCAAGTAAACATACATGACAACAAGTATATATAAAGCTATAAATTGACAAGTGAAATGATGTGTATGTTGACATGAGAATGACGATGCAATGTTCACAACCATTCAAAATGAGTATTTCCACAACCAATCCACGTGATGTATTTTCACACCCAATCCACATGATGTATTTTCACAATCAACCACAATGTTATAATTCCATAACCACATGAGGCAATATCCACTCATTACTTCCATTTCATCCATGAATTTCCACATGTCTCATATACCAATAAGTATGGATATATCACAATATATCAATGAAATCACATTAGGTATTTCAATAACACAATACAATTATTCACATGTATTCAAGGCTATCAACACCATATAGAACCCCACACGGCCACACATATCACATCATATCTCAATTTCAACAATTACATCACATATAAATCCCCCACACGGGCACAAAATATAGATAGCTATTTTTCATAATTAGTTTTCATCCTTAACATGCATTTTGTACCATTATTTACTGCTCAGCCCAGTCTGAAAGAGTTAAGCCATAACCTACCTCGAATGCTGAAATCGGTCCGCTACACTTTGAATCTACGATCTTACTCTTCACTAACGATCCCAAACTCCACTAAGAACATCAAATATGAAATTTAAGCATCAAAATAAAATCAACGACATTCATATTGACTACTTTTTGTTCGGAGTCAAAACGGACCCCCGAAAAGGGTTTTAAAAAAAAGGACAAAATTAAAACTTTACTTCAAAAATATATTTTCCATATTTTTAAGAATCTACATCCGAAAATTCAAGTCAAATCGAGTCAAAAAGGAGATTCAAATTGAAGAAAAACCATTTTTAAACTTTACCGGTTAAAATCTTTGAAATCCCGGTTAATATCAAGAATCAGAGTTGTTTTAAGAGTTAAATTGATGAAAAACTAGTAATTATAAGATAAAAATATTATTCAAGTAAAAAGAAGTGAAATTGAGGTTTAAAATCAAGCCCTAAGATTTTTGGGGTTTTGAAAAATTAATTAAGAAATTACAAAGAAAAGGGTGAATTCTTACCTTAAATCCGTAATAAAATTAAGAAATAGGTGTTAATCTAGTTTCCCAAGCTTCCACACTATTTTAGGGTTTAACTCCCAAGAGGCAAGATGAAAATGAGTAAAATTGGCCAAAAAGAGGTGAAAAATCTGCTATTTATAGCAGATTTTTCTGCAATATCAATTTTTTTGGTCGATCGGACTTTGATGGGGTGCTCGAGATTCGTTTGAAGTCCGATACATGTAAACGAACTATGCAACCATGCTAAATTTGACGGTTTGGATGCAATGACGATATCAGATTTTAAAAAAAATATCTTTTTCACAAAGTTGACCCCAAAATCCAAAATTATAATTTTCCCAACTGAGGGTCGAAATGAGCTTTAAAAGCTGTAAAATCATACCAAACATGCTACACCCTAAAATCGATATTTCAGATCTGTTGGAGAATTCAAATTTTTTATTCGATGTCGTTTTGATCAAATATGGGTCCCGCACTCATATTTTTAATTTTTTAACTTTTTGATCAATAGGTCAAAATGAGCTCGGATGCACCGGGATCCGAACCAAAGGTCTACCCAATCTAAAATTGATATTCTGGAGCTGTTGGCATAGTTCGTTTGGTCATCCGTCATACGGATCAAAAGATATATCCATAAGTCTAAAATAAGGCTCTCTGAGCCATCAAAAATCACAATATCGCATAAATGGTACCAAAATGTATCAAAAATCATGCCAATCACTCCCATGCTCCAAAAGTATTATAATTCAACTATGAGAAGGGGTAAAATAGTCAAATCATATAAAATTACAAATTTCATTAATTTTTTTAGTCGTTACATCACCCACCACTAAAAATCTAGTTCATTCTCAAAATAAGGCAAAAAAAATACCTGAATCAATAAAGAGCTAAGGATAAGAACTACTGTAACGCTCCGAGTCTGTACCCCGAATGCTACACGGTGCTCATAATCTCGAAGGATCACAAGCTAACCCATGGCTGGTACCTATTGCAATAACTGAACAATAATACTGAATAATATGCGGAATTAGGCAGAAATCATGCCATAAGGTCCAATCTGTAAATAATACTGAAAGAGGAATCACAAATACCCAAAACTGAAAGACAAAAATTGAAATCTGAATAACTGTCTGAAATACTCTAGTCTGAAAAACTTCTAAAACTATCTGAACTGTGGAGTTGATAGGACAAGCCCCCAACAAACTCCGACCACTAATATTGAAACTGAAATACTTTAAATAATAAGTATGTCCTCTAACTATGAGGACTCACCACTACTCTGACTGCTAAAAGTATGATCTACTAAGGATGCTCGGAAGCCTGTGCGTCGGAACCTATGATATAAGACATCATAGCGCAACAAAAAACATGCGTCAGTACTTTGAATGTACTGGTATGCTTAGTGAGGTAGGCTAATATGCATGGATTCATATGCATGAACAATAATAACTTAATAACATGAGTATGACTGAATAAGAGTACATGCATGAAGACGAATACTGTAACTGAAATCGTGATAACACTAAACACTGAGTTTGAATACTGATCAACTGATTAACTAGATAGCTGACACTGAGTTTGTATAAATTTTGTTACTTAAATGAACATTTTTTTATCAAAATTGGACTTTTATTGAACAAGCTTGAAAATTAATTCGAACAAATAAAGTCTTGATTTAAATATAATTTACCCTCAAAAATAATTTATTCAGATAAATATGTGTTTGATTTTATTAAATCAAGAAGCTCGGAATTAAAGGAAGTATTAATTCATACCGAATTTCAATTTAATTTAGTCAATCTATTAGATTTGGTTATAATTGAAATCAAATTGGCCATAATTGCAATGCAATCCTCCATTTGATTTTTAATTTGGTCAAAATTAAATAAATTTGGCTAAATTTTAAATCTCAATTGGGATTATATTCTAAATAACCCCAAAATTTTCAAAAACTCTCATAACTTCTACCCAATTCCCACCAAAATAATTTCAAATCCCAAAATTTAAATTTGAAATTCAAAATTTGTACAAGATTGTACAAATTTCACTAAACTTTGTCCTTTTTCTAATTATGAAATTCAAAAATTGTACTGCATTGTATAGTTTTTCCCCACCTTATCTTTCACCTGACCTTGTCCTCAATTTTAAAATTCTAAAAACACCCCTAAATTCTTTCTCCGACATTGGTGGATGAAAAAAATGGAATCACCATCCTTTCATATAAATTCTACCACTATTTTGGTAGAAAGACCAAGGCTTGAGAGATGAAAAAACCCTTTTGAGCAAAATAGTTATATTTTTTTAGTAAAAATTTGGTTTCATAAAAATTGGTTGGCTTCTCAAAGATTTTTGAGTTTTCGAGTTGACGGCGACGTTTTTCGATGATGGTTGATTCCGACGAAGCTCGTAGTCTCATTTTGTTGCCTTGAAAAAGGTGAACTCGCCTCTCCCTTTTATTTTTTATTACCAATTATTTCTTCATCTTTTTCTCCGTAGTAATATTTATTTAAATCGCAATTGTGAATGAGGCTGGGATTGTTCGCTGTAAAGGCTTTGATGGCCATAGACCTTGTTTGTGATGATTATGATCTTTATGTCGTTATTTTAAGTTGAGGTTGCTTTATATTGTTGTTGTTGATTCTTATTCACTATTTTGGCTTCATGTTGTTACGCTTAGGGCTATTGTTATCATATAACTCAAATGGTATTTTGTTATGCTTGTAGATTGTAATTTCACTTAGTTTTGTCAATCTAGTGTAAAAATTTTATTTTTTTTGGTTCTAGTATGTTGTTTGTAGCCTAATCGTCGTGGTTTCGATTTTGTTCGGGTTCATTTTTAGTTCTTGAAAAATGGCTTTAGTTGTTCAAGTTTGCATCTTTATTGCATAGTCGAACCACTTCTAAACGTTTTCTTGACCTTTAATGTTAATGAAAAAAATGAAGTCGATTTATAAATCAAAATTTCTACCCGAAGATTCTTTTATTTGTGGATTAATCATAGTGGTTTTGATTTTATTCAGGTTCATTTTTAGTTTCGTTGAAAAATTATTTTAATTCAAGTTTTCCCCTTTGATGCATAGTCAAACCACTTCTAAATGCTTCTTCATCTTTAATGTCAATGGAAACAAAATAAATTCGGTTTATATACCAAAATTTCTACCCAAAGATTCTTTTGTTTGTGGATTAATCGTTGTGGTTTCGATTTTATTCGGGTTAATTTTTAGTTTATTTGAAAAATTGCTTTAATTCAAGTTTTTCCCTTTTGGTGTGTATTCAAACTGCTTCTAAATGTTCCTTGACCTTTAATGCCAGTGGAAAAAAAATAAAGTCGGTTTATAAATAAAAATTTCTACCCGAAGATCCTTTTGTTTGTGGATTAATCGTTGTGGTTTCGATTTTATTCGGGTTCATTTTTTGTTTTTTTGAAAAATTGCTTTCATTCTACTTTTCCCCTTTTGAAGCATACTCGAACCGCTTCTAAATGTTCCTTCACCCTTAATTTCAATGGAGAAAATGAAGTTGATCTATAAACCAAAATTTCTACCCTAAGATCCTTTTTTTCGTGGATTAATCGTTGTGGTGTCGATTTTGTTCTAGTTCATTTTTAGTTCTTGAAAAATGGCTTTAGTTATTCAAGTTTGCATCTTTATTGCATAGTCGAACCACTTCTAAATGTTTTCTTGACCTTTAATGTCAATGGAAAAAATGAGTCGGCTTACAAGTCAAAATTTCAATCCGAAGATTCCTTTGTTTGTGGGTTAATTATTGTGGTTTTGACTTTGTTCGGATTCATTTTTAGTTCTTCGAAAAATTGATTTAGTCCAAATTTTTCTTTTGATGCAAAATTAGACCGCTCCTAAGCGCACCTTGACCCGTAATGTCAATGAAAAAGATGGAGTTGGTTTATAAGCCAAAAGTTTTGATCCGAGGATCCCTTTATGACTTTATGTGAAGTTTACTTTGAACTTGCAAAAGAGAGGAAGGAGGTAGGAGGTGGAACAATCTTGGTCAATTAATTTGTCTCTTCTAAAGCATTATCTAAACTCCCTTTAGAATTTGAATTTTTAGTTGAAGGTTTAATCTGCGCATTTATGTTGCGCTAAATCGTAAAAATTATACATTTTTATGAAGTTCGCTCAAGATTCATTCTTATATTGTTAAATAAGAATATGTTCTAAAACATTCGTTTCAGTCTTGGTGTGTTGCTTTCTCTTTTTCTTTATTTTGAAGTTGGCTCTAGGTCCTAAAGTGTTATTTTTCTATTTATTCAAGTTAAAATGTGAAAGACTTCGAAAATTTGTTACTACATTCAAATTGATTCTAATCTTCCCTTTTCTTTTTTGCTGAACATATAAAATGTTGAGTCCAAATGAACTCTCCTCATATGCATTTCGATGGTAGGCCAATATGGTCCAGTTTCCTTTCGAGTCATCCTCTCGAGCCTATCAAACCAGTCAGATTATTGGAGAAAGAAGTTGTCGCCAATGGGAGAGAAAAAGGTTAAAGTTTATTTATTTATTTTTTTAGTAGCTAAGAGACATGAAAAGTCTCATTTCTTTTTTATTGCTTTATTTATCATTATGCATTTATTTATTTATTTGGGCCTCGAAGCCATAGTTGTAAATCAATACATGTGAAGTCGATTATGGGCCAAAAGGTTCAAAAGATAGTTTAGGACAGATTATGTGTCAAAGCCCAATATCTAGATTAGAACATGTGAAGATGGGTCAAAAGCCCAATTAGATTAGGACAAGGCTAATAGATTCGGGATTAAGAGCCTAAATCGCTTACTGCTTTCTCCTTCCTCTTTTTTCTATTTTTGTTTGCCATTTGACTTTAATTTGCTTAGAACTAGTTAGATTCCCTACAAAGTCGTTAAAAAAATAATTTTGCATAAAACTCAGAAAAAATATTCCTTAAGCAATTTCTTTTCAACAATAAATTTTTCTTTAAAAGTTAGTCAAAAGAATCATTTTCAAACAGTCCGAATAACCGTAAGTTAGCGGACATTTTAGGTACCTTAAAAACCTTCCTAAAATGTTAATGAGAACCGCTTACCTAGAATTTCTAAAGTTAAATGATTTTTTTTGTTTTGAAATCATTTAAGTGATTTATAAAGGTTTTCTTAATTTTCCTAAATAAATTAAGTGGCGACTCTAAAAGTCATATTTCAGTAAAATAGAAATGGCGACTCTGCTGAAAAATTTAACTAGGTTCTAACTAAATGTTTGAATTTATCTTTTGACTAATTATTTAAACTGTTTACGTGATTATATATTTCAATTCTGTGAAATTTAACTATTGCATTTCATGGCATAATCCCGCATGATGATTATTAAACTATTTTGGGGTTTCGTGGATGTCCCGACTCCTGTTGTTCAACTCCAAATAAAGTATTAAAAATATGACGGTTTATTAGCACGTGAGGCATCTGATAACTGTTCGTATTTCCAAACTCAAGTCGTCCGCTTGGGAACCTGGTTCAAACCCACTCCAGACACCTAGGATAGAGCTAAACCAAAATTCTATTTAAGGCATGAGCCTAGGACGACCCAATACCTGAGGGGGTATTGGACCCATTAGAAAACCTGCCCTACGTCTATTGGCCACGAGTCAATTAAAGACAAAGCATATTTATGTGTTGAAGAAATATATGTTATTTAATCCAACCCATATCCTTTAGGGGTAGGGAGAAGTCTTACTTTGCTTGCTTTCATGTAAGATGCCTCAATTATCCACCAATTGAGGAAAAAGTTAAAGCGAGTCAGACAAGAGGTTGATGATTGATCGATTTGGACGATTACATGATCTCCCAGACTAATGACTTATGAGATAGAGCACAGTTATACGGGAATCACTTCATCATCAACAGATGTCACATATGACAAGAAATGGACAAAGCTAAGAGGACAAAAGGCTATGAAGGAACATCTAGGAGCTACTATCCCCTGCGCGGGACATTGTTCTTTTTCTCATGTTCTTTTCCTTTTTCCTAAAGAATGTATTCCTTTTATGCAACTTTTGTAAGCATTCATGCCCTTCATGTATACCTATGGAGGTTTAGGGGATAATGGATTGGTTTTAAAAAGCATATACTTCCTTCAAATACGTTAGGTCAACCCTTAGATCAAAAGGGTCACCCGATTAGGATGCACGCTTATTACAATATGCTTGTGTGATATGAATCCTATATGTACTTATACGTGTTATATCAAAGGCGAATTGATCCAATCTTATTTTTCATAGAGCATCTTTAGGTAGAAATATTTTTCACTATACAAAAGTCGAACCAAACATACTCCAGGTCTCCCAAGTCTCTCAGAGTAGTCCGCAATCATTCTTAAAACTTCCTAAATGCTCGCTACTATTTTAGGAAGGTTTACTATAGACTTAGAAGAAGCCATTATATGTTCGAACTATGCAGTACCTGATTTCTCCTCCATGAGATACGTAGGCAGCCTTTTAGCCCGGCCCTTATTCTCAAAAACTTTGTTGTCCTTCATCTACTTGAAAGAATAAATAAGGTCGGAAAGGAGAAGAGTTGAGCCTTCCTAATAAATTCCACCTATCTTTATTATTAATAAAACTCCTGTTCATTGAAATTCTCAATTCATCATTGCTTCATGGATCAATTTGCATGAGATGAGAAACAACTCTATGTGTTTACTTCCTACCTTATATTTTGTTTTGTTTATTACTAACGAAATCTAACGCGTCAACCTTTTGAGTTATTTTTACTTTGCAGGTAATAGAAACTACTCTGTGTTGGCATAAAATGGCCCTACTTCACTGGATCAAAGTGAATAAAAGATTCCCCTCTTGAATATAGCTTTGTTACAAGAAAATAAAAATGACTAGTAGTAAAACTAGACTCTACCAGTCATTTTTCAAAACTTATAAGCGATGGTATCGAGGATGGAATATAAAAAATTTGATGCTATTATGGAATAATTTTCCAAGACAACCGAGATCATGGAAGATGAATTGGAGGAAACATTGTTGAAATGGACCTCTAATCCACTCATGACTCGTTGCCCGTCGTGTAAAAATAACTTAAAACCTATCATTGTCCTATCATGTCAAGAAGCAAAATGAGCAAATCAAGAAAGATAATGATGAATGGGAGAAAATAGCCCTAGAACAGTCAACAGAAAAGCCAAAGAGTCTGAGAATCAAAAAAGCCTAATCTGGAAGAAATTGAGGTGGATAACTAGGAGGACAATGACTAAGAAAATCAGGGTCGATGTCTATCTAGAAAAAGCGAGGAAAGGGAATCTTATCAATTCTCTCAAAGGAAAATTGGACAGTTGATCACTCGTTCTATCAAGACAAACACAATGAAAGTGTCATGTCATCCATTGAGTGCTTATTTCTGTCCTAGTAGGATGGATAAGAATATCTAGGGCCATTTAACTCTGAAATTGAATTTTAACTATGAACTACATTTGACTTGAATTTCCAAGAAAGGGATACGTAGGTGACCTATGTCGGTTTTGGTAAACTCCTTAGGAGAATTTATCCTTTCCTTTTATGTACGAACTACGTGATGACCTGAATTCCCAACCAAAGGGATACGTAGGCGGCCTATGTCGGCTTCGATCAACCCATTAAATTTTTTTATATATCCCTAGTGTACTCTTGAACTACGTTTATCCTGATTTCTGCTCCAACAGGATACATAGGCACCCTAACAGCTCGGTCATGTTACTTCAAGAAATGAAAACTGGGTCAGAATTTTTGAGAAGGAATATCAAAAATTCACAAAAACAACGAAAACCAACAAAGACTTTGGATCATCTCAAACAATTTTAAACTGGGGCAAAAATTTTAAGGAAAGCCTCAAAATTTTCACTAAACACTGAAATATATTTCAAATTCCCCAGCGCCAAAGGTCAAAGTCAAGCTTAATCTCCGGGTTTGACAGAACTGTTGATAGAAATCCAAAGTGACGATGATGAATTCCTGGAATTCCTCCATCAAACGTTAGATATAATCAAAACCAAGAGAAAGATGTTCGTTGGGCTAGTACATGACATGATTGATAGAGATTTTTGAAATCTTTTACAGAAGTTTTGAAACTAATTTTTTAAATTAAGACTACTTTTGAAAATCTATACAAATCTTTTTACTTGGTGATTGCCTAGACATTTATTGAAACGGGGAGTCAGAGTGGAAGTCCCAACATTACGGAGCATCCTAAAGATGGTGAGGAGCAAACCAGGGATCGAAGGAGGTCAATACGGAGTAGTTTTACTCAAAACTTATCATTTTTCTGTGGATACAGGGATCAATACACAAAAATGAGAATTTTTTTCAAAAAATCCCCAAGTAAGTTGGGAGCCACACCAAAGCATATAATGCTCAAGAACGGTATTTTTTGGATAGCCCCAAAGACGGATTTAATACCCACTTATCAAGGCCCTTTTGAATTCTCTATCCTATTTTTTAAGACAATGAAGGACAAGTAAAGGCACCTTATCTTTTTTATGAATATTGTATTTAAATTTTTTTTTTTAAATAGTCGCTAGCAAAAGTGACTTAGTGTCTACTAAATATTTACCTTGAGCGTAGGAACATTCAAGGGAGTCGGCACAATAAATACAACAATCAAAGGATCACTCAATAGGAGGAAGAGCAGAAATTCATCCTCAAAATTTGCCTTGAAGCGAAGCAAACGGTATTTGAGTAATCCCCAAACAAGGGTTGTGCCCCATTTACTTGCATCCGGTGGATTTGCTATTTAATTATTTCTTCAAAAAGAGAAGATTAATAGCAGAATAAGTCATTCAATTATGATGCTCAGTATTTGTCATTAAACTATCATAAAGCTTGAGTGTGAGAGTGACGTTGTCTCTACTAACTATCTACCTTGAGTACAGGTACATGTAGAAAGCAAAACGCAGGAAAATGGACTCAGGTGAAATTGTTTTCAAATTGCTGAGAGGACTATTTCATATCATCTGATTGCTGAGAGGGTCATTTCATGCCATTGCCAAGAGGGCTATTTCATATCTTCTCACTGCCGAGAGGGTCATTTCATGCCATTGCCGAGAGGGCCATTTAAAATCATCTTATTGCCGAGAGGGCCATTTCATGCCATTGTCGAGAAGGTCATTTCATATTATTATCGAGAGGGCCATTTCATGTCTGTCACGCCCCAAAATCCCATCAGGCCGGACTGGCACCCGAAGCCGAGAAGGCCCAGGAGAACTCGTTCAAATACCTGTACTTTCACTTATATGTCACCAAAAATTTGGACAGCACTTCGTTGCATATAGAAGGGTCTAATTACCTGTATCAGCACAACACACACAAATATATATATATATATATATATATTACTTGGCCGTCGGGGCCACCACAT
>NC_061112.1:82641535-82678384 GCF_002878395.1 Capsicum annuum
ACGTACTTGAATACGCCAATACATATACTTGAATACGGGGTGTTACAATGTCATTGCTAAGAGGGACATCTCATATCATCTCATTGCCAAGAGAGCCATTTTGTTTTATTCCGCTGCCAAGAGGTCTATTTCATCTCATTTCATTACCGAGAGGGACATTGTATTTAATATCTGTTGACATGCGAGATAGCATACGCTGGCATCGAGGATATCATCAGCATTTAATATTTGTTGACAAGTGATATAGCAGACACTGACGTCAATGATATCATCAGCATTTAATATCTATTGACACATGAGATAACATACGTTGGCGTCGAGGATATCATCAACATTTAATATCTGTTGACATGCGAGATAACATATGCTGGCCTCGAGGATATCATTAACATTTAATATCTATTGACACGCGAGATAGGATACACTGGCATCAGGATATCATCAGCATTTAATATATGTTAACACATAAAATAGAATATGCTGGCGTCGATGATATCATCAGTATTTAATATCTGTTGACACGCAAGACACAAATGCTGGTGTCAAGGATATCTCATCATTTTATCAATCAGCATCTGAATACATCAAGAGCATGCGATTTGAAGGGATGCCTTTAAGTCGTTATCTGAAGATGGATGATATATGAGATTTCCTACAAATTGACAATCTGAGGGTCATCTATAAGTCATATTATTCGCAACAGGATAGTGTGAAAAATTACCTATGAGTTGATATTCCATGGGTCATTTGTAAGCCGCAACAACATCCTAATCGGATAGTGTGCAAGGTTACCCAAAGATTGATAGTTTAAAGGTTATCCATAAGTCGCAACTAAATCCTTATCGGAGAATATGCAAGGTTATCAAATTGATAATTCCAAGGGTTCTCTATAAGCCGTGTCATATCCAAGATCAATTATTTGCAGGATTACCCCAAAACTACCAATTTGAGAGATATCTATAAGTCATATTGTATCCAAGGTCGGATGATGTGCAGAAATATCTGAGAACTAGTGATTGGAGGAATATCTGTAAGTCATCTCTTATACAAGGTCAGATAATGTGAAGGATTACCTAAAGGCTAGCAATTCAAAGGATATCTGTAAGTCGCCTCGTAGCCAACATAAAATAATGTGCAAGATTACCCAAAAGTTGTCAATTTAAGAAAAATCTATAAGTCGTATCGACACAAAAGATGAGCAAGACTTACTCGAGGTCATATGCAAAGAATTATTGTAATAACCGAAGAGTTTATCATACAACAAGCATTATAGGTGACCAAAGGGTTACCGCATCATCATAAGATTGAACAGTTGCAGGGATTATTCTGCATAAAGTGTCGTCGGTGTCTAAAAGGACCACCCCACTTTGAAGATATATTCAACCGACAAATGAGCTAATTATGCGACAACCAAAAAAGGTTGTTGCATTTATTATTGTGAGTTATTTCCTTCCAAATAGGTATATGAGAAGATAACTTCACTTTTTAGGCAATAACTCACATAGAGATATGGTAAAAGACTATATACCCCTTCGTGAAGTATGTTTAGCACTAACGAGTTTGTTTGAGATATTGTCGAGAGTATCTGAGAGGATGAAAATCTCAAATCAAAACTACAGGTACGAACGACTCCAAAAAGGACGCAGCACAACGTGGAACTCTTTCTTAGTAGCAAAATGGGACATAGTCTAGAGAGGGATGTCAAACTCTTTGGACGCGAGCTAAAGGATCATATCCACCACCAATCAAACCACACCTCTGTAAGAAGGCATATGGGTATTTTGGGATATTTTGGTTTCAGCTTCACCTTCGGGTCATTTCTAAATTCATACTAAGGGTAACCTTCTCTTTCTTTCAAATTCGAGTGACAACATACTTAGAGTTTAGGAAATTATATTTAGCTAAGTTCTTACCTATGGTTATGAAGATCTCCACATTCATGCTTAAGAAGTTACAAACCTCTTTTTCGCAACTCGATCAACTTGTCACTCATCTTGAGCCAAAGATCATCTGAAATAAAAGACTATCTTTTCTACCGATTGAGTCAAACTATAAGCAGTCTGATTTCTTGAGTCTCAGGGATATGTAGGCTGGGATCTTTATTGAAAACTTGACTGCATTCCAACCTCCCCCAAGTCCCTTTAGTCTCCAGCTTTTTGGTTTCATCAAAAACTCGAAAACTGAGATAGCTTGTAATTTTTTTAAAAATCATGATTTATGAACTACAAATGACCTGAATTCTCATGTAACCTGAGATATGTAGGAAACCTGTTACAGGGTCCGGCCATAACTCCATGAAAATCGTGCAAAAACCAATTTTTCTCAAAAATAAATTTGCGGTCGGACAAAAATTAGGAATGTCAAACTCCCTTTGCCCAGAGTTACTTACATCCACCCTATGCAAAGGGAGGGGGCAGTTGTTGACACCTAATTTTTGCCTCCACGATTAAATTTAATCCCAGATTTCTTTAATTTTTAATAAAATTAAAATATATATTTCATCCGGATAAATACGCTCTAAATATTTATTTGGGTTAATTTCATTATTTAATCAATGATTATAAATTTTCATATTTACATATGTGGAATTGTATAAATTTTGTTACTTAAATGAACTTTTTTTTTATCAAAATTGAACTTTTACTGAGCACGCTTGAAAATTAATTCGACGGATAAAATCTTGATTTAAATATAATTTACTCTCAAAAATAATTTATTTGGATAAATATGTGTTTGATTTTATTAAATCAAGAAGCTCGGGAATAAAGGAAGTATTAATTCATATCGAATTTCAATTTAATTTAGCCAATCTATTAGATTTGGCCATAATTAAAATCAAATTAGCCATAATTGCAATGCAATCTGTCATTTGATTTTTAATTTGATCAAAATTAAATAAATTTGGCTAAATTTTAAATCCCAATTGGAGTTATATTTTAAATAACCCCAGAAGTTTTAAAAACTCTCATAACTTCTACTCAATTCCCACCAAGAATAATTTCAAATCCTAAAATTTAAATTTGAAATTCAAAATTTGTACAAGATTGTACAAATCCCCCTCAACTTTGTCCTTTTTCTAATTTTGAAATTCAAAAATAGTACTATATTGTACAATCTCCCCCCACCTTATCTTCTACCTCATCTTGTCTTCAATTCTAAAAGTCTACAAACACCCCTAAGTTCTTTCTCCCACATTGGTGGATAAAAAGAATGAAATTTTCATTGTTTCCTATAAATACTACCACAGTTTAGGTAAAAAGACCAAGGTATGAGAGGTGAAAAAATTCTTTTGAGCAAAATAGTTATATTTTTTAGTAAAAAAATTGGTTGGCTTCTCAAAAAATTTTGAGTTTTCGAGTTGACGGCAACGTTTTTTGGTGGTGGTTGATTCCGACGAAACTCTTAGTCTCGTTTTGTTGTCTTGAAAAAAATGAACGTGCCTCTCCCTTTTATTTTTATTTTTATTTTTTATTACCAATTTCTTCTTCATCTCTTTCTCCGTAGTAATATTTATTTAAATCGCAATTGTGAATGAGGCTGAAATTGTTTGTTGTAAAGGCTTTGATGGCCATAGACCTTGTTTGTGATGATTATGATCTTTATGTCGTTATTTTAAGTTGAAGTTGCTTTATATTGTTGTTGTTGATTCTTATTCACTATTTTAGCTTCATGTTGTTATGTTTAGGGCTATTGTTATCATATAACTCAAATGGTATTTTGTTATGCTTGTAGGTTGTGATTTCACTTAGTTTTGTCAGTCTAATGCAAGAGATTTATTTTTTTTAGTTCTAGTATGTTGTTTGTAGCCTAATCGTCGTGGTTTTAATTTTGTTCAGGTTCATTTTTATTTCTTAAAAAATAGCTTTAGTTGTTCAAGTTTGCATCTTTATTGCATAGTCGAACCACTGCTAAATATTTCGTTGACCTTTAATGTCAATGAAAAAAATAAAGTCGATTTATAAACCAAAATTTCTACCCAAAGATCCTTTTATTTGTGGATTAATCGTTGTGGTTTAGACTTTATTCGGGTTCATTTTTAGTTTCTTTAAAAAATTGCTTTAATTCAAGTTTTCCCCTTTGATGCATAGTCGAACCACTTCTAAATGTTCCTTGACCTTTAATGTGAATGGAAAAAAATAAAGTCGGTTTATAAACCAAAATTTCTACCGAAAATCCTTTTATTTGTAGATTAATCATTGTGATTTCGATTTTATTCGGGTTCATTTTTAGTTTCTTTAAAAAATTGCTCTAATTCAAGTTTTTTCCTTTTGGTGTGTAGTCAAATCGCTTCTAAATGTTCCTTGACCTTTAATGTCAATGGAAAAAAAATAAAGTCGGTTTATAAATAAAATTTTCTACCTGAAGATACTTTTGTTTCTGGATTAATCGTTGTGGTTTTGATTTTATTCGGGGTTCATTTTTTATTTCTTTGAAAAATTGCTTTAATTCAACTTTTCCCCTTTTGATGCGTACTCGAACCTCTTCTAAATGTTCCTTGACCCTTAATGTCAATGGATAAAATGAAGTTGATCTACAAACCAAAATTTCTACCCAAAGATCCTTTTTTTTGTGGATTAATCATTGTGGATTCGATTTTGTTTGAGTTCATTTTGGTTCTTGAAAAATGACTTTAGTTGTTCAAGTTTGCATCTTTATTGCATAGTCGAACCACTTCTAAATGTTTCCTTGACCATTAATGTCAATGGAAAAAATGAAGTCGGCTTACGCGTCAAAATTTCAATCCGATGATCCCTTTGTTTGTGGGTTAATTGTTGTGGTTTCGATTTTGTTCGGGTTCATTTTTAGTTCTTTGAAAAATTGCTTTAGTCCAAGTTTTTCTTTTGTGCATAATTAGACCGCTCCTAAGCGCACCTTGACCCATAATGTCAATGAAAAAGATGGAGTTGGTTATAAGCCAAAAGTTTTGACCCGAGGATCCCTTTTTGACTTTATGCGAAGTTTACTTTGAACTTGCAAAAGAGAGGAAGGAGGTGAAACATTTTTGGTCAATTAATTTGTCTCTTCGAAAGTATTATCTAAACTCGCTTTAGAATTTGAATTTTTAGTTGAAGGTTTAATCTGTGCATTTATGTTGAGCTAAATCGTAAAAATTATACATTTTTATGAAGTTCGCTCAAGATTCATTCTTATATTGTTAAATAAGGTTATGTGCTAAAACGTTCTTTCGAGTCTTAGTGCGTTGCTTTCTCTTTGTCTTTATTTTGAAGTTGTCTTTATGTCCTAAAGTGTTATTTTTCTGTTTCTTCAAGTTAAAATGTGAAAGACTTTGAAAATTTGTTACTACTTTCAAATTGATTCTAATCTTTCCTTTTTCTTCTTTGTTTAACATGTAAAATGTTGAGTCTAAATGGACTCTCCTCATATGCATTTCGATGGTGGGCCAATGTGGCCCATTTTTCTTTCGAGTCATCCTCTCGAGCCTATCAAACTAGTCAGATTTTTGGAGAAAGAAGTTGTCGTCGATTGGAGAAAATAGGGTAAAAATTTATTTATTTATTATTTTTTTTAGTAGCTAAGAGACATGAAAAGTCTCATTATTTTTTATTGTTTTATTTATCATTATGCATTTTGTTATTTATTTACGAAAAAATTTCACAAGTAGAAAATTTAAGCTCATAATTAGGAGTTTTATAGCAACTGTTTCATAATTACCTGAAATAGCAACTTGCATTTTGTATTTTATAAAAGTGTTGCTACTAAAATACATATACAACAAGACTTACTTTCTTTCTTTTACTCAAATTAATTGAGTTAAATAAGGAATAATTATCTCATGTATTTAAAGCAGTAAATTCTTTTTCCATTAATTACTCTTATTTAAATTAGTGGATTCCCTTTTCAAATCTAACTCAAATATGAAGATATAAAGATCACTACTATTTTTCTCTCTTTCACTCTTTTATATCTCTAACTTTTTTTTTGTTAGCTTTTTTCATCCTTTTTTTATTATTTTATTTTTATTTTTTATTTTAATTTCTTTTTCATTTCCATTTTTTTCTTTCACTTTATTTTCTCTCTTCTACTTCTTTTTTTTCCTTTTTATTTTTTTCTTTTTTGTTTTCTTATTTTTTTTCTTTCTCATATTTTTTTTTATTTTCATTTTCTTCTTTTTTTTTTTGTTTTTTTTTCTTTTATTTTTTTTCTTCTTTTTCTCTTTTTTTTTCTTTTTCACTTCTTTTTTTTTTTATTTTTATTTTTCTTTTTTGTCTTTTTGTTATTTTTTTTTTTTCATTTTTTACTCTTCTTTCTCTATCCTTTATTTTGAAAACAAATATCTATATCACTTGTACATATTCAAAAAATATACAAAATAAATAGACATATAAATCTGCATATGCATTTACAATACCAAACATACATATATATCTGTATATGTATTTACAGAAATATATATCTGACTCATATGTATATATAAACATATATGACACAAAATCTCTATAATAAAAAGGACAACAATATAAATATACATATAGGTAATCAAATAATAGATGATACATATCTTAAACAGTAAAAAATACAAATAAATATATATGTTACCCTATAAAATGACATAGAACAGTTCAAAGATAAATTCAACACCGTACAAATATACATATGAATATGTATTTGTATATATAAAATACAAATACATGCACATGCCCCCCAAAAAATTATAATACATTTGTGACATAATACATCTGTCTAATTGCGCTTGAACTATGCATTTCTTCTTCTTCTTCATGTTGACACCACAAATATTCTTATCACAAAAAATCTTGTACTGCTCCTTTGATAACATCGCCTTAATACATTCTTTAATATCATTGACTGTGTGACATCCTATATGTGGTTCAAATTTTGGAAGTACTCTTGCCATGAATATATGATGACGCGGTACCTATAGAACAAAATAATGACATAAATCTATATTACATATACTTTTCACAAAAAAAAACACTAAATACATAATATGCATATGTTTTTTTTTACATAATACATATTATATTACAAAAAAATACATATAGCTCTGCATATGTATTTACAAAATACATGCCTGATCAGAGGCGGGATCTAGGATTTTCAGGTTACGGGTGCCATGTCACTTTTAACGTTAAAGCTACTACTCAAAAAGAATAATTTTTATGGGCATTCCACTGAAATTTGGCTTGTTAGTAAGAGATTTTTGAAGGAAAATTTCATTAAAACATTATTGAAGAACCTAATTTTTACGTATTCAGCTGGAAATCAGTTAATTTTTTGCCTCATATCTTGCTATTTACACTGCCCCAAATAAGATAAATATTTTATCAATTTTATAGACTTTGAGTTTCGATTTGATTGTTTGTATTTTCAATTTGTATAGACAAATATATCAAACAATAAAAATGTGATTATTCTTATAAATACTATCGAAAACAACCTTTCTACTTCTCCGGAGGTAGTGTATGGACTGCATACATTTTACCCTCCTCAGACCCCACTATGTGGGAATACACTAGGTTTGTTGTCGTTGTTGTTGTTATTACTATAAATTATGTAAACAAGAGTTAAATTCAACTTATCAGTCAGCGGGAAAGTATAAAATAGTTGCCAACATTCAATGGATATTTCCAATTCTATTATTTAGAAATTATAACATCATGCCAAGCATCATTATTATGATTTATGAGGAGAGGTTAACTATAAATTTGAAGGAAGAAGGAATCTTCAATTATGTTCTACACTTAAGTTAAAAATTCTTAAACAAAGATTACCCAAAAAAAAGGAGTCAAACAAAGATTAAGTCAAGAGGAAAAAAAACTTATAGAAAATAGAATAACGAACAAAAAGTAACAAAATAATGCTGGCGTCTGGACTTGAACTCTGGTATACTACGTAAAATTTCAACGCGTTTGCCACTAGCACTACTTTCTCAACTGTTGCACCGGGTGACACTTAAATCAGATATCATTTTTATTCAATATATATATATATATACACACACACACACAGAGTTATCCGATCGAAGTTTGCGGGTGCCATGCCACCCGTGAACCCCCTGTAGATTCGCCCCTGTGCCTAATCCATATGTATACTACTATACAAAAAATACAAATATGACATTAATATGTATTTTACGAAATACATGTCAGATTCATATTAAACATTAACAAATATAACTATAATATATATCTTCATATATATTTGCGAAATACAGATTTGACTCATATAAAATAATAAATACAAATGCATATTTTAAACAGTAACAACTATAACTATATACATATACATATAACAACAATAACTATAATATATGTGTATAAAAAATACATATACTGCACATGTCTTATAAGCTAATAAAAATGCAAATACAAATACTTTTTTAAACTAAACTAAGAACATACCACGTGGAGTTCAAAAACTTCAAATACAAAGAATAATATTTCAAATTGTTTGCTCATATCCTTTGGTCTTAGGCAACGCGTTTGAGAATCATTATTCACATAACTATTATGGTTAGGGCACATAAAAAACTGTCTATCAACAAGGGAGTTGTTGATCAATAACAAAGATAATGAAGTATCACAGGCTGCTGACGTTGATTTCAAGAGGGCATCATTTTTCTAATTTGGTTGAATGTACATATTATCAAAGATTCTGAAGGCTCTCATATAAGTTCCCCAAGCACCCAACCAGTTCTTTGACAGAGAGAAGCCTAATGACACTGCCTATTGGTAATGCAAGAATGTGAAACAGGAAATCAATACTTTTCTTGCCAGCCTCGACAAACATGACCTCTTGCCTTTTGCTCTCAATCAACAGCTTCATCGTAATCTTGGATGTTATCATGGTTGTGAAGCAGCAAAACTACCATTGAAACTCGTATAGATTCGTTTGCATTGCCATATTATAGCCCCACCCACTTACCCAAAATAGCACCTTTTTATCTTCTTTACTACTCTCTATTTCTCTTCTTTCCTTTAAAAAAAGAATCCATTTTTCTTCTTTTCTTTTTGTTGTTTTTTGTACTTTCCTTCCTACCCACTTCAACCCATTTTCTTAAATCCTATTTTGTTTATTTCAGTTCTTAAAGTAAAAGCCAAAAAAAAGGAGAACAAAGAAAACAAGAACCAGTAAAAAGAAGAGAAACAATTTAGAGCAACTTGCAAAAAACTGACGATATATGTTTGCTATATATACTTATAAAGAGCAATAGCTAGGTTGTGTATAAAAAAGCATTGATAATTACAGAGAGCGTGCAATATATATTTATGGTTGATTGATTTTCAAGAGGTACACCAGAAAAGAAAAGAAAAAAGATATTGTTTAATTAGAGAGAGAAAATAATAGAGTGAAAATAGGAAAGAAAGAGTGAAACACGCTTGTGTAGAGTTAATGGGCAAAAAAATGTTACTTTTGCTATAGAATGTCATTTTGAAAAAGTGTTGTTATTTATTGTAATTATGGTCTTATGTTTGTCGCTTTCTATAATTTTTCCTTTATTTATTCATTTGGGTCTCAAAGGCAAAGTTGTAAATTAATACAGGTGAAGTCGATTATGGGCCAAAAGGTCCAAAAGATAATTTAGGACAGGTTATGGGAAAGCCCAATATCTAGATTAGGACAGGTGAAGATGGGCTGAAAGCCCAATTAGATTAGGATAGGGCTAATAGATTTGGGCTTAAGAGCCTAAATTGTTTATTTCTTTGGGAAAATGACAGACACGACACTTCAAATTAAACTATTTCCATGAAAAGACCATGAAATTTAAATTTCACTTTCTAGCAATTTCAATTTATTGGCTTATTCTATACCATTTCTACACACCTTCTATACAGTTTCTATACAAATCTTATACATATAAATATTCTATACGAAAATTATACAGCTTTGATACACAATTTATACAATAACTGTACATTTTTTATACGTTTCATACAATAATTTTATAATTTTCATACACTTTCTATATTTTTTTATATATATTTTATACATATACATATTTGATAGAATTATACAATTTCTATACATATATCTTATATAGATACATATTCTATTTAACAATTATAGCGTTTTTATATAATTTAATTATTATTTCTAAACAATTCAAAAAAACAGAATATTTGGTCAGTTAAAAAATTTATAGCAAAAAAAAATTAAAATATTTTTAAAAAGACTGAATTGCTCAAGTTGAATACTGTATCAGTATTATATAGACTGTGTCAGTATTGTATATGGACTGTATATAAACTACGTAGGCCAAAATAACCCAAATTGAAAAAGAATAGAAAATGACCATAAAGTGGCATTTTTTTACCCGGACATTATATGTCCATATGCCCAAACTTGGGCTATTCTTTTTTAAAAAGGTTAAACAATGTCTTTTTCCTTATTTCTTTCCCCTTCCTTTTTTTTTTTCTATGTTTATTTGCTATTTGACTTTAATTTGCTTAGAACTAGTTAGATTCCCTACAAAGTCGTTAAAAAATTGATTTTGCATAAAACTCAAAAAAGATATTCCTTAAGCAATTTCTTTTCAACAATCAATTTTTCTTTAGAAGTTAGTTAAAAGAATCATTTTCAAACAGTTTGGATAACCGCAAGTTAGCAGACATTTTAGGTGTCTTAAAAACCTTCCTAAAATGTTAATGAGAATCGCCTACCTAGAATTTCTAAACTTAAATGATTTTTTCTGTTTTGAAATCATTTAAGTAATTTATAAAGGTTTTCTTAATTTTCCTAAATAAATTAAGTGGCGACTCTAAAAGTCATATGTCCATCAAACAAACTGTAAAAAAATTTCATATATTTTGATGCCTCTCCTGTTTGACGAATTTTGGTAAAAAGATAATACTTTTCACATAAACTAAATAGGATCAAAAATCACGTAGTAGTTTTTCACATAAATCAAATAGGACATAAATTTGAGATTTTCAGCAGAAACAATTGACTTTTGAGAAAATAAATTTGAGAAAAAAATTGAAAAGATAATTTGTCTATTGGAGAGTTCACATAAATCAAATAGGACATAAATTTGAGATTTTCAACAAAAATAATTTACTTTTGAGAAAAAAGGGCAAAAAGTTCGAATTACTTTTTTAAAGGTCTTCACACTTTTAGTATTGTATCTGTAGATATAGATATAGGTGTTTTTATGTATACCTTAATTAAATTACTTGTTCGATGTTATTTTCACTAAGCAAATGAAGCCAAGACATGTGATTCTTTATCAAAATAAATGATATTTTTATCTTTTTCATCAAAATAAGTGGTGTTTCACATAATTTAGAAAACATTAATAATTGTTTTCTATTTTTATTATTAATTAAATAAAGAGAGATTTACACAATCAAGAAACTAATAAAGAGCTACATCGGTCTACTTAATATTTTAGTTAGTCTAAAAAAATATATCTTTTCTTTTCTGACGACTCTTTAGTTAGTTCTAACTTTCCGCATTAAACATTTAAGATCATAAGGTAAAATGACATTTTGGTATACACTATATATCTTTAATTTAAGACTACGAAATTTAAAAATCTTACTTACTTTTATAAATTTTGTACCAAATCAAAATCAGAAATAAAATTAAAATAAAAGGAGTAATATCTATTGACAATTAAAGTTTTATCTTAAAAAATAAGATGCTTATTTTTAAGTTAATTGAATACCTTGAAAAGTCATACTAATACTAGAACGTGAATGGTACAGGATGGAAAACATCAATCTTTATCTTTAAGAAGATATAAAAATTTAAGGTGGTCATATTCAACCATTAAACTATATGCAGGTTTATTACTATATGCTTACCTACTTCTTATATAAAGCTAATTATTGTCAGTAGAAGCTGCTAGGATCATCATATATATCACCTAACAAAAAGGCCATTAGTATCGTAATTACAACTAAGGAAAATACAACTTTTTTATTTTTAATCTGTTAAAATAAATTGATCTACCAATCAAATCAACACAAAATCTTCCAAAACAAATTTGAGGCATCCGCAAACATGATCTAATAGTCAATGAAAAGTTAAGAATCATAAAATTATAAATTCAAATCAATCATTGGGTTATTTCTTCTTATTCGTTAATTTTAAACTTAATAAATAAAATTACATAATATTTATTATCAGTAGAAAATAATAAATATCATATGAAATTAATCAAAATATGAGATTGAGAGCTAACTTTTTGAATAATCATTCTTACCTTCTGCTATATCGTGAAACATTTAAAATGAGAATAATAGCAAACATTTAAAATGAGAATAGTAGCATACAATCTCATTTCTCTTTCTACTTCTCCTTTAATAATATAGTAATATAACTAAAGAAAAATGATTAAATACAATCATTTAAAAAGCATTTCAAATTCAAACATCAAATCACATGAACGATGACATTATAAAGATATATTGAAAGTTAATTATTCACGTTAATCAATCAAAATTTCCAGCTCAAGTTGCAACAAGTTCTACAATTAAAAATTTGTGTTGAAACATCATATAGCAAACACACCCTGCGTGTCAAAAGATTTCTAAGTCTCAACTCTCAAAACATAAAGTTTATGTCATAAACTAAAACTTTATAATTAAGAATTGAGAAAAGGCATAAATACCCCTCTAAATTTGTCTTTAAAATTTACTTTAACACTTTAACTTTATAAGTAATTAATTATCCCCCTAAATAACTTTTAAATGAATCATATTACCTCCTTAAATGACTGACGTGGTCAATTTTCTTTTAATTGAAGGGCATTTTAATAAAAAAAGGATATTAAAAAAAAAAATTAAGTGAAGCCCACTTTAAAATTTTCAGCCATTATTTTTTTTTCCTTCTTCCTCACGCTCTATCACCCCATGTCTTCTCCTTCCTGTATTTCTTTTATTTCACCTATCCACAAAAAATCTTCAATCAAATAAATTCTTTATTTTTATGACAAAAAATTCAATATATTTTTATTTTCTAATTCATTTACCTCAAAGTGAAATTCTTTGGTATTACAATTTTAACTTTTTGAAAATCAAATTTCAAAGATTTGAATCTAATTTTTCTTTTTTAAAGGAAAGAGTTGAAGAAGAAAAAATATTGGGGGGGGGGGGGGGGGGTGTTTGTCGATTGTACGAAGGGATATAGGTGGGGGGGGGTTGGGGGAGAGGGGGCTGAACAAGAGAGAAAATGGTGTGGGGGTGGGGGTGGGGGTGGGGGCAGGAATTGGCGGGAGTCGTGTAGGGTGAAGGAGTATATACTAGTTTTTTGAGGCCCGTGCTAAGCCCGAGCCCAAATTTAAGAAATTAGATAATTTATAATTACATAATTTAAAATATGTAAAAAAAAAAAAAATTGACAAAAGGACGTAAATTTCTGCTAAATAAATGTGATGATTTAAATTTAATTTTATACAAAATTAAGAAAAAAGATAATTTTTGTTAAAATGAACCTCAATAATTTTTGTTAAAATGAACCTCAAGAATCAATTAATTCTTCTTACAAAATTTATGCTTAAAAATATTAATTTTCAATTAACAAAAAAGATATTTTTAAAATAATTTGATAATGATTGATACACTACCTTCATTTTTGACATTAGCAATAATTTTAAATTTCACTATTTAAAATATGTCATTAATATTTTATAAGCAGTGAATAAAATTGTCCACAAAAAATTATACGCAATTCATAAAAAGTAATTAGAAAAAAATAAATTACATGAGAATTATAATTGGTTCATCATAAATAAAATATAAACTTATATAAGAACAAATGTCCAAAACAATTTTAACTATTCTTTTTTACTTCTTCTTTATTCCTAAAGTATTTGTACAAACTTCTTTCATAGAATATTATTTCATATTAATAGTAAAAAAAAGAAGAAAAGTTATGAAATGTTCATGCAACGAAAGAAAGTTCTCCACAATCACAATATGCTTTTTAAAGAACGATTATTATATACAAGATCTTATCTTTTTAAAACTTTATTATAACATTTTTTACTAAACTCATAAAAGAATAAATTTTAATAATAAATAAAAAGAACATAAAGTGAAGTGCATCGAAAAATAATAATAATAAATAAGATAAATTCTTAAAAATATGTAAAATGGAAATATGTATATATATTATTTAAAAGTTATTTTAATTATTTGATTATAAATTAACATGATAGAGATATTTTCTTAAATTTTTTTTTTTAATTTTGTCATTGAATAAATATTGTAAAAATTTTGTACAAATAATGTTATTGAAAGATGCATTAATAAAGTAATGAAATAGAAGTAATTTAATAGATAAAATGCATTATTAGATATTAACATGTCATAATTTTAGAGGAGAAAAATAATTTTATCAACATGTCACAATTCTAGAGGAAAAATAGTAATTTTATCAAGTATATGTCACTATTTTAGAGAGAAAAAGTAATTCACCGACCACATGTTACAATTTTAGAGGTTTTAAAAAAAATAAAATTATCATAATTTTATCAACTACATATCAAAATTATGAAGGAGAAAAAAATAATTTAATCAACATGTCACAATTTTTATTTTTATTTTTTGGAAGGGGTGTTGTGGGGGGCGGGGGGAATTTTATCAATTATATGTCACAATTTTAGAGGAAAAAGGTAATTTACCAACTACATGTCACAATTTTAGAGGATTTTAAATAATTTAAAAATTATCATAATTTTATCAACTACATATCAAAATTTTAGAGGGGATAAAGCCACATATAGCAACATCATTTGATCAAGAAAGTTGTGAGGACTACTAAAATCCAATATCCTTTTTTATATATAGTATAAATATATATATATATATATATATATATGAAATTACTTTTAATTTATTTTTTTTAACTTGCGTGGCAATGACGTGACAACGATGTGACATTGACTTAAGGGCGAGTGTAATATACTCGCCATTGTGAGAGTGAAATTATATTTTGGGGTGGTATATAATTCAAGCGAAAATTGTTTAGGAAATTAAATAATTGTCAATAAAATTAAAATTCTAAAGTAAATTCAGACGATAAGTTCAGGAGGAAAATTATACTTTTTCCCTTAAGAATTACTCTCTCCGTCTCATTTTATATGGCATGATTTGACTGGATACAACATTTAAGAAATAAGAAAATACTTGATGATATTTATCAAATTGTTCTTTATTAAAAAATGTGCTACTATCTTTTTTTTTTTTTTAATTAAATGAAATCAATAAAAGTAAAAGTGATTAAATAGTTACTAAATAAAAGAAATGATATTTTTTTAGACGAATCAAAAAGCAAAATGACGATACATAAAATAAGATTAGGAATTACTAAACTAGAACTTCGATAATTAAGAACTACTAATCCTTGCTCACCTCACAACAAACTCTGGGCGATATAAATATGCATACACATCACGAAACATCACATCACATTGCTCCCTCTTTTGGTTTTTAGTTGGCTGAATATAATGACATTGGTTAAATGTACCACTAAATTTTATTTGAACAATTCTAATGGTATCTTGTTTTAATTGAATATTCAAACACATATTAAATATTTTTTTTATTCGGAATCGAGTTCATATCTTAAAAAGGTTTTTGCATATGTTCACAAACATTAACTATATAAATAAATTAATCATATAAAATTAAACTTTTTATTTATCTATATATATTGATATCATTTGTTTCTGATCTATTTTATTTGTCGTTCTTACTAAAAAAGGAATATTTCTCAAAATAATTATCATTTTAAAAAATCAAAATACAATTAGTTATTTATTTTTTACTTTTATCCGTCATTAATATGCCGAGATCCTAATATGATAGTACAAAATAGAAAAAAAGAAAAGTATCACACAGAAAACCTAATAAGTAAGAAATGCTCTAATTAAGTTATCCTCAAATTAATATTTTTCTTTGATACTACAACGAATTTTAAGTTATAACCACCTCTACCAACAACAACAAACTCAGTGTATTCCCATAAAGTGGAATCTGAGGATATGCTATCCATACCGCTACCTCCAAAGAAGTAGAGAGGTTGTTTTCGATAGATCCCCGACTCAAGATAGAAAATAATAAACACGAGCGTAATGAAGCATGATGAATGACATAACATAAAAAGGGATAAGACATAATAAAAAAGAAATCAGATCAATACGAGATAAGATAAATAAGCGCACTATAAAATAAGAGATAAGAAATAGGACATCAAAGAATACGACCCCCACCTAGTAGTAACATACTTCTACCTATGAACACAATTCTAGAATTACTAATCCGACTATAGATGGGCTCTTGTAACTACTTGCTACAACTACCCACAGTTGGAATATCAAGTTTAAAACTACTAGCTACAACCACCCACAGTTGGAATATCAAGTTTAAAGACTATAATGTAACGTCTTCTTTGAGTTTTTTTCTTTCAATCTCTTTATGTAAAGCAAAGCAAAATATTCAGTTACAGCCTTAATTTTAATTTGTAGAAAAAGCCAACGTCCACTCTTTCCTTTTTTATCACCATCTACACCTCTCTCTCTCTCTCTCTCTCTCTCTCTCCTTCACAAAAAGACCAACAAAACAAATGCCATTTCTGAGTACTTTAAACAAACTCCCAACTCCCCATGCAAAATTTTCAGCTTTGAGCTACTAAATTATATTGTTGTGGAGGTGCATAGTAGAATTCAATGGGTGGTTGCACATCAAAACCTCCCCCTGAACCCCATTACTCCAAGAGCGATCTTTATACTCCCCATGTAACTGCTAACAACGACGAAAATACGAGCAAAGAGGAACCTCAAGTGGGTAAAAAGTCGCCGTTTTTCCCATTTTACAGTCCAAGTCCAGCTCATTATTTTTTCTCAAAAAAATCTCCGGCAAATTCTACTCCCCGGAGGTTCTTTCCACCACCTTCTCCGGCGAAACATATACGTGCTTTGCTTGCCCGGAGACATGGTACTGTGAAACCCAATACAATTCCGGAAGGCGATGAATTGGAGGGGGGTGGGGGTCTTGATAAGAGTTTTGGGTTTTCCAAGAATTTTGGAAATAAGTATGAAATTGGAGAGGAAGTTGGGAGGGGGCATTTTGGGTATACTTGTAAAGCTAAGTTTAAGAAAGGTGAACTTAAGGGTCAAGAAGTTGCTGTTAAGGTCATACCCAAAGCAAAGGTTTGAATTTTTTTTTTCTTTTTTGTTAATTTTTATTTTTGTATGAAGTTAGGTTGATTTGCTTGAAACAATAAAAATTAAAAAGTTAAAACAAAAAGAAGAAGAGAGGTTGATTAGTTTGATCTTTGAGTTAATTGAATTACATTGGCTTACTGCTTCTTGGTTTACAGTGGTCAGATCTGCTCAGTAGAGTATACAATTAATTGACACTTCAATTAATTAGAATTTTTGGAAGTGGTAAAAATGGAGTTGTGCTTAATATTTTGGAATGTCCCAAAATAGGAAGAGTATTTTTTTTAGGGGCCAGCTTGCTTCTTCCAAACTCAAAAAGATTTGCATTTGTGCATTTCGACTAATTCCACGGGATACCTGCTTTCCACCAACAACAGGTACCACGATGTTCACCAAGGCTAGGACAGATGAATAAAGGGGGTATTATTTGTCTCTTATTTCTGATCTTCCTGATAAAAAGTTTAAATCTTTTTGAGTTTGGAGGAAGGCTGAAATCCATTAATTGTGAATTAGGGATGTCTTGTAAACTTTATCAAATGGATCCATCATGTACTGTTTGTCTTGTGTTGACGGATTGTGTAAATTCGGAGCTGATAAAACAAGGAAAGGAGGAAGGAGGAAGCCACTTGCAGCTTGTATGATGCGTGATCTTTGGTATTTCTAGTTAATCTTAAGTATCCAGTTGAACTTTGGTAAGAAGCACACTTATCATATGCAGATCACTAGAGTTCTGTCACTAATAAATGTCATTTGTTCAAATTCTCCATTTGATGCATCAAAGGTAGCATTAACTGTGAGCTCCCAGTATAATGTCTAGTCAGGGATTCGAACCCTGCTGCAAACAAAAGCCTGGTATTTCGTGGAGAAGGTAGATGGGCAAATGCATTATCCACCAAGTTTAAATGTGTTAAAAAAGAGTATCATTAACTGTGAACAAATAAAACTTTTGTCCTATGTGTGGGGGAATTAAACAAGTTTGGGCAGCCGAGCGGAGTAACAGAGGAGGGGTAGAAAGTGAGCAGTTGCTAATTCAAATCATCTTAAGTTTCTGAATTCCAAAAAGTAAATGGAAGGAAGGAGCTAATCTGTTATATTTGCCTTACAGTTGCATTTGTGGAAGAGGTCATAATCAGGTAGTAAAGCAGCCAGCTCCAACCAATCCCCTTTTCCTTTCCCTTCAAAAATCAATCATATACTAGAGTTTCTATGTTCATATTGCTGAGCAAGTGCATTGTGAATTTCTCATATGATAAAGGCAAAAAGTTATAAATTCAAATCCCAGCAGAGGCAAAAAATTGGTAATTCCTCTCATTTGTCTGACTGCCCAACCCTTGGTGGACAAAGTTATCCCAGCATATGATTGCTTTATACCTTTATCTATATCATCAGGGTCGACTGGCATTATGTACAATGGACCTTTTTTATGTTCCTGTAGTTGGAGTCATTTGTCTTTTTTAAATGAAGATGCATTTATCAAAATATTTGGCGCGCATGTTTTTGTCGCAGTTTGGTGGAAATAACTGCTGTTGGCCGGTACTTATCTTAAGAAAAAAAAAAAAAAAGAAAGAAAGAAAATTTGTGTTGGTTAGGCTGCTTTCTCATACTTCTGGTATTTTACTTGGGTGTTGACTATGTCGGGACATCCTTGAGAAGTATTTCTTCTCAGGATTCATCTGAATTATCTGATACTCATCTTTACTTCTCTTTCCAGATGACCACAGCGATAGCCATCGAGGACGTGAGGAGAGAGGTGAAGATATTAAGAGCTTTAACGGGACACGACAATCTAGTAAAATTTTATGATGCATACGAAGATCACGAAAATGTCTACATAGTGATGGAGTAAGCTTTAGTTACTCAACTCCTGTTGCATTTGTATCTGTTGATGGCATACAGAACCTTGGTTTTAGCTTAAACTGCACTTTGCATGCATTAGCAATCTGGGTCAAGTGCATCACATGACAGTTCCTTTCTTTAATATGTCAGTAATATATGGGTTTGAATATCATATTTTTTCTGCCGTTGCTACTAAAAGAATGCTGTTTGACTTCCTAATTTTAATTTTCTCATTGCTCTTTTGCAGTAGTGCTGATAATCTTTTTGAATTTCAGATTATGTGAAGGAGGCGAGCTTTTGGATAGGATTCTTTCAAGGTAGTCCCTGGTGTAAGATATGAATAACAAATTCTTTTATCTTTCAACCTTGTCAGTTTTGATTGTTGGTAAATTTTTTTGACGAGATCCAAGAATATACATGTCAATAGTAAATAAAATAGCATCCTTCTGTGCTGCAGAGGTGGAAAATACTCAGAAGATGATGCAAGGACTGTGTTGGTACAAATATTGAAAGTAGTTGCATTTTGTCATCTTCAAGGTGTGGTGCACCGGGATCTTAAACCAGAGGTACCAAAGTTTACAGGTTCAAAATGCTTGCTTAGAAAGAAGATGCATCAGCTTATATAGTGAATCATCCCTTCTTTCCCTAACCCCAAGATAAAGGGGAAAGGAAAAAGAAGCCCATCACTTTAATGGATTTAGATGCGATTTCAATCAGTTTCAAATTGTTGCATTTGTTGCTCAGATCAAAAAAGTGAAATGAAGATGTTCAAAATTATCTGTTCTTATTGCGTGGAATGAAACTATAACTTATTACAAAAGATTTTCTATCTGCTTTATTTTCCTCCTTTCTGCAACTTTTTCAGCTCTAACTGTACTTTTTAATGGACCAGAATTTCTTGTTCATGTCCAAAGACGAAAATGCACAACTTAAAGCCATAGACTTTGGGTTGTCTGATTTTGTGAAGCCAGGTTCGTCCATTTGCGCTCGATAATAATGCTAATACTTTGTGCCTCTGGGAACCCCTCCATGAAGAAAAAGAATATTAATAAAGAAAAAGAAAAGGAACTGGTTGTTCGTATAATTGATTAGTTCCACAATTTGTGATTAACTTGAAAGCATATTCTTTTGCAGATGAAAGACTTAATGATATTGTTGGTAGTGCATATTATGTAGCACCGGAAGTTCTACACAGATCTTATAGTACAGAGGCTGATGTGTGGAGTATAGGTGTTATTGCATATATCTTGCTGTGTGGCAGCCGTCCCTTTTGGGCTCGAACTGAATCTGGGATATTTAGGGCTGTTCTCAAAGCTGATCCAAATTTTGAAGAACAGCCTTGGCCTACATTATCTTCTGAAGCAAAAGACTTTGTGAAACGTCTCTTGACTAAGGATCCACGGAAAAGAATGACCGCAGCTCAGGCCTTGGGTGAGTTTATTTTGTCAAATAGAGTAGGGTAATTCTGTTCTTTATTTTTCTTAAACTTCTGGACGACTTACTGTCTCAGGTCATCCTTGGATAAAGAATAGCCACGACATAGAAGTCCCTTTGGATATAATGATATTCAAACTCATGAAGACTTACATGCGTTCATCTGCTCTTCGGAAAGCTGCTCTACGGGTGGGTGTGATGCAATTGAGAAAGCTCTTTTCTTTCTCTTTTATCTTTTGATGTACAATTATCCATGGAATATTAACAACTAAAATTGAGCAGCACTAGTGTTTGCTTCTATTTATTTACTTTTATATTTGACTTTCGTAATAAAAAAGGGGCAGCCCGGTGCACTAAAGCTCCCGCTATGCGCTGGGTTCGGGGAAGGTTCCCACCACAAGGGTGTATTGTACGCAACCTTACCTTACCACAAGGGTATATTTGACTATCGTGCGGCTCTAATTTTGTGTCATTGGAGTTTTTGCAGGCTTTGTCAAAGACTTTAACCATAGATGAGCTGGTCCATCTGAAGCAGCAGTTTTCACTGCTGGAACCAAACAAAAATGGCACCATAAACGTGGATAACATTAAAGCGGTTTGTCTTCTGCCAAATTTAATTTGTTATCATTTCTATGATTTTGCCAGTGTTCCTGACCTTTATAATCGTATGATCTCTCCAGGCCCTGATGAAAAATGCAACAGATGCCATGAAGGTGGCACGCATTCATGATTTTGTTGCTTCAGTATGCTCTTAAGTCCATCACATTTAGTTATCTAATTGAATTTGTTAAGCTCTAACTTGTGATGCTAAGTTTATTTTCCCTTGTCCTGGCAGCTGAATGCACTCCAATATAGAAGGATGGATTTTGAGGAATTCTGTGCCGCTGCACTAAGTGTATATCAGCTTGAGGCTCTTGACAAATGGGAACAACATGCACGCTGCGCGTATGAAATTTTTGAGAAAGATGGCAACAGAGCAATCGTCATAGAGGAATTAGCTTCGGTAATTTTGAATTATCATGCGTTTGTTTTCCAATTTTACTAGTGATCTCTTCGTCCTTGTCTCTTAAAAAAAGGATCTCTTTTTTTTTCTCCTTTTGGGATGCATTGGAGTATTATCCTTCTTTTCCGTTCTCTGAGCATGTAAGTAATTAGGAGAGAACCTGACTAGACATTTTTGAATTTCTGGTTCAGGAATTTGGCCTTGGTCCATCTGTTCCTGTTCACGCTGTTCTTCTTGACTGGATCAGACACACTGATGGAAAGCTTAGTTTCCTTGGTTTTGCAAAGTTGTTGCATGGTGTGTCAAGCCGCGCAATCACGAAAATCCAATGATGTCAGCTGCTCAATTCACAAAGTTCAACGAGTCCTTCTCAGCAGTGCATTCTTATCCTCATATCACTACTGATGCGTTTTGGCAATTACATGAGCAGCATATGAGTTGGTTACGATTAACTTCAGTCACCCACTCTGGAGCTTCATAGTGTTCTGTGATGTAGTCACTTTCTGGACCAGTTTGTGGTTAATGAGGGATGTATTCCTAGCAGAACGTGGGTTTTTCTTAGCATTAGCGCATGTCATATAGTTTTTTTTCATCATGTAAATCAATAGTTAGTTTCTGTTTGGTTACAGGTGAAAGTATCTCTCAGCTGGTTACTGGACACACTTATACAAGATGTTCTAACCCATTAGACAGCCCTGACCACTGCCATTGCATTGTATGATTGTATCATCATGTTTGTACATACAGTTTATAGTTGAAAATATTCCATTATTTTCTTGCTTCTCAACCGAACCGGAGAACTTGTGGCATTAAGATCAGTCATTAACTCTTAGAGGTCGTTTGGTAGGATGTATAAGAGAATCTATTAAATGTATTAGTCATGGTATTATTCAATTATTTGTTTGATAGGATGTTGAACCTATGTATAACTGATACCTATATTAGTTATAGCCCTATTTAGTATTATAGGGTTTATAACTAATATATAGCAAAGCCAATGTATTAGCAATACATGGGCTATTGATACATGCATAAAGACAAAATTGTTCTTCATGCATCACAACGAAATAGTTGCGGTATAACTAATTTCACTATTACTGGTATGCCCTGTTCAATACTTTTCTTATACATTCTACCCAACAACCCCTTAAGGTAAAGGAAAGGCCAGTCGCCATGGCTAAATAAGAAAAGTGCTATGGAGGAACCCCTTAAGGTAAAGGAAAGGCCAGTAGCCATGGCAAAATAAGAAAATCGCTATGGTGGATTACACATATGTTAGATCGGTCTGTGTACTATATTGGCTTAAGAAATGTTCTCAACTGTCTCTGGCAGATTAATGTCAATACAAGTAACAGACAGAAGTATGAGACTTATATTCTTAGATAAGTGGACCTCATAGAACTGGGTAACAAATCAATCCAGGGGTAAAAAAAAAAGTATGTATGAAAGTTGACACACAGAGACAGAGAAAAAACCACTAGGCTTGACACCATTGTCATGATTTGCTGAGCAAACCATTGTCATGATTTGCTGAGCAATAGTTTTCCTGATAATACCTTTCAATACTGGAAAATAAAAAATTGGTAGTAGTTAGTACTGAATCTTTTTGTTTAATTGCTTTTTAGGTAACAATCTTGTTAGAAACCAATGAACTTACTTCTGAGAATTTTTTTCAGGAAAAAGACAGTTTTCAATTGGACTACTAATTAGTTCGTCTGTAGTAGCCTTTTTAAAAGCTACATCAAAATGGTTGAAGTTCTTTGCACATGAATTGGGCTGCTAGATTTGTCTGTATTAGCCTTTGTTGTGAAGTATTGAACCTCTCTATCTTCACAGAAAATGATATCAAAATAATCCATTACAAATTGAATTAAAAAAATGATATGAAAAAAGCTGTGAATTTATTATCAATAAACTATGTCGTAACAAAAGGATTTCATGTTAATTTGACCATATTATCATATATTCTCTTAACAAAAGGATTTCTTGTCTATTTGATCATATTATCATATTTTCTCTTAACATTACTCTATATGACTTTTTTCATGGAATAAAGTAACTAAAATAACAAAAATAACCCTCAAACTCTTTTTATAATCACTAATTTGGTCTAGCATTCTTCTGACGTGGTTTCAAACCCTTTATAAAACTATATAACTCTCAACCCCTTATAGAACTTCAAAGCCAGCATACTACTGCTTTGGTTCTTTTTTCTTTTTCTTCCTTTTTTAAACATACTGATATGGTTTGATTCTTGATTCTCATCTATATGATGCATCTCATCGTATCAGGCACTGTAAATTCAGTATATAGATAAAGTTTACTTTTTAACTTCACATAAATGGAGCTCTTGGTGTAACACATTCTAATCAACTAAATTTGCTGATAAAGAATCTAAGCCCGGCGACTTTATTCCAAACAAAATATAAGTTCAATAAGGAGGAGGTTTTGTTTTTAAGAATGAATAATTAAATAAAAATGACTATGCTGAATAAGTTCAATGAAAATGCACACATAAAAATAATTAAGTTATATAAGGCGGAGGTTTTATTTTTGAGAATGAATAACTAAAGCTCTCTCTATATATATATACTAATTCATGATACACGCCCCGCGCATGTACCTCACTTCAATGAGTTTAATTTTATAAAATCACTTCGATATTATAAAAAAAAATGTGCCCCAGACATTATAGTAGATTTTATATTTAAGCACATCTGATATCAATAATAATAATAATAATAATAATAATAATAATAATAATAATAATAATAATTCACCAATTTTGTGTTATCAAAATTTTCAAGTTAATACTTTCAAATTACAAGAACATATTCAGTGTAGTCTCACAGGTGATCACACTACTAGAAAACATCATTTTTCCGACGGCTAATGTAGTCGGAATATGGTCGGAAAATAAGGTAGTTCCGACTACTTCCGATTGTTTCATGGTAGTCGGAATATAGCTTGTCGGAAAAACATTTCTGACTACTGTAGTCAGAAATTTTCAACTACTTTAGTCGAAAACATAGTCGGATAATTAATAAATATTTATTTAATAATTATAAATATTCCGACTACTCTAGTCGAAAATCTAATAAATAATTATTTAATAATTATAAAGTTTCCGACTGGGGTAGTTGAAAATTTAATAAATAATTATTTAATAATTATAATTATTCCGACTACTGTAGTCGAAAATTTAATAAATAATTATTTAATAATTATAATTATTTCGACTACAGTAGTCAGAAATTTAATAAATAATTATTTAATAATTATAATTATTCCGACCACTGTAGTCGAAAAATTAATAAATAATTATTTAATAAATATATTTTTTCTGACTACTGTAGTCAAAAATTTAATAATTATTTAAAAATTATTATTATTTAATAAATAATTAATTAATAATTATTATATTGCTTTAGCTTACACTGCTCTCAGATTATAAACAACATAAATAATGTATTTTTCACAATAGGATCAAACACGATAAAAATTTATAAATACAAGAACTTTAAAACATTCAAAACAAACATCAAATCAAATAGTTTAAACATCTAAATATCACAACCAAAAACAAGGACAATAACTACAATCTAATTATCATCAGATCCACTATCTTCCTCATCATGAAATACTTGCGGCATGTGCTTCTTAACCATCTCCTCAAATTTAGCAAACTTAGCATCGTTAGTTGCACATTTCTGCGTCAATTCCACAATTTACTTTTTCACCACTTCCATTCCTTCCACAGTTTGCAAAGTAGAAGAGGAACTGGGAAACAACGAAGGACTACTCGAGGATTGGAGAACCCCTGTCCCGTAGGTTCTACCTTTCTTCGGATCATCTACCATAGCTGTCCACATATTAGTCATATCTGCAGGTGATGGTTGGACCATGGTACCATCCTCTGAAGTAGGTTGGGTTTGACGCCACTCTTCTATACTTTTTTTAAATTCTCCCTGAAAGAAAAATTATTTGTCAATATGTAAACAAGCAAAGTTGAGTAATAATAAAACAATGTATGTAAAAGTTATTATCTTACATATGCATTCTTAGCACGCATTTCAACCCAATCTCCTCTTGTACCGTTCTTGTTTTTCTTCCTATGCGTCTCTTCATAGACCTCAAGAAAAGGGCGCTTTTTTCCCTCATTTTCATATTCCTGCAAAATTTTAGAAAAAGAGATAATACAAGTATGAAGACAAGTCCGAGCAGCATAGACCAAAACATCTTAAGACTAATACAAATCCAACAAAAATAGTAGTTTAGGAGAGTTGAAATATAGCTTGGTGCTATATAAGTAGTAGTAGTTTAGCAGAATCATGCGTTTGTTGTACTTAATTGTCTCTTCTTCTCTTATTCATGTTGTTCTGCATGGAGTCTGGACAAAACAGCACAAACAGTTTCATGTTAAAACAGGCAGTGGCTTTACTGAAACTCAATGGCATTTGCCCCTGCTGTTCTTGCTAGTATTTATAAAGATTTGAACTTGCTTAACCAATTGATTGTATCTTCAACTAAGCATACTGAACATAGTAGTAATTCTATATGTATAAAAGATGAGTCGGAACTTATCCTTCGCGCTCCTCTTCATTTTGTTCAGATATTGGCTTGGGAGAGATTTCCTAGTTTGCAGCCTAAGCCTAGTGCTATTTACTGTGGAGAGCCAAGAGTGGCTAGATGGCAAAAGGTGAAAAAACTAGTACATGTAGATTCTAGGAGTGAAATTAATTCTGCAGCAGAATGTTTCAGTGGCATCCTTATGCTATTGATACTATGAAGAATCGGGGCATCAACAAATTCTACAAGGAAAGGGAGAAATATGTGGTGGTTGGACCAAATATGGAAAGAGATATCTAAATATTTGCTCGACTTGTTTGAACTTCTGAACTAGTTAGGATGGATTGTGAAGAACTGTACAACCCGCATAGAGTATCAATAAAACTTGGACTCGATCAAGATGTGCCTAGTTGCGTGAATCATGCTTGGAGAAACTATGACCGGCCAATTAAAGATGTCAACATCTATATACCTTCTAGGTTGTTCGAGTCAGATGTTAGCAAACGATACCCTGAGAATTCATAAATGTGTTCCTTTATCTGAATGAAGTTTTGATATGAAGGAATAAGATATTGTGAATTGTTGCAGCAATTGGAATTCCTGTGGGTTTATCTCTAAACTAAAAAAAGTTGGAAAATTGGGAATTTAACTATAGTATGACCCGAGGAAGATAGTGGTGACCTTGTTCAGATTAACACCTCAACTGATATCGATGAATTCTAGACTGTTGAAGAAGTCAATCGGTTAGCTTACGAGCATCAAGTTTGGGAAAAGGAAGCTTGTACAGTGAGAAGTGGCTCTTCTTTATCTTGCGTCTTTCAAGTATGACGTCCTCTATAAAAGTTTACTGCAATAAAGTGGTTTGTTGCATGGGGCAAATAGAAATATCGTAAGATATATTAACAAATGTGATATTTGAAACATGAACTTAATTATATATATGAGTTGTGAAATTCTTATATGAGATAGAATGTGTAAATGTTATATGTTTCTATATTATGACTAAGTTCTTAACTATGTTTTCTCACCTATATATTTCAAATTGTCAATATATTCGTATATATGATGGAAACTAGGTCTGCTAGAGGAGCTTCAGATGCAGATGTTGATTCAATCTGAGAGCTTAGTTCATAGGTATTGTGTAAGAATAAAAATTTTATAGAAAAATAGAGGGTGCACTAAATGGTGAAAGAGCAATAACAGTGCACCAGAGGATACAGTTAAGTGTGTAACCAAGGGACAGCGGTCTAAAACCCATGGAAGGATACCAAGATTGCCATGGGGACACAAGGAAAAACTAAATGCCTCAGTGTGTTGTTAATTTGCACTGAAAAGTGATGAGGACAGAACAGATGGCAATTATATTCAGGGTTATGAAACGAAAGCTGTAGAATCTCTATTTTATGATGAAGATGACTATTTAATGGTTTCAGAATTTTTACGCCGAAGGAGGCTCCTAAAAGAAGGAATTACTGTACCGGATAATCAAGAACTCCTACCTAGCACCCACAACCAATCTTCTTCAGCTTTGAATGATGGAGCTCGAACTCCCACAGAAAGGGAGGCCTTAATGAAATCAAAACCACTAAAAGAAACACTTGAGACTTTAAATGTAAAATCGAAAGAATTAGATGGAGATAACGCATATGTAGTTAGCCAAATGGTGCAACTAAAGAGCAAGGACAATAATGACAAAGGTTTCTGTAAACTCAATTTGCCTGATAGTTTAGAACTTGCAAGTAAGATTCCAAAAGCAACTAGGAGCGATGGTAGATTTGTAGAATTTTTAGGAACTGATACTGCTAAAATGAGTTTGCAGATTAGCAATGATTCATTGGACACACATTAGGTAACTACAAATATGTTGATCAACAGAACTGAAGGAAATATGCATATGCAGAATATTGAAATGATCGATATTTCAAAACTTGAGAAGAGGATTAGAAACCTTGAAAATATCATTGTTGAAAAGTTGGACCGATTAAAACTTTCAGAAAGATCATGCATTCGACTAAGCCGTAGGCACCAACACTTCATTAAATAGAGAGAATGTGACCCTAATCAACACCAAATTGCTACATTTTAGTAATTAAGCAATAACAATAGGAGGGTAGAGTGTACGCAGCCCACAAATTCTCTTCTTCTTACTTTCTAAAACCATCAGACAGTGTGATATAAGATCAAGTTCACAACAAAAGAAACAAGAAACAACAAGAGCAATAAGATGTCAACAACAATGCTAGTAAATCAAAATAGGCCACACACGGCTTCACTAAACTTCAAGATGAACAACAAGAAGAATATAACAATAATAATGAATCGAAAAAGCCTCACACGGCTTCACTATGTCAAGGTTTAGAACATTGAACTAAACCGAAAAAATCAAAAATTTAAGCTAATATTACCAGTCTTCTCATCAAACCTCCAGTGTGCAACAGGCCACCCGTTTGAGACGCTCTATTTGCCTTTGCCCGTTCCCTCTTCCCCCTATATTCAGGAGTATCCCATTTTTCCAAGAACTGAACCCACACATCAGCATTCAGCCAACCATGTTTTTCCAAGTTCCTCCGGGCCTCATACAAGTGTTCTTTGATCCGTAGAGCTGCTTTCAACTTGAAAATGCATTGTATTTTATTTTCATGACAAGAATTACATGCACACTTTGTCTGTAAAATAGTTTAATATAAAGTCGTGAAATGAGTTGATGGATACAAAGGTAAATTCATCATTGATATCACACTGAAATGGTAAATTCTTTGATTTTGATTATACCATAAACTGGTTCCACATAAGAATTCTGACGTCGAGTCGAATCTCATTCCAACTACCCCACGGCTCCATGTAAAATGGTTTAATTACTTCTATAAATATATGTTCACCGCTATATGCGGGAATGAACCTGCAATAAAGTTATTTTAAATTATCTTAGCTTTCAAAAATTTTAAAAATTACGAGAAAACATACGGTTTACTTACCCATTACCAGCAGGGGCGATAATTAGCCTTCCGTTGCCGTCATATTCTACTACCTCTTTAAATTTTAGAATCTGGAAAGCAGCTGTTGTAGCATTAGACGCTGTAGCACTATCAATGGATAGCGATGTTAAAGTGCTAGGACCTCCAATTCTCAATCCAGAAAGGCTAAGTGTGGATGATGTTGAAGGTACAGATGAAGAGCTACTATGCAAACTATTATGGAGAGAAGAGGGCTGGAACTGGTAGGGTAGTGGGGGCATGAAAAAAGAATTTGGCAGTAAAATAGTTGCCCTTGGAGGAGGAAGAATATTTGTAGTAGCTGATTGAAGAGTTGTGGCAACAGGTGGTGGTGGTAGTGGTGTATATTGACCTGCGAGAAGATTATCAGGTTCTTTCTTACCTTTCTTACGCCGTCTATTACCATGACCTTTTGATGCCACTGATTTTCTTTATTAACCACCTGGAAAAAAAAAGAACTATCAAATGGAGTTAGTCTGTGTTATGCTGCCCAGATATGTTTCTTAGATCAAAAGAAAATTAAATTCTGCATTCCCTGTAGTATTGAGTGAAAGAAAGCCTCATCTTATCTCGAATAGTGAGATGCTAAGTATTTGTCCTTGTATTTGTCAATATGACCAGATAATTATTACATTCAATATATGTTATCTATTTTTTAAGGTGTTTGCATACACGTTAAGAAATACATATACAAACCTTAATCATAAGAGTATTTATCTAAACTACTCTATATCCCTCAAACATCTCAATTTGTTACCACTCCACTAACTATAGCAGTTAAGGTGAATTTGAAAAATAATTAATTCCATAAAATATTCCAGTGTATCTCATCCAGCAACTAAACAACCTCTTAAAGAATACATAGACAAAAGCTTTGGATACTACTAATGTAACCTTACTCAAACAGCAAGAATAAATCAGCTCTTATAATTTCAGTATTCGATAGTTGAATCCAAGGTTAACACCATTCAAATGATCCTAGTTTAATTGGGAAACTGTCATTGCAGAAACCGCATAACAAGCTAAGATTGAATAAAACGGAAGACAACACTCAAGAAATCATAAATAGGAAAGACTTAGCCACCAGATAAATTTTGGACTACTCCAAAGACTTCATAAATAAACAACTTACTTTATGCAAAGGAACTAAAGAAGTAGGATTTAAGAAAATGCAACAAGACAAGCAAATCATGCATAGTACCAACAGCTTTACCACCGCTATTTAATCAAACAACCAGAAATGTTTTTACTGGCACTACAAATGTTAACAAAGAAAAGACACTATATTGTCAAGAAAAATAGCAAAAAGCAGCAGCTAAAATTAAATTCAAGACCTTGTTACAACACATTACTACTATTAATAACAACTCAATCCTCATCGTTTGTTTCATAGTCATTCATCAATTCTTCCTCATCACTTGTTTCATATTCATTCATCGATTCTTCCTCATCATTTGTTTCATTTTCATCAAGTAACTCTTTCTCGCTTATTTTATTTTCATCAGTTGGATCTTCCTAGTCATTTGCCCCGAATGTTCCTTCTCCATAATCATGAACATTCAATCTAAGTTCAGAAGGATCAAATTCTTCATATAAGCCTTCGTTATGCTTACACTCACCTGCTAATTCATCATCCACCCTTTCTTCAACACTTGAAATGTCATTCTGATATGCTACATCTAATGCATTCTCTACTTAAACTCTACCCACAGGCTTTGTTTTTATAATTACCCGCCATACAGATTTATTCTTACACAAGGGATAAGGAGCATAATACACTTGTTTCACTTTTTTGCAATGACAAATGGATCATAGAGTCCATACTCCCTTGTACGCTTAATTTCAACTATTTTGTACTGAGGGTGCATCTTTGTACCTAACCTAGGTGTAGGATCATACCACTTACACCGAAAGAGAACCAATTTTTTCTTTGTCCAACCAAAATGATAACCGAGTTCTAAAATCTCGTGAAGCACACCACAATAATCAACACTGCCATCACCTTTCACCCAAACCCCACTATTATTGTTTTTCTTGTCCTTAGAGAACTCTTCTGTATGAAATTTGTACCCATTGACAGATTACTTAGAAAACTTTCTGACTTTAGCATCAGATCCCCAAGCTATATCATGTAAAAATTGGTCATTTGGGTCATAATTAAGTGGATTATGAACCTATAAAAATTTTAAAAAAAAATTAGCATTTAAATATACATAAGATTGAACAAAAGTGTAAATCGTGTTAAATATTTAAGTTACACTTACATATTCTCTAAACCACACTGAAAATACAGGATAAACAGCAGCATCCCCGTGTAAAGCCACGAAGTAGCTATCCGACAAAGTTATGACTTTCATTAGTTAAAGCTTAGATAGACCTTGAATGATTGTCCTTAATATAAATATACTCACTTATAAAAAGGCAGAACCTCGGGATAATTTAATAATAGATATGTTGTAGCTCACTTAAGCTCCACCTCATTCAACTATCGAAGTGGACCACCTTTCGAACTTCCTTTACCTGGTTGATTGAATATTAAAAATGGTGGTGTTGAAGGATCTGTATTGTATCCATCATCATGCCTATTAGGTCGGTTTCTTAGACATGGTACATCATGTTCAAAATAATATGAACAACAATAAGAGGTCTCTTTAGCCAAATAAGCCTCACATATTGATCCCTCAATTCCGGATTTATTTTTTATGGTCCGCTTACATTTGCTAATAGTCCTGCATAGTATGATCTTTTAGATGAAATAATTTTCAATTAAAACACATGAAGGTAAATGTTAAAAGTCAATACCTCTCAAAGGGATACATCCATCTACACTGAACAGGCCCTCCAAGTCGTGCCTCTCGCACAAGGTGAATTGGAAAATGCTCCATAACATCAAAAAAACTAGGAGAAAAAGTTTTTGCCAACTTGTTTAAGGTTAAGCAAATGTTGATATCCATCAAACATAGGTTCTCCTCCCTTAATATGTTAGAACATAAATCTTTGAAAAATAAGCTTATCTCTGTTATGGGCTTCTAGATTCTATCGGGAAATGCACAGAATGCAGTACGCATCAATGACTCCATGAAAATGTGACAGTCATGGCTCTTCATTAAGGTCAACTTTCCTTCCTTCATGTCAACAAACTGTAATACCCCGGATTTTTTTTAAGTCAAGTTTTATCTTTAAGAAGAGTAAGGGCTGACTTCCCAAGTGAGAAATATTTTAAACCGTGTAGAATTTTGCTAATATCAACTTTTTGTCATGTAGAGAATTGAATTAGCTTTCCAACGATACCAATTTCGTCCAAATCTGGTATTGGGGTGAGAAGTTATGGCTGTTTTACTAAGAGTTGTCAGAACCGCCCAGGTGCAACGGACAGGTTGACGGACCGTCGAATTTGCGACGGACCATCGCCCGGACCATCGCAACCAAGGCAGTGACTCCCTCTTCTGGCCCAAGTGCAACAACCAAGACGACGGACCTTCAAGCTAGCAATGGACTATCGCTAGGACCGTCGCAACTAAGACAGTGTGGCCTTTTTCTGACCAATGTGCGACGGACGATCCGACGGACCGTCAGACTAACGACGGACCATCGCTCCAACTATCGCAAATCCCATTCAGTATTTTTAAATCATTTTTAAAAGGATCTTTTGGGTCTTTTCCCTTTTAATACCCTGATATATTCAAAACGAAGCAGATAGCCTCATTATCTCCCAAAAACATCCAAGAGTTAGGGTTTCTCCCTCAAGAGAAAATCCAAAACCCTACTCCAAGAAATTCAAGAACTCACCATAGATTCTACAAATTAAGTTGAGATTCAAGTTCCCCAAGTAAAAGGTTTCAAGAACCCTCTCTCAAAAGTAAGAAGAAGAGTCTCAAGCAAGTTTGTTCATCTAAGTTTCAATCTAAGGTATGTGGGGTTAGAACAAGGATAATTCTTTCGTCCTTGTCCCCAAAACTTATTTTAAATTACAAAGATATATGACCTTATCAGTTCTCCTATGAATTTGAAGTGTAGGTTCATACCCAATATTACTATGCATGAGATTTTGAGATTTGCCAATGTTCTAGAAATTGAAGTACATGAGCATGTTGAGATTTTAAGACAAATTGCTCAACATTCCAGATTTCTATATGGTTTGTGTATCCTTATAACATCTAGTATGCATTTTGATGAGTCTTAACTTGAGATTTGATTATGGGTCATTAAACCCTACTGAGATTTGAAATTTCATGAACTTTTGTGCTATAAGCACCCATGATTTGAGTACTTTGAGATTATTGAGAAAGTTTTGATCTTAATGGTCATAGTAGCTTTGAAATCCACTTTATACATGAGATTACAGATTTTATAGTTGGGTTCTTTATGAACCACGAGATTATTTTTAAAGTGGATTTCCATGAGATGAGCGTAGCTAACTAAAGGGAGTAGTATTTAGCACCGAGTTGGGTAAGTTACTACAGTTTCATATCCCAGAACTATGTGCCACCGTAGGATTGAGATTTATGGGCCTGAGGTCGAGATAAGTGATCACTGAGTTGAGGTTATACTCCCTGGCAAGAGTATGGATATTATTTTCTGATTGCATTTCAGACTTATTCAAGCTATGTGAGTCATTCCTAATTGCATGCATGATTTGATTAAAGAGTATGGATATTATTTTCTGTAAATGCATACACCCCCATATACTCAGTACATTCCCAAGTTTTGATCCACATATACGTCTATGTGCTACATTGTCTTATAATATAGGTTTCAGGTGCTCAGTCCCAGCCTCGTCAGTGATTTTCGAGTATCTTTGTCTACATCTCCACAGTGGTGAGTCCTCATGGTTCGAGGACCTATTTTCAGATATTTCAGAGCTTTAGTAGATATATTATTGCTTTCAGTTCAGTTTGAGACAGTTGGGAACCTTTCCCAATGGCTCTCTAGTTCATGGAGTAGTAGAGGCTTTGTCAGACTAGTTATCAGATTGTTAGTATGTTGAGATTTCCAGTTTTGTGGTCGTTTGGACCAAGTATTTTCTTCGTATTTCCTATCATTTGATATTACAGTACTAGTGTTTTGTTTATTTCATCTCGAATTGAGTTATTATATGTAGTAATAGGCTCAAAGGGTTAGCTTGGGGCTACTAGTAGCCTTAAGCACTGTGCGATGTCCCGGGAGGTGATTTCGGGTTGTTACACACACCTAGACAAATTTGATGCATATCCATCTGGCATTCTCAAATTGTTAACTCAATCACAAATCACTCTTCTATCCTCCAAAGTGAATGTGAAACTGGCCTTGGGCTTCTGAATCTTATTGTTTGAGTATGTCAGGTACAACTCACTGCGCCGACAATACTCCTTTAAGTCCATCCTGGCCTTCAAGTTATCTTTTGTTTTGTTACTTACATCCATCATAGTATTAAACAAGTTGTCAAAGAAGCTTTTTTCAATATGTATGGGATCCAGATTATGAGGCAGAAGATTATCCTTCCAGTAATCTAACTCCCAAAATATGCTTCGTTTAGTCTAGTTATGTGTAACACCATAACCAGGTATCCTGGATGGTGGAAACTCTGTTACCTTAGGCAGATTCCGCAATCTATCCCAAATTTCTTCTCGCGACAAAATTAGCGGTGGCTCCTTAAAATCAGTCTTATTCTTCATAAAATCACTAGTATTTCTCCTAAACTCATGTTGCATTGGCAAGAATCGATGGTGATAGTCAAACCATGAGTTTTTACCCCCATGTTTCAAAGTGAATGCTTTTGTGTCTTTTATACAACAACGGCAAGCTAACTTGCCCGCAGTCGACCACCCAGACATTATTCCATTAGTAGAAAAGTCATTTATAGTCCACATCAAAGTAGCACACAATCTAAAGTTTTGTTGTTTTATTGATACATCATATGCTTCCACACCTTCATGCCACAATAAGTTCAACTTATCAATCAATGGCTGCAGATATATACCAATCAAAACTTTTGGATTGCGAGGACTTGGAATAATGCAAGTTAGAAATTTATACTGACTCGTCATACACAATTCAGGCGGGAGATTATAAGGAGTCACAAACACTGGCCAACATGAATATGGTGTAGCTGAGATAAAAAATAGAGTGAATCCATTAGTAGATTATCCCAACCTAATGTTTCTTGGTTCACTAGCGAAATTCAGATACACACTATCAAAATGCTTCCATGCTTCTCCATCTAATGGATGACATAAAACACCAGGTGGTCTTTTATTTTCATAGTGCCATCTCATAAAAGGGGCAGAGCTCATTGATGCATACAACCTCTTTAACCGTGGTATAAGGGGTAAGTAATGGATCGACTTCACAGGAACCTTCTTCCCTTGGGCACGTGTGACTTCCTTATAACGAGGCTGATTACAAAATTTGCAATGTTCTAAATTTGCATCTTACTTATAGAATAACATACAATCTTTCTCGCAATAGTGAATTCTCTTTGATAAAAGTCCTAACTTAGAAATCAACTTCTTTGTTGTGTAGAAATCATTGGGTAAGTCAAGTTTATTTGGGTTAAGTTCCTTCATAAGTCCAATGATAGAATTCATGCCCTATTGAGAAATAGAATAATCTGACTTAATGCTCAGTAACTGAACGACAACAGATAACTTAGAATGCACTGATCCTTCATACAATGGATGACTAGCTTCCTTTAACTGTTCATAAAAGTACTTAGCCTCATTCTTTGGTTCATTTTGAGCCCCTGAGTGTGTCCCAAAAACATCCCTGACCATCTCACTATATCGTGAACTTTTAACATTATTCTCTCTTATTGGACTTTTGACATAATTTTGAAAAGCAAAATTATTAGCAACACTACTCTCTCCATGAGCTGTCCACACAGTATAATTCAACATAAAACCTTTCTTATAAAGATATAATGTAACAGCATCTAGACTCAATAACTTGCAACACTTATAATTCCAACGAGGACACCTAATTGTCCCTTCAGTAAGAAAATCATTAAGTGTCATTGCTTTAGCAATAAATCCAACTACCCCAGCTTTATATTCCTCCCTCAACCCCGCACGGTTAGGATAAAGTCTATTATACATCCATGTACGATCTTCATTTTTCATCTACACAAAAACGACAACAATAATAATAGAGAAAAGAAATAAAAACAAGAGAAACAAAACAATAACAGGTTTGTTTAGAGATGCTACTACGCAGTGGACACAAGAAGAAAACTAAGAGATTCAATACAACATAGTAAAGCAGCCAGCAATAATAAAATATTTTAATTAAATAGAAAAGGGCCTAAAATGCCCTTCGAGTATGTGAAATGGTGCAAAAATGCCCTTCATCTACCTAATGGGCCTAAAATGCCCTTTCCGTCTACCTATTGGGTCTGTTTTGCCCTTTATTTAACAGCTGATTATTGGGTCCACTTCATTTATAACATGACAAATTTTTATTGGACAATTAATATTTAATTAAAATAATTAATTTATCCTCTAAATACCCAACCCACCCAGTCAAATAACCCAACCCAAACTAATATAACCCGCTCTAATTCCTAAAACATAAAGAAATCCCCATTCATCAATCATCTGTTCATATCTCCTCTTTTCTCATCTGTTTTCTCAATCGACTCTTCTTTCTTAAAAAAAAGTAGTAGTTTCTTTTGTTTCAAACCTACCCGTTCTAAATCCTTAGAACATAATACAATTCTTTTTTTTTACAATGCAAGTTTATTTCACAATAGATTTCCAATTAAATAGGTCCATGCAACTGTCACGCCCCAAAATCCCATCGGGCCGGACTGGCACCCGAAGCCGAGAAAGCCCGGGAGAACCCGTTCAAATACCTGTACTTTCACTTACATGTCACCAAAAATTGGA
>NC_061112.1:82681384-82688104 GCF_002878395.1 Capsicum annuum
AAAAAGAATTTTTTTTGGCTGGTCTATTTTTATTTTTTTGAAAATTTTAAATTTTTGAATTTTGTATGAAAGTAACTAAACTAAAATATTTATCTTTATAAGTTCACATAAATTTTACATTAGATAAGATAAGCTTCACGTGTGTCATCATAAATCTTACAAACAAAGAAAACGATAAAACTTTTCGTAGTATAGTTTGAGATACGAAATTTACTTGACATTTAAATAAATATAACATTTATTGATGCAAGACACACGTGCAAAGCACGCACACTAAAATTTTTTTACCAATTGAAATCTTGATAGTATCTATGATTAAAGAAATAAATTTACTTGTGATTTGAGGTAAGTTTTTTTAGAGAATTTTAGTATTAGTATATTCTTGAAGTTTACAATAAATGAATTATCATGTCTTATTGATAATAATTGATAATTGAAGTTTCTTTTTGTGAAATTTAAGATAGCTTATGATTGACGAAAAAAAATTGTTTGCGATTTGAGGTAAATTTTCTAAAGTTTTAGTATATTCTTGATGTTTATAACCTCAATGTATAGCTACCAGAAATTCACAAATTTCTGACTGAAATTTTCGACAAAAAAAAAGTAGTCGCAAATTTCGGATTACTTTCGTCGAAAAATTTACTTTTTTATTTTTTTTGTATAAAATATTATTCTGATACTATTTGTGACTACAACAGTCAGAATATTTGGCGGTAAATTGCAGAAAATGTATATTTCGACTATTGCAGTCGGAAATAAAAATAATTAAATAAATATATTACTACGTATATAATCAGACCCTTATACGAAAATTAAATAATTATTTAAATAAATTATTAAATATTTATTTTCGATCATTGTAGTTGAAAATATAAATAATAAATAAATATATTATTAAATATATAATCAGACCCTTATACAAAAATTAAATAATTATTTAAATAAATTATTAAATATTTATTTATGACTATTGTAGTCAGAAATATAAATAATTTAAAAAATATATTATTAAATATATAATTATACCCTTATACAAAAAATAAATAATTACTTAAATAAATTATTAAATATGTATTTCCGACTACTGTAATCGGAAATATAAATAATTAAATACATATATTACTAAATATATATCATACCCTTATAAAAAAATAAATAATTATTTAAATAAATTATTAAATATGTATTTCCGACTACTGTAGTCAAAAATATATATAATTAATTAAATATATTATTAAATGTATAATCAGATCCTTATAGAAAAATTAAATAATTATTTAAATAAATTATTAAATATGTATTTTCGACTACTGTAGTCGGAAATATAATAATTAAATAAATATATTACTAAATATATAATCAGACCCTTATACAAAAATTAAATAACTATTTAAATAAATTATTAATTATGTATTTCCGACTATTGTAGTCGGAAGTGTAAATAGTTAAATAAATATATTATTATTTAACTGATCGATTTAGTTGAAAATAAATAATAATTAAATATATTATATATATATAACCGATTGTCGTAGTCGAAAAATTTAAATAATTAAATATATTAAATTATTAGCCGACTGAAGTAGTCGGAAATTTATGGAGTATAAAATATAACATAAACACACCAAAACTATTTTCCCAATTATCTCTCTCACTCTAAGCCCCCTCTCTCTCTAACAGTGTTCTCTCTAACAGTATAAAATATAACCTAAACACACTCTTTGTCTGTTCACACAAGGGGAGTTTGTTTCGCAAGGTATTGAGTGATGTTTATCATCACAGAGTCATGATTAAACTCGAAAAAAATGATGCCTATCATCAAATTCGTGCTGTATGGCGCGGGATGACCCTACACTCTATAAATAGATGCTCGATAAGCCTTCGTGCTCTACAAGAAAAGAAAATCAAAGACTTTTTTTATCAGCGCGACGGTGGAGTGGTAACAACGTTCTCTCATAAAAATAGGCAACGGTGAACGATGGTATTGAAGATCAATTTCACTGAACGAGGGTATTAAAGGTCAATCAAGAAATTCCTTTAGACGTGGTCTATTTTTAGTACAAGAAATTCCTTTGAACGTGGTCCTCACTGATTCGAGGTAAAAATTTGTTCCATTTTCTACAAGAGTTTATGGAAGTGGTCTACTTTTAGTACCTTTAATCGATGAGCAAACCCTAGTCTTCATTGTTGTGTCATTTGTTGTACAAGAGTTTATGGACGGTATATTTTACCAACTATACAGATTCCTTCTGCTGGTTTAATTTTCTCAACTGTCTAAGCAGATGGAAGCTCTTTCTGTGTTGGTCAGTTTAGTCTCAAATCAAGTTAGAACCCGAACAGTTGTTGATGTTGGTGCTGGACAGGTGTGTTCCCTTCTACTTTGTACAATATCAGGCTTGTTCCTATGCAGTTCAGATATTCTGTCTCTTCTGGTGTTCCTATTTAGTTGAGAATAGAACTTTGATGGAAGAGTGATCCGAAATGGTTAAAGTAAAACAATGGATTGAGCTTTGACATACGCTAATTACTCTGAATTTATAAACTCACAACAGAATTTGATTCAGTATTAATTAGAGAAATACACGAAGAAGAAAGAGATTCCAGAGGCTGTGTGTAGATAGTTTATAGTGTAAGCAAGAATGTGCTTAATAACCATTTGGATTGCCAGAATTATGGCAAAAGTGATGTACAAATACAGTGTGCACTAGTTCTTAATTAACACCTGCTATTTATAAAAGTGTCATGACGAGCATAATGCAAATTGAAAGGTACTCAGAATACCTCAAGATTATTATGGTATGCGTTTGGCTCTTTGGCTTAGCAAGAAAATGTTGAATTAAAATAGTCTAGTAAGACGATACTTGCAGGTGTTGAGGAAATAAATTGGGAAGTAGTCTTAAGCACTTTGAACCTTGAAAGTGTTCCAGAGCCATTGCGCATTGCATATATCATTTTGTAATGAACTATAGTTTAACATGGAAACAGGATTCATGATTCCTAACTGGAATCTGTAGGTTCAGTCCTCTTTTCGGTTATAAGTAATGATTTTTTTTCTCACAAAGACCGCACTACCCAGTGCGAATATAAATAAGATGAAGGACTTAAGCACCTCTATCTATGATACACCGAGTCAGTGAAGTCCAAAAGATTGTTGTAATGATATGCATCTTTCATTTTTATGAAATGATAGCCGATGTAGAGATTTAGCTTTTAATGAAGTGCTGTTGTTTTTCCTTCAAAACATCTAGAGTTCCTCTTCTTCCACATTGTCCATATGGTGCACAGAAGTATAGTGTTCTGTAAAGCCTTGAGCTGCTTTTCCGTTCTCTGACCAACTCATCCTTCACATTATTTGGAACTATCTATCGTACTCCAAATAGGCTTTTGAACATGCTCTATAAAAATGAAGAATCTACTGCAGGATATAGAGCCCCTTCTCTGTAGTTTCTATTGAGTGAGATTGGATTTATGTATTGGTAACCATGTGAATTAGTTCACCTTTTGAACGTGCTCGATAAAAATGAAGAAACGGATGTTCTAAATCTTTCTTTTCCCTGGAACACTGATAGCATATTGCGGGATATAGAGCGTTCATCATTTAATGGGTTCTTATTTTTTGTATCTGATAAAACTGAAAGCAGTTTTGATGGGTTCTTCATCATTTCTATATCCCTACAATCTACTTTCTAAGTTTTAGTGTAGTAGTCTTTCTCATGACATATATGCATTTGTTTTTGTAGATTGGGAAGGTGTGAGAAACCTTGTGTCAGCATTGCCTAGGTCACTAAAAAGAATTGTTCTTGTTTCATCGATTGGTGTCACAAAGTTCAACGAGTTTCCTTGGAGGTAAAATGCTACTTATATTTAGAGTTCCATAAATGACCCATCAATTTATATAAATTTCTTGTTGATGTTGCCTTTGGTGTGTGCATCTGTGAAGCTATCACATGGATTGGATTCCTTTCACTGATAAAAACATTCTTCTTTTAATTAACAGAAAAGGGCCTAAAATGCCCTTCAACTATGTGAAGTGGTGTAAAAATGCCCTTTATCTACCTATTAGGCCTAAAATGCCCTTGCCGTCTACCTATTGGGTCTGTTTTGCCCTTTATTTAACATCTGATTATTGGGTCCACTTTATTTATGACGTGGCAATTTTTTATCGGACAATTAATATTTAATTAAACTAATTAATTTATCCTCTAAATACCCAACCCACTCAGTCAAATAAACCGACCCAAACTAATACAACCCACTCCAATTCATAAAGCAAAAGAGAAATCCCCATTCATCGATCATCTGTTTATATCTCCTCTCTTTTCTCAATCGACTCTTCTTTCTTAAAAAAAAAGTAGTAGCTTCTTTTGTTTCAAACCTGCTGTTCTAAATCCTTAGAACATAATACAATTTTTTTTTTGCAATGCAAGTTTATTTCACAGTAGATTTCCAATTAAATAGTTCCATGCAAGTATCGAGTCTTGACAAGAACTTATTCAGAGATTTACATTGTTTAATTGCATATGAAGATTTAAAAAGAAGTACAGAGATGTTATTACATTGTTATTGAATCTGTTGAATGCAGAATTTTGTTAGCACCTGAAACAGACCACTAAATCAGAATTATGCAGACCATTAATCAGAATTGAAGATTTTATGACGGAATGATTTCTTTATTCTATCATTCTTTTTAGTAGTTGCACGGCTTCACTAGTTTTACCAATCTTATAGTATCCATCTATCAGAGTGTTATAACATTCAGAGCTCACCCTTTCGAATGAAGCTTATTGAGAAGCCTCAATGCTTGTTCAATGTTCCCTACTTTACAAAGGCCATTTACTAGAGCATTGTATACTATAATATTTGGAACAAGATCCTTTATTAGCATCTCATCTTGCCAATTGAAAGCTTCATTAACTTTACCAACCAATGACATACCATGGACTAAGGTGCAGTAGGTAAACTCATCGGGAGTAAAGCCTTTTAAGGAGAAGTAGTTTATAACATCTCTTGCGTCATCAATCTTCCCCAATTTGCATAACCCTGCCACATCAATATTATACAGGACATTATTTGGAACAACACACTTTCTTACACTTCTATCACCTATTACTGTCTTAGAGTTTGAAAAACTCTAAAGTTGAGTGCAGGTGTTTGCTGGTGTCAAGTTGCATGTGTGTGAATAAAACACCAGATGCAGATGATAGGATACATACAACTAATACTCATGGAAGTTTAGGCTATAATTAATGTGTATATACCTATCTGTAATTCATGTGTTGAACTAATTTTTGGAGTCGAATTTTTGCTTTCCTTCCGTATAAGATGATCTATCACTATGTGGGATTACACTAGGTATGTTGTTGGTATTATTATGATAAAAACAGTACATTATCAACAGTTTCACTCTGAATAAGGGGAATGCTACATTATTATTGATATTTTAAAAGTTGGCATTCAAGCAGCAGAACAAGTAATGGTTATCAGAACTATACATTGACATCTAACTAGACATAGACACTAATATTTTTTCCTATGCAATCAGGTATTTCAATTGAGATTCCCTTCTAGTCAAAGAAAAAATATTTCTTTCCTAATTACTTAATGTTATGTAAAGTGGGATTGAGGAAGTTCAAGGATATGGGAGAGAATATTATTGCTTCTACTTGCATTCCAAGGGGAATGCAGGTCAAAATATGTGGTTGTATAATTGTTGGGTGTTTGCTGTATTCTTTTGAGATCTGTTTAAACATGGACATGGATGTAGTTCCTTATTTATGATTCAGTTGAATTAGTTGAGTTATGATCCATTGCTACTCTATATTGAACTAACCCACTTTGTCGCAAGCCAAATAATGGATGTGTCAGCCGTCGGGTAGATCAGTTCATTTAACCTTCCCATTTGACCCCTATCCAGCTGGTGTGACGAAATATAGAGAAGGTGGGGGGCATTTCAAATCCAGTAAGGAACATGAATCTTTTTTTCAAGATAGAGGGAAATGTCCACTAAGTAGTTCTCTCTTCTGTGGTGGTCAAGAGGACATGCACATCAAGTCATCCGATGTTCAGAAAACTATACCATATGTTTCTTAGAAGAAGGAAGGAGGAGAATATGATTATAGCGGAAACAACCAACATGGTGCTTCTAGAGGAAATTGGTGGCAAGGGTCACTTTATTACTAGAAACATGGCCTCTGAGGCCCCAAGACGTGAATTCCCGTTTATTTAGTAAAAGAGTTACTCAAGTCTTGAAACCGACTTTATATAGATTTGTCGAAGACAACTAGTACGCCAATGTGTTTGACAGACTAAAAAAGTTTTTATTCCGGATTCTCTTCATGGCTGTTGAACCTTCATATGACATGGACCTTTTTTAATATTTTTGTTTCAGTGCCTTGCAAAACTGAGATTTTGGAAACTGTATTAACGTCTCTGTACTCCTTTTTAACTCTTCATAGGCAATTAAACAATGTAAATCTCTGAATAAGTTCTTGTCAAGACTCGATAGTTGCTGTAACACCCCGTACTTAATTACGTGCATTAGCCATTGTTATATGTGTTGGAGTATATGTATTGATCCTAAGTTAGGTATATATGAGTTTAAGTATGAGTATTGATTATTTTGAGATGGTTTCAAGTGTATAGTTTGATTATATGTGTATAGGAATCGACTTTATTTATACTGGAATTTGCCCGTCGATGGTTCCATACGAAGGTTATTGA
>NC_061112.1:82691104-82691972 GCF_002878395.1 Capsicum annuum
AATTTAAAATTTCAACAAAATAATCTCCTTTCTTTTATAGTCCAAACTTACCATTTAAAAATTATTTCATTTGAATTAATAAGTTCATAGTAGATTGCACAAAATAAGTTAATTAATTATATATATTTTCATTAAATAAATAATGTACGACATAATTGTAATACGACTACACAATCAACTAATTAATTTCAATTAATGAGAATCAATTTTATAATCATAATATATAAACTCAAGTTCCTTAAATTTAATATTGTAAATTTCAAAGTATATTTATGGCTAAAGTAGCGGTCAATGTTCGTTGTTTTTTTTACCAATATATGTATACCAATTACGTAACTTTGCATATATTTTCTGTTAATATAATTCTCAATATTAGTTGTTTTTTACATCAATTTAATCTAATTAATTTGATGAAAATAAAATTATTATTAATATCTTACCATAAATCTGTCCTAATTTTATATCTTGATTATAGTTAATTAATGTACAATTACATAAAGGACTCAAAAACGGAAACAATTGATATTATATACCTTTATGATTTCGGAAATTCAATCCCACAAATTTCTCATATTTTTTTAGTTTGATTATATTAATTTGATATTTTTACCTTTATAATTTGGGGAAGAATTTTAAAAAGGTAACAATTAATTTTTTTCTTAATTACTGATTTATTTCTCAAAAATTTCTTATAAAATTATAATCTGACTATAGTCAATTGATTATTTAATTATCTTTATAATTTTCTAATCACTCAAATAAGGTAACAATTATTTCTTTCCTAATTACGGATTTTCTTATATTCATTCATTTATTGTTTTACAAAAATAGGTCAAACTTATTTGCAATTAAAGTTGAAATATTTTTT